>NW_024349799.1:8356831-8793215 GCF_902729225.1 Pteropus medius | reverse complement strand
GACCTTGAGGCAGTTGGGCTTGAAAAACTGAAGGTTACCATGGCTTGACGCTTCGTGAATGGTGAGGAAAATAGCATCACATGAATTGGAGAAGCAAGCGGGGGCTGATGGCACATGCAGGGTCTTTACTCATGTAAGAAGTTGTAATTTTTATTCAAAAATGCAATTGGAGTCCATTAAAGAGCTTTAAGTGCATGTGTTTTGTGGGGAGGAGGGAAGTGGGTGATGCTTTGTGGAGAAAGAATTGGAGAAGGGCAGGAACTGAAGCTGGGAAACTAGTTAGGAGGCTATTCTTTCATCCAAGAAGCCATTCTAGACCCTGGAAATACAGTAGAGCACAAAATCCCTGCCCTCATGGAATTTTAATTCTAGTTAGGCGAAGCAGTTAACAAATAAGCAAATAATATTAGCTAGTACTAAGTGTTATATATGAGATTAGCAAGTGACATTGAAACTGAGGGGTAAATGACAAGAAGGAGCCAAGTGTCTGATATTCTGGAGAGAAGAGTCTGGGTGGAAGAAACACAGCAAATTCAAAGAGCCTAAGGAGGGAAATGTGAGTAATAGATGAGAGATGGTGATTTAAACCACTGTCGGGGGCAGAGGAGATAGAGATGAGAATTTAAGACTATTCAGCTTGGGATTGCATTAAAGCCACTGACTCCGTCTTCTTATGGGATGGAGAGGGGCAGGGATGAAGACAGCCTAGGCACCCCAAATTTAAGAACAGAGTGGAAGGGAAGAACTGTGCGCTTGAAGTAGGAGGAAACCAGTGGTGCAGATTCTTGAGGTTTAGAATGTAGATCAGAGGGGAGAGTGTTTGAGGAAATAGGTCACTGTGTCCAGCACCACTGGGAGGCTGAGTATAAAAACAGAGAAGTTTCTACCTTTGGACCTGACGACTTGTTCCTTGGGTGATCTGCAAAGAAGAGGAAATTAGGGTGTGAAGGTTAGGATAAGCTGGACACTGCATGTGAGTAGAAGGTCGAAGAGGAATTATATGTCAGGAAATGGAGCAAATATCAGCTGTTTGATGCACAAGTGAGAGTAAATGGAAGGGCACAAGGGAGTTTGGTAATGCTGTTTCTGGCTGAGTGCTAATTCAGATACTGAGCTAGAAACCACAACCATACACTTACGGTAATTATCTAGTTATATTTAAAGTTTTGAGTATATGAGTTGTAAAAGCATCTAAGAAAATAGTTGTAATTTGTAAAAAGCAATTAAAAAAAAAAAAACATTCTAACCCCATGTCTCCCACTCCTCAGTAAAGGCCCTTTTCTCTGCTCTCCTGTACATCAAAACTTCTTCAAATATTTGACTCCATTTCTTCAACCTCTAATTCACTCTTCGACCTTCTCACATGCAGTGTCCAGCTTATCCTAACCTTCCACCTAATTTCCTCTTTGCAAGATCACCAAGGAATTCCAAGTCGTCAGGTCCAAGTGAAACTTCTCTATTTTCACCTTACTCAACCTCCCAGTAGTGCTGGACACGGTGACCCTTCTTCCCTCCTCCTAGAAACACTCTCCCCTCTGATCATTTCTAAGCCTCCAGAACTCTGCACCACTGGTTTCCCTCCTACTTCAAAGCTTCTTTGCTGGTTCTTCCCCTTCCCTCTGTTCTTAAATGTTGGGAGTGCCTAGGCTGTCTTCATCACCCTCTCCATCCCACTCTCTCTCTGGAAGAGACCCAGTCAGTGGCTTTAAATACCAATCTTAAGCTGAATAGTCTTAAATTCTCATCTCTATCTCCTCTGCCCCCGACAGTGGTTTAAATCACCATCTCTCATCTATTACTCACATTTCCCTCCTTAGGCTCTTTGAATTTGCTGTGTTTCTTCCACCCAGACTCTTCTCTCCAGAATATCAGACACTTGGCTCCTTCTTGTCATTTACCCCTCAGTTTCAATGTCACTTGCTAATCTCATATATAACACTTAGTACTAGCTAATATTATTTGCTTATTTGTTAACTGCTTCGCCTAACTAGAATTAAAATTCCATGAGGGCAGGGATTTTGTGCTCTACTGTATTTCCAGGGTCTAGAATGGCTTCTTGGATGAAAGAATAGCCTCCTAACTAGTTTCCCAGCTTCAGTTCCTGCCCTTCTCCAGTTCTTTCTCCACAAAGCATCACCCACTTCCCTCTTCCCCACAAAACACATGCACTTAAAGCTCTTTAATGGACTCCAATTGCATTTTTGAATAAAAATTACAACTTCTTACATGAGTAAAGACCCTGCATGTGCCATCAGCCCCCGCTTGCTTCTCCAATTCATGTGATGCTATTTTCCTCACCATTCACGAAGCGTCAAGCCATGGTAACCTTCAGTTTTTCAAGCCCAACTGCCTCAAGGTCTCTGTACTTGGTCTTCCTGCCGCTACTTACTGCTCCTTCTCATCCTTCAGGTCTCAACTCAAATATTACCCATTTAGAGGAGTCCTCCTCAGTCACATAAACTCTCTCATGGCCTTTTCAGTTTCCTTCATGAGAAATGTTATAATCTATAATTATATTTATTTGCTTGTTTATAGCAAGAACCTCATCTGTCTTCATTTTTTTATCTACAACATCTAAGCACAATGCCACTTCATAGTAGGCATCCAGATAATCTGTGGAATGAACTGAGGCCAAAGGAACACTCGGTATTTTATCAATACAGCCGATGAAGCAAGTTATCTCTCCTTAGGGCCCAAAGCATTTTATCAGTATTTATAGTGACAAAAAGTGACTATTAAAAAGTCTTTTATTAAAAACAAAGGGTAGCTAACCCAGGGCAGGTTACCTAAGCTTTTTGAATCTGTTTCCTCATCTGTGTAAAAATACCTCCCTTGTTGGAAGGTAATTGTAGGGATGAAAAATAAAATACATAAAAGTGCCTAACTTATAGTAAGTGCTCCATAAATAGCACATTAAAATAATCATTAAGCTGTAAGTTACAATTCTAGAATGGCAACGGCCTGGATGTTTGACAGTGACTGACTATTGGCTGGAAAGTCCAAAACCCTGTTTCTCTCTGGTCATCCAAAGCTTGAGTGTCCTACCACCCCCAAGGGACTGGGTTGAGTGGGGGCCCTGGCACAACTGATCACATCATCCACACAATACAGACTCAATCGTTACCCTGAGAACTCACCTGAAATTTAAAATCATCTCTCAGCTTGGAAGGCTGCTTACTTTTAAAAATGTTAGTCTGAAAAGAAAACTTGAACTCCCTCAACACTGTTTAATTTAAAACAGAATCTCAGAATCTTAACTGGAATTTTCCAGTAAACTTGCCTGAGGTGTCTACCTCAGAAAGAGAAGGTTTAAAATGCTGGTGACAACACAATGAGCATCAAATAGGGCAACTGTTGTGCTTGTAAGTAAACAACCCACAGAGTAAACCATATTACAGGCTGGTCTCATTTGCTGGGTGTGGAACAATGAAGCATGTTCTCTGTGACACTGAGATTATTTCTGAGGTATTTATTTCAGAATAAAGAATTCAGAATACCTAAGTCACAGAAGAGATAAGTATAGTGTGGAACTTTAGAACCCAAAGACTAAATGAGAACAACAGCCCTGCTGAAATGGTATATGGGCTGGACATAAACAAGGGATATTTCACAAGGCTGGAACAGAGCAGAGGAAAACATTTCCGAAGGCCCTAAAACCTAATAGACATTTTCCATCCTCCAAAGCAGTCCTTTGGATGTGGGTAATGGATAATGTTTATTTCCTAGATACGAATTTTATTTTAGGGCTAATTCTTTAGAAAACAGAACAGTAAAAAAAAAGTTCCCAAATATGTTTTATTTTGTTTTTAGACTCAGTCAGACCTGACCTTAAATCCTGGTTCTAACACATAGTAAATGAATGAGCTTGAGAAAGTTGCCTCTCTGAGTTTCAGTATAACTGGAACAAACTTACCTAACCTCTCTGGCTGGATACAAAATAACTGCTCAGTATAAAGACAGAGCATACCTTTACCACCTTTACCCGTCAGGGTACTACTAGGCAAGTCACTGGGCTTTCAATCTTACAGAAAGAGCAGAAGGCAATACTAGACATTCAGTAAATGGTAGGCATTATCATGAGGCATGAGACTAATGTTAAATGTTTGCCTTTCTCCAAACCAGCTTCCAGAACCTCAATTCACAGGTGGCAAAGACTTCAAAGACATTATTAGGCCTGGGGCTTGGTCTCCTCTCTCCTCCAATTCCCAAGTCATATTTTAACATAAATGATCAAAGCTTTAGCTCCTGTGCTGTTATTTCAGGCGGTAGACAAGAAGAAAATTGTAGGCGTTATTCAGACTCAAGGGTCCTGGAAGATTTTATCTTTTAAGGAAAAAGAAAAACATTACAAAACATCTAGCCTGCCAGGTGAGTTGTTACCATTTCCATCTATTGACTCATTTAATACAATAATCTTGCAAAAATCAGAATTAAAATACTCATTTTGTAAATGAAGAGGCTGGGCCCTGAGGGTTGGGTAACTGGACCAGGGTCACACAGCTAGAGGGTGATGGGATGTAAGTCCAAGTTCTTTGATTAATTTGCAGTCCTACAGAAAGAAGGGATCGTCTTTCACCATCCAAACTCCCTACCATAAGCACTAGTAATTCAAGGGCCCATGCTCTTGAAAGCAAGGTTAATGGACTATGGAAAAGACAGCAGAAATCACCTGAAGTGGCCAGCAGGGAAGAAGTATTTAATACTAGTTTCTATTCCCTTCTAGGGACACCAAAAGGGGTACCTACCCACCAAGCCAACCTTTAAACACTTGAGGACCTTGTAAAAGATGCAATAGACAGAATAACCACCCAGAATTTTAATTTATACATCCAATAAGTTCTCTCAATTTCTTACTTACTACAACTGTAGGGTACTAGTGCTATAGAAAGCCTCCGACTTCAAAGATAAGTCCTTAGTCAATATTTAAGATGTGTTTCAGTTTCTATTCTTGCCTAGCTTTGTTCCAGCTGAGTAGGGGTTTATGACTTAATTACGTCAACTACAACCAAAGCTCTATTACTCTCCTTTTAAAAGTTTTTCACTGGTAACCATTAAATAATAATGAAATAAACTCTTAGGGCTCAGTGCCTCCCTTGCTCTCCTTGCTCTTAGCCCCAGCTACCCTACTATTCTTTCAGTCCCTCAAATGCCAAGCTTAGTTTGTCTTTAGGAACCTCCCTCAAGCTATTTTCTCAACCTTTTTCTCAACCACTGTTCCCACCTTAGCTCACACATGCAGCAGTTCTTTCCTCAGGGAAATGTGACCCTGTCTGTGCTCTCATGGCATCTTGTACACCTCCCTATAACACACCTCTCCAACTTTCACTCATTCATCTGATTATCTATTTAGTGCTACTGTTTGGCAAGCCCTCTCTAGTCACTGGGGATTCAACGAGGAACAAAACGAGGCAAAAATCCCCGCATTGCATGGTGATTACATTCTGAGGGGACGAGCATTCCAGCAGCACTGTATTTAATCGATTACCTAAGAATTCGTGTAATTCTTTTTAAAGTATTCTTTTCCCAGGGTTAGGGGGTGGAAAGTGAAACAGGAAACAAGAACAAGTCTATTTTATAGCTTTAGCTCCAGCCTTAGTGCCAAGTAAATGCGATCACCAGGCATTTGAAGAACTGCTAAAGGTAACAACAGTAGGGCTTTAAAAAGTGGAGAGGTGGGTCAGAAATTCATGCTTGAAAATTCCACAGTCGTGATTCCAGGGTGATCAGCAAATTAAGGGCTTTTAGCCCATATAACCACATAAATACCTGTAAGGAGAAGTCTGCCAGTAATATGTCCACCTCACGCATGCTGAAGATAATTTTTAAGTGTCTGCTAAAATTATTTGAAAAACAAGAAAAGAATAGTAACAAACTGATTTTTTAAATAATAGAAAAATATTATAGCATTAGAAAACCAGAAAGGAAAAGCCTCGAAGATGAACAAGACCCTCACTTCCATCCCTTCCCTTCATCACAAGGCACAGAGGCTTCAATGTCCTCCAGGGAATTTGGGCTTGGAATGGTACTGTGATGAGAATTGCAAAGAGTACAAATAAAAATGAAAACAACAAATAGAGAAGCAACGTAACAGAGAAAAGAAATGCTAGATATCAAAGAGACAGACCTCTATCAGATACGCCCAGGTCCACGCAGAGCTTTGCCTGTTACTACTGACATGCACAGCACAAGTAAGGTGGATGGAGAAACATGACAAAAGGATGTATGAAACAGAACAACAGAGAGTCTTGGATCATAAAGTGTTAAAATGATAATATGAAAAAGGGGAAGAAAAGGAGAGATTTCACTTTCCACTAGTAATAAATGAGTTCTTTTCCTAAAGTGGTAACTGTTGTAAACAACTGAAAAACATACTTAATAATCACAAGTTATAAATGTTCTTGGAAATTCCCCGCTTACAACTAGTCTATGACAAGTATCTGCAGAGGGACCTCAGCATCTGCTATTAAGTTCAAGGAAAAGTAATTTTAACCAATGGAGCTGTGCCAAAATATCACCCTCGGGGTCTGACCAATTAAATGGCTGCTTCTTAGTGTGAAGTTGAGGAGAGATGACAAATTGAACACTGCAGCAGAGAAACCTACACATTTAATTTCTGCCCAGGCATTTTGTCCCAAAGGGTGAGTCAATCAGGAAAGAAAGCAGTTCAGAGTAAAATCTAACAATGCTAAAAACAGAATAAACAGACCTGCAGTTTAATTACCACAGGACCCTTCTTCCATCAAAACGGATAACAAGGCTGATCAAGAATAAAGAGACTCTGATCCCCCTCAAACTCTTGTGCAGGAAACAAGACTAACCAGATAAGCTTTTCTGGACCTTCTGACTGAAGAAGCTGCTTCTATGAGATGTTATCACAGTGAATAACTAATGGGTAACTAGGATAAAAAACGGTTCACAAAGCCAGTGACTTGGTGAGAAGGTTTCTGGCACTCCTATGCCTTGGGAAAAGGCTGCGCTTCAGAATAAAATTGTGTCTAGGATCAAAATTATGCATTTTACCTTTCCAAAGTGGACTGCACAAATTACTATAGCCAAATGTGCTGTGGTGTGGAATGAACAAGGACTCTAGACTCTGGTGTTATATAACAGATGCTAACAGATGCTCAATAAAGTTGGCTATAAATAATTAAGGTTTTTTAATGTGACGAAATTTATCTGCTTTATCCTCTATCTTCCTTTTTGTGTTAGACATGCTGATATCTTTAATCAGATTCAATCTAGTTTTCCAAAGATCCTCCAAGAACTAAACAACTCCAGGCCCCTCCCAAAAGCTTTCAATTTTATACTCCCTGAAGAATTCTTCTCAGAGGTGGTCAGAAGTGTTATGTCCTCTGTGCAGCCCTAGGCTGTAAAATTTCTACCCCGTTATACCCACTGCTAAGATTTTTGTCACTTTTCCAGCAATCCAGCTAGTTTAGACTCTCTCCTTTAGCTCCTCAATCTCTCTTGCCTACCAAATACAAAGAATTAACACATACACCTCTGGCCCCTACCTGGTGTTCCATAAGTGCTTGCACTGCACTGAAGTCAGGTGGGATTTTGTGATAAATCCAGGATGAATTCAGACTACCCACCCTTTCCTTCCATAGACCTTTGGCTTAGTTTGATGTTTGCTCTTAATCTGAAAATGATGCTGACTTTCTGAAATGTTTTCTGCTCCTGCCAGGATGTGATATGACCAGTATCTATCCCAAGAAGCAGAAATAGAGATTGCTAGTTCGCCCAGTACCACAAAGAAAACCTGTTTTCTCACTATATTCTCCTTGTGAACACATGTACTTAACCTGGTCTTCAAGTTTTATTCTTTGCCTATATATCCCACAACAAAGTGCAAACTGGCTCATATTTTCCGCTCTTTTTCTCCTGAGAAAAGACACCTGTGCTGATATGAGGAAGTAATGTTTTTCTCATTGATGAGATGTGCTACTACTTCACGCATTTGCTCCTAGAATTACAAAGTGGAAAGATGACAGTCTTTATAATGTGGCAAGGATACATACAGGATGCAAAACAAGACTCAGACAGACCTTTTCCTATCCCATATTCATTAGCTTATGGTTTGAGACCATCAGAATGGACCTGTTCTGAAATAATTCAAACAGAATAATCCGCAAAGATCCCAAGATTATTTCCCCATAGATATTTATTCTATAATCAATCCAGGCCCCTAATGAACATAGTAAAGCAGATTTCGCAATGGGAAGCAATGAGGAGTGGGAGGGGGGTTCAGAAAATAGGGGTTCCTAAGATTGTTTACCAGCTGAATGACCCCCCAAAACAAACTATTCATTTAATCTCTTCTCCAGAAACTTGCCTAAGGGTAAAACAGTTCGGCAGTTAAAAAATACACCCGGCCTTCAACACTCAAGGAAATTTTCAATTCAAAGACTAAAACTAGGGTAATTTGTAAACTACCATGCTCAGAAAACACTCAAAAGATGTACTAGAAATCCTAGAATCTAACAAAAGGAACCTGTAATTTAAAAGGCTGGTGAATTCTAGGCTAAGATTTTCTATTGTTACTAAAAAAAATAGCCAAGCACAGCTTGAATCCTACAGCTACTAAAAGAAACAAATTCGCAGTCAATTAAGTGGTTTCATTTTATAATGCATATGAACCAATAATGGTATAAGCTAGGAAAAACCACCATGCACCAGGAAAAATGACCTGATCCCTAGAAAAAAGATGTGTTCCTCCTGTATAAAGACACGGGCCATAAAAGGACTAGTTGCTCCTTTTAAAACCAGAAACAGAGACATCTTCAGCCAAGCTCAAACATTAAAAGTTTTCTTTTTAACTATAGCAAGTTTCAAAACATAGGCAACACAAGTTACAGTAAAGACAAGCACATCCTGTTTGCACTAGACTTCCTGTTCTGAGCTATCTCTTTTATACTGCTGCTCCCTAGCCAAGAATAGGCAGGTAACTTTCCATAACCGCCAATGACTGGTTCACGGGACAGAATTTCAGTGAGTGAGGTAAGAGTCACCTAAAAAGCACGAAAAACAATCATGGGCCTCCAAGACAGTTTCTGGATTTCCCATGCTTCATACTAACATTTGACCTAGAGTAAGCAATAAAAATTTCACATAAAAAGTGCCAAGATAAGAAAATTAAGCCTTAAACAAAATTTGGAATATAAAGACTGGGGAAAAGAGCAAGAAAAATATGGATATGTTTTTATTATTAAACGTTGGCCTCTTTTCAAATGTAGAAGGAACGGATTTCTGTCAGCCAGTCCCTACTGAGCAGATTCCCAGAATGGAACCACCCAGAGTGATCAGGACTGTTTAAAAGGCCCTTCCGGTGAACACTGTCCCTAATCCAACCTCCTACCAACCTAAGTCTACTTTTCGGCACTGCAAAAAAGCCTTCAGTTTTAGAAACCCAGACTCCACTTCAAGCAAAACTTTCATTGCTTTCAAAGAGCTAGTAGTTCCTCCTCCAAGTCACATTCAGTGTTGGGAGTAAATGCTAGGCAACAAATATCCCAGTTTTTATGGACATGTCATTTAGCCTCTTTGGGTCTGTTTTTTCATTTGGAAACAGGAGAGTTGGACTACACTAATCTCTGATGCTTCTTCCAGCTGTTGAAAAAATTCAGTGATTCAACACTAACCGCAGAAGCTTCTGTGGCTTACTACATTACTTCTTTGGTCAAATAGGATGCCTCTAACATCCTACATCCTACAGTGTGAGAATATATGCCTTGATCTAACCTCCCAAGTATTCAAGGATTTTTTTCTTTTTCCCTTGAAATGTGGATCAGAAAGTTTCCCATTTGAAGGCAACAGACAAACAAACCTTAAGGACTGTTCTTTACACATGGTCTTTTTATTAAGATCTTAACGCAATCACGCTGGTCATATGATTCTTGGAGAGAACAGAACCACAAAAGGATGGAGAAAATCTGACCAGCAGCATGTGGCACTCCTGCACAGTGACTGCCAATGGGGAAAGAATGAAGCATAATCTGAGTAAGAAAAGGGAGTAGTGAAGACAAGTTTGGTGAGTCAAGGCAAAGGAAAGCACAGCAAGTTTAAAAGAAAAGGAAATGGAAAAGAAAGAAGAAAAGTGAAGATTGGGAAAGAAATATAAACCAATGAGCAGAAACTTAAGTCTGAAATTCTGTTTATCCATTCATTCATACAACAGATATCAAAATGCCCACTATGTACAGAGAACAAAGCTAGACACTAGAGGAGATACAAAGCTCAACCAGACAGATGTTCACAACAAGGTTATGGTCTAACAGGAGATAAGGGCATGTATACAAACAATTGAAATATATGGCAGAAAGTATATTGCGTCATAAAGGAGACATAAAAGAGAATCTTCTACTATGAGACCCAGAGGAGGAAGTGATTACTCCCAGTGAGGGATCAGACAAGGAGGCTTCACAGGAAGAATGACATTCAAAGCCAAAAACACAACAAAACCAAGGACAACCAACTAGGAAATCAAGGACATACAGGTACAGTGAGTAACTGGATTTGATTCGAGATATAAGTGGGCACAATAATAACAACAACCAGCAATTCAGAGAGCCATGGCTAAATTGGATAGCTGGATTGAAGCCAGACTAAGTATTCCAAAATCAGACTCAGAATTTGAATTTAAATCCAGTGGAGAAAGCGGGGTGGAGGGTGGGGGAGGCTGACAAGTTGGGAGCTGGAGGAATTTCATAACTTAACCCATAAAATTAAGATAATAAAATCAACACGAAATCAATGTTTGCAGATATGTAAAGTCCCTCTAAGAAGATGCAATGTCTTCCAAACCAAAAATAAGAGGACAAAAAGTCTTGGATGACAGTATTAATATATTTAAAAAAAGAATTGTGACCACATCAAAGTGTGGTCAACAAAGAAACTTAGAAGCTTTAAAAGGGAGGCCATTTTGACTCCAGAATTATCCAAAGCAGAGAAATACTGGAGCTAGGTGACACCATCTTCTCTGCAACAGGATAAGGTTCTTCCATGAAGCTTCAATGGGAAGAGCATACAGTAGCAGTGAGCTTGCAGGCTCTTAAAAGGCAGAGGGACTTGGTTCCCATGTCAGTTGAGCCTCTTACCAGCTTGGACAGAGCCTTGGTTTCCTCTTTTGTAAATTGAGGATAATTGTGCCTAACTTTGCAAGAGGGAAACTGGGAGAATTAAATGTCCTCCTGTATGCAAAGGACTTAGTATAATACCTGGCTTATAGTAAGCAATCAATAATCTTAGCTTTTTTGTAACTGCATCCTTCCCCACAAACTATTCTATCATATTATTCCATGATCCCAAGTTTGATATTACTGTTTCATTTCTCAGATCTCTTGATATTGAAAAGCAATATCCTAGCAAAATCCAGAATCTTGTTAACAGGAAAAGAATCCTTCAGTCTAAAATAATAAATTGGCATTCCTTTTTGCACATGGTCACTCATAAGTGTGAATAGAATCTTGTCTCCAAAAGACTGATCATTTCCAGATACAAAATAAAATACATTTTATGAACTCAGAATCAGACCAAAACCCTCAGGGGTCTTTTTGAGAAGCTAGATGGCATCCACCAGGCCAGCCCTACATAATGTCACCCTCGATCTACAACAAGCCAATATGGATAATATTTCTCCACCTTCCACCTCTCAGACCCTTCAGTCATATGCTATGGTGAAGCATTTTATCCTCTCTAACATTCTAGAGGTCAAAGGTCTTATCTTACCCATCTTTGTATTCTTTCCTCCATACCTCCAATATACCTTGCATCAAACAGAACCATAAAAAATATTTACTGTAATATTAATTTAAAACACAACTTCTCTTAACATAATCCATTGCAATCTGCCATTCCTACACACTGGGGTTCTTTTCTGATTTACTGAACTCTTAATCTACACTTTTCTGTCCCTCCCTTCCCCTACCCTCTCCAACCTCTCCACACCTGAGCTACCAAATATTACAGAAAAGTCCAAAGACTTCATTTACTGGGTTCCCAACAAATGCATACAACCAGGACCAAGCCGCCATCACTGGGCTAAGAAATCTTCTGTTCATCTCTAGTCTCCGCATCAACTTTCCAAAGAGCCGTGTTGTGCAGGGTTTAGGACATGGGGCCTGGAATTAGAAATCAGTCTTCTTCCTGTGTGACCCCAGTTATGGTGCTTAACTCACCTAAACTTCATTTTCTACATTTGTAAAAACGAGTACCAAAATGAGACAATCAAAGCAAACCCTTAACAACAGAGTGCTCAAAAAATGAGAACTATTACTGTTTTCTATTTTGTCTAAGTAATCTTCTAACCCTTATCCTCTTCCAACTTCGTAAGATAACTAGAAACCGCCTTACCTACTTTACTCAAATAACTGGGTTCCATCCAATTATTTTGAGAGGCAGTGGTCGTGGCTGAGTAGAAAGATCACTGCAATCAGGAGTTCAGCTGGTGCCATATACTAGATATGTGACCATGCACTAAATGTTTCATCTGTGCCTCAGATTCCTCAACAGCAAAATGGACATTTTAATATGTTCCTTATAGAATCACTGTGAAAATTAGATGGAAAAATATGAAAAAGCATTAAGCAGAAAAAGAGGGAAAAGAATAAGCGAGGTGATAAGGCTTTTAAGTAAAACAGACCAAGTTTCAAATTCCAGTTCTACCATTTAACTAGCTGTGTGATCTTGGACAAGTTAAATTCTCCAGTCTTCAGTTTTTTGTCTATAAAATGGGGAAAATAACTTTACAGGGTTCTTTATTTTTTCTGACCAGTTTTACACAGACGCATCTGACAGCACTTTACCTCCTGTCCAAATTGGATGCTTCTCGTTCCTATCCTCTTATTCTATCCTGTCTCCTTTATTGCTGCAGGGAGACACTGCAAGAACCCATTTGGGTTTCATGCAGGTTTCACAGGGTTCTTCAGAGGTTTAAAACAATGTGCAGACCACTTGGCATGTTGATTTCTCATCCGACGTCTCTCTGCCTCTTTTCTCTCCAGCTCCATAACTCTCCTTTATTCACTAGACCAGTAGAGTCACCATTTTTGACCAACAGTTAAAAAAAATTAGCACATCTCCAATATACCTATATATAACAGCAAATTAGACAAGTACTACTATACAAATACACTGTTCTATCTAAAACAACACTAAAAAATTTCAAAGGGTAAGATAAAAATCTAAAAAACCTTAGCTCTAACATTTCCTTCACATATCCCAAAGGAAGGTCTTACGGATCCCTAGAATTTAGAAATTCATTTTAGAGGCCATTATACTATTAGGCAAACTGTTTAAAGACAAAGATAAATAGTCTTGATATAGCTCCCAGCACAGTGACTGGCATAGAATACAGATACTCAGTAAATGGCTCATTATAGTTTTTAAAAACCTGCCTTCACACATACTTCTCTGCGCAAGTTAGCAAAAAGTGAGCTCTGTGCTAGGCTTCACTATCTCTTTAATTCCCAACTTCCCCTCAACAGAGTAGCTAGTATTCTGCTTCACTTTCATATCACACACTTTTTCATTAACTCCACTCCACTCTACTGAAAGCCTTTTCTCCAAGATCAACAATGACCTTCCGATAGCCAAATGCATGGCTTTTCCCTAAGGCCTTAAACTTCATGACCTCCTTGCAGACCTATCCATATTCTTCCTTCAGTCTCTCTTATAGGCTCCTTCTTCCCCTTTAGCTCCCACCGAAAGTGCAGTAGCTTGACTCTCCCTTTGACTTCAAAGACCATCTTTTTTCCTGTCCTTCCCTAGTTCCTCTTTTTGCCCCCTAAATGCCCCCTAAATGCTCTGTATTAACCATTCTTCCTTTTCTTCTCTAAGTGAATTCTATTGATTCTACATTTTACATATATTCTGCAAATATCCTGTTCTCACTACATCCATTGCCATACCCTGCCTTGTATGACACTTTCTCAAGAATTACAGCAAACACCTCTTTAGTGGTCCCCACTTTGCCACTCTATTCTCCACACAGTAGTCAGGGTAACCTTTTATTAAAAAAAAAAAATTCACACACCTCTCTCTCTCACACACACACACACACACACTGCTTCTTACTCTTCTGCCGTAAAGCCTTCAGTGGTTTCTCACAATGTCCTGTAAAGCCTAGACTCCTTATATGGTCCACAAAGGCCCCATCTAATGTGGGCCTTGCCTACCTTTCCCACTTTACCTCATACCATTCTCCCCTTACCTTCACCTCACCCTAAGCCTTTGGTGGTCTCCTTTAAGTTCTCCCAAAATAATAAATTATTTATTGCCCTAAGGCCTACACACTTGTGGTTCCTGGAACATTCTCCACAACTCTTTCCATGAAGCTGGCCCTTATCTGTCAGACTTCAGCTCACCTTCCCTACAACATAGTTGTCTGGCACACAGTGGAAGTTCAAAAAGTATTCACTGAATGAATAGAGTCCACAGTCTTTAATCAGATAACTCCAAAACTAAAGATCTGGAATCAATCTCACCTTTCAGTTCCAATACCTCATTTCTAAATGCCTGCTAAATATCCAGACCCCAAATTTAGCATACCAAGTAAACAAAACCAAACCCTTCATCTTTTTCCAAACCAGTTCTTCCAA
This sequence comes from Pteropus medius, assembly GCF_902729225.1. NCBI lineage: Eukaryota > Metazoa > Chordata > Mammalia > Chiroptera > Pteropodidae > Pteropus > Pteropus medius. The sequence continues at coordinate 8,778,618 of NW_024349799.1, read as the reverse complement.
TCTTCTGAAATTATATGAGCAACATAATCCACTCTTTCTGCTTCAGAATTATGAATTCCCCATTCATTTGCTCCACCTGTCCAAAATCCTAATCACCCTTTAAAACTGAATTCAACTACTGCTTCATTCATTCATGCATTCAATCAACCACTTATTCATTCAACAAATACTTACTCAATACCTTTTATGAGGCAGGCACTATGTTAGCAAAGCACACATATTTTGTCTATTATACATAAGTCAAATAATCAAACAAATATTTAATTATAAACTAAAAATGCTATGAAGAAAAAAGTGCTAGAAGCTATAAGAAAAAAGTGAGGCGTCAAGAAACTGGATGATAGGCTAACTGAATGAGATATAACTTACACTAGGCAGACTAGAAGGTAGAGCATGTGAGGCAGAGGGTTTCAGCCAAACGCTATAACCAGGAAGAGACCAGCAGGCCTATCTTAAGGCACCTATCAATCTGCCTTATATATTATACCTATCTGGATTCGTCTTCTCCCCTTCCCCTAACCTCATGGTCATTTTACTGATAGTTACCTGAAAGGACACAGCATCTCTTATGTGCCAAAACCTCCAGGAAATATTGATTCACATGTGTGGTACCTTAGGAGTCTATGCTTGTAAAAAGCTTCCAGATGACTCTAATATGCAGCTAAGTTTGTAAATCATATGTCCAAACTATTCAATAAACACGTATTGATTATTCTCTCATTCAAAATCTCTAAGGTCAGTGCAGTAAATTGTTTCCAAAATTGGCCACAATAATTTCAATCATACTGCACACCCTTGTGCAGTGTGACTTTGACATTCTATCCTTCAAGAGGTGGAGTCCATGTCCCTTTCCCTTGGATGTGGGCTACACTGGTGACTTACTTTAACCAAAAATGGGGCAAAAGTGATGATGCATGACTCGCAGGCCTAGACCTTAAGAGGCCCTGGCAGCTTCCATTATTGCTCCCTGGAAGCCAACCATCATGTAAAAGCAGCCCAGTTTAGATTAATGAATGATGAGAGGCCAAGAGAAAAATGGACCTCATGGAGAAGAACCAAGATGTCCCAGAAAACAGCCAGCACAGAGGCCGCAGATATGTGAGTGAAGCCATGATAAATCCTCCAGTCTAATTAACACCACAAGAGCAAAGTATATGTCCCTCTTCCTTGAATTACTAACCCATAGAATTATGAGCAATAAAAGGGTTGTCATTTGAAGCCATTAAAAATATTAGAGTGATTTGTTACATGATAATAGATAACTGAAATGGTCAGAAATTCAACGCTCTCTTTTAGCAGTCATTCAAATGTCTCTCAATTTTGAAGATCAAGAAACTTTCGCATATTCATTAAAATTACTCCTTCAATTTAAGCTCATTTCCTCTTAAGTCTTTGAAGTACATGAAGAACAACTAATCCAAATCCCCCTGGCAAAAACTATTCTGGTACTTGAGATGGTAATCAAGCCATTCCTTAGTTTTTCCTTTTCCAGGCTAAAATCTTTCTTTTTTAAAAAAAATTTATAATGACGACTTATTTAAACTTTTTAATCATTTTATCCTCTCTTAAGTATGGGAGGGCCAAAATTGGATGTCACGTACCAGTACCTAACAGAGATTATTTCCTAGCCTTTGTAATCAAATTCCACATAGTCTCAAATATGGCATATTAGTAACCCAAAAGTTATGAATTACTCTACAAATTTAATCACTTTTTAGAATTACTGGAAACCTTCTCTTCTCTTAACACTCAGCTACGCCATTATGTGATGACTCCCTTCACTCATCAACTTGGTCTGACACTCCACTATTGCAGTAGTTTTTAACAAATTCTAGACATTTGAAGCACAACAGAGAAGGCTGAGAGGTTGGGGTGAGCACACTATTAATCCTAGTCAAGGTCTCTTAACATTGTTAAGGCTTTTTCATATCAGGCAGGCTCCTCCTCCTACCTCAAAGATAAAGTGGCCTTGTAAAAGACAAGATCTTTAGCACTTGCCTATTGAGCAAAGGTACAATTTCTGTAGAACCCAACAGAGAATATTTAACTACAAAGACAAACCAGTTACTTAATGCAATGTAAAACATTTTCTGAGTCTTATCTGAAAGTATGTGCTTCAATGTCAGAAGTAGCTTTAAAATCAACAGTAAAATGGGGATAATAAAGCCCATCCAACGCAGAGTAATATAGGTATCAAATAAAATGATACAGGGAATACTTTGTAGAGTTCTATAAAAATATTAGGTGACATTATGGAACTAGGTTTCAGCAAGTCCTATAAATCTTCAAATTAACTTTGAATGGTTATCTGATGGTTTCAGGTGACACAAGGAATAGGCAACATGGGCTCGAGTTCATCAAACAGGAACTAAAAACATGTCATCTAACATGAGAGCTTACAAATTTTCTAATTCTGCCAGACTAATAACAGTATTTAGTCTAGTGGTTTAATCCCGGGACCCACTTCAGCCCTGGTCTGATGGAACTAGGACAGGGACCAGTAGTCTAGTCCCTGGACAACACTGTCTCACCCAAGGAATGCAGTAGTCTAGTAGAAGAGATACAGTGCTGTAGAAGTCCAAATAAGAAAGAATAACTCTCGTTTTATAAACTATGTAAATGTCTAACCGATGTACTGTATATTGAAACTAATAAAATAAAAAATAATAATAATAAAGAATAACTCTGCTTGAGGAAGTGAGAAAATGTTTAACATATGAACTAATTAAGTCTCTCAGGAGATGAGAACCTTGCCAATCAGAAGGGGAGGCCACTAAGGAAAGGCATAGTCCTAAAAGGATATGATATAACCAGCAACTGGAAAAATGAGTTCAGTGAGGTTAAAGAGGAGAAAATGGCTAGGGAAAGGAGAAGGAAATAAGACAGGCAATAGTAACAGGTAGGATAGGGTTAAATTATGAAGAACTTTACCTATCAAGTTAAGCAAGAAATAGAGAACCAGTAGCACTCTTTGAAAACTACCTGAGGAGTACAGGTCCTACCTAAAAGTATTCAGACACAAAATTTTAAGCCATTGGGCTGGTTAAATAAAATGTCCAGTTTTTGACCTGTGGCAAATTAAGGCAATCAGTGGAAATAAAGAAAAGACACATTACACAGTACTCCAATATAGTAATCAAAAGGGTTTAGCAACCATATATTTAGCATATTTAGAGGATATAAGGCATAAAAAGAGTAAACGGGAAGACTTGGTGGACATAATTAACAGTGTTCAAATGTACAGCGATACAAGCAGATAACAGATACTGGTAGGGGAGATAATGAGTTGTTACGTATGTGTTAAACTTAAGGTGCCTCTTGAACATTCTGGTAGATTTGTCAAGTGAGACAACATTTCTCAAGATGTGTCAAGTTGGAAATAAGATGTGAAGTTTGGGAGAAACAGCTATGCTGGTAAGACATACTGAGGACTGCTGAATTTAAGGGTATATTAGAGATCATTAGAGGAAGGGGATGAGGGAAGAGTGAAAAGATACCTAAGACAAAGAAAGCCTTGAAGCATCTCAACATTTAGGAGATAATCAAAAGACAAGAAGAAGAAATAATAGGAAGATACTCTGAAAACTCAGAAGAGACAAGGTCTCAAAGCCAAATGAAAAGGGTTGCAGGGAAAAAAAGAATGGGTTCAATAGTGCCAAATGCTAGCAGAGATTAAGTAAGATGAAGGCTGAAACCAGGACATGGGTTTGGTAATTAAGAGTATACTGATGATCTTCAGGAAAACATAAGTAGGGTAATGTGGGTAAAAGCAAAAATAAAGAGCTGCTAGGAAGATCGGAATTAAGGAAGTAGACTATGGGCTGTTCTTCATTCTATCGTTACAGAGAACGTACTATGTGCCAAGTACTATAAATATAATTCTTACAAAAGATGCTGATTCTTAATATATCCTATGATCAGAGTAAACACAGGGTTCTCCTGAGCACTCATTCATTCAGTCTTGGTGAGTATGAAGGGACTTCTAGGCGGAAGCCAGGTTGCTAGGTTAAGTTGGTGCAGTGTGTTTCAGAGAAGGCTTATTTTGTGCAAAGGCCTGAGGCAAAAGAAAACATAGATCGTTTAGGGTATTTGTAGCAGTAGAAGCAAACTTTGAAAGGGGCAACTACCTAATGATAAGGCTGAAGATTTAAAAGTTTAGAGGTGAAGCGCAGAAGGCCTGAACAGAATTAGGGACGAGGTGAGGTTCTTATATCTCAGAAAATAAGGAAACTCATTGGTGAGACAGTGTTGTCTAGAATTCAATATTCACAACTATTAGATAAATAAGCAAATATGTTTGCCTCTCTCTCTTCCTTTGATTAAACTATTTCTCATAAGATACAAAAAGAAAAGAAAACACAAGAGCAAAACATGGATAAAGCTGTAAATCTGTCTGACTTCTTGAAGGTTTGTATAATAAATGGTTCATTAGGTCTAAAACCACATCCATATCCCAAATGAAATGAAACTTTTCCCCTTAAGTCTCAAAGAGCTGAATGACTAACTTTAAGATATCCAAAATGATAAGGTGTCGACTCACTTCTGAAGACTAAGGATTTACCCAGTTTCTACTGCAACTCAGTCTAACTAATGAAACTAAGAGAAAATGGTCTGGGGTTACCTGATTTTGCCTTTTTCAAAACACTGCCATGGCAGAAAGCAAGCTGTTTCTAGTTCCTGCCGCTGAGGTCCTTTGGAGCCATGTTCCGATGAGATCATCTCAGGAACCAACAGCAGTGGCTTTCAGGCAAAGTGAATGGTGCCGCCTGGGGACGTATCTTTGGTAAGCAGGATTGCAACAGAGCAGGCAGTTTACCCAGGGCAGTGCTGACTCATGCTAGGCAATGCATAGTATTTCCCAAACAACTCAGCCTGAGCCAACCACAATCAACTGCAGCCAACCACAATCAACTGCAACCTAGAAGAGGTGCCCCACTGATTTTTCTTAAATCAAGTGCTGATTACAGGGAAAAAAATATATCTCATTCCCCTATTGACGATCAGAGTGGCTGATGGAGTCCTTACTGGAAAAGCTCCAGTGGTAACTTTCTGAAATTTCATCTGAGAACAGCTGGGGCTCAAGACAGCAAGATTACTGAAGGTAGGAGGTTCATAGCGCTGAAGATCTCCCCCAAGAGGCTGATAAATCATTTTGCATTTACAAATTAGAACACCTGGGTCAGAGGACTAGGCGAACTTGCACAGTTACCACAGGCTGATTAAATCAATCATTAGGGTGAATTTCTGTCAGCTCTAACCAGGCTGTTCTTTTTCCCCCACAAGGCCCTCTCTGACCTCTTTATTTCCTTAGACAACTCAAGTTCTCTAATTAGAAATACTGAAGGTTTTTTGTTTCATCAGCTGCCTGCAATCTTCTCTACACTAAAGCTAAATTATCCACCATCATACCTACTAGGTGCTTAAGGTACATAAGAGTCTATGGAAAATACATTAACACTTGCCTTTAAAAGAAAAATCCCTAAGTTTATGTCGATTCTCATTTATTAGCCAGCTTATTTAAAAAGTCAATTCTAGAATGATTGGCTCATCGACAGATATTATAATTGAATTTGCCCTGACAGGCTAGAATTGGCATGGGTGCTATATAAAGAAAACAAAAGATTGCATTCTATGAGTTTTCATTTGACAAAAAAGAAACTAAAGTTCATATCAGTTCCTTCTGTTTCCTGCTCAAAACTTCCCATGGTCATTAGCTATTTCTTAACATGGGCATTAGAGGACACCATACCTAGCCTCATCCATTCTTCAAGGTAGGTCTCATATGGCATGAATTCTGAATGTAGCTGCCAACTTGCTGGTTATCCAATAAATATTATTAGGTCAATTAAAATATACATGTAGACCACTATAATTTGGGTTTTAAAAACTGTGTTACTTAATTCTATTCCTTTTCAAGGGGCTAGTTTAAAAAGAAAATTATTTATCCAACTCACTTAATTCCCCTTAATTACATTATTCCAGTAGAATAGCCACAGCCAACCTTGTATAAGGTTTTATGCTCCCTCTTTTATTTCCTCCCCTTCAGTGTTTTCCTTTTCAGAAAATGTTTAAAGTTTTCCTACAGTGTAGGTTAATTAGTCCTTTTTAAATGATAAAAGTATATTTACAGCAATTAACAACCATTATCTCCCGGACCACACTTTAAAAAATATTGCTGTAGTTGATGATAAGTCACATTCTAATACGGAGCAACTCTCAAAGCACATACAGTACAAATATGAACTCTTAGAAAAGCAAAGTATTGTTAGAAGCTTCTGACCCATTCTGTATTAGTAAACTTTAAATAAGGAAGAGAAAATCCAGATGGCACTGTGCCCAGCAAATAAATGTAATGTATAGGAAGAGCAACGTGAGAGCCAGAAACATCAAAACTTCCTAATTCTGCTAAGATAAATGACATTTAGCAGATGAGGAGAGCTGGCACAGGTTATCATTTCCCTGTTTGGGATTCTGTACAGTTGCAGTCAGATTCCCCAAAATATAACCATACTCCATCCTAGTTCCTTCTTTTAGACTAGAAAAGGTGAGGATTACATACATAGAGCTTTAAAAAAAAAGATGCTAAATTTGAATTAAAGGTTTCAGGCATTTGAGGTTTTATGGGGCTATATGGAAACTATGAGAGTATAAAACTACTAGAGAAATTTTAAAAATAATTGTGGCTTTGTGCTTAAGCTCATTCAATGCATTATCTTAAAACTCAGACAAGTAATTTATTACCCAAAGTTATATGTTTACTTTTTAAGGATGGATACGATAGATGTTATAGGTATATGTGTATGTATGTGTTCTGTGTGTATAGGTGAATATATAAAATTTGCACACACCCATACCCATTGTTTTACTTGAACAGATATATGTATTGCCAATGATAGCCCACATTTGTTTTTTTTTTCTGCAATACATCGTAACATTATAAACAGTAAACAGGCATCAAAAAGAGAAATAAAAAATATTCATTTTTCAGGATTCTGCAGTCTTCTAAATCCACAGAAAATTACCAAATACATACAAAAAGATATGGGAGGATACACACACCAGGCAGGGAACTGCAATGGGAGCAGATTGGGGAGGTATTTTTAGCTTTATCAGTATTTGAATTTTTTTTTTTTTAACGACAAGCATATATCCAATTGTTTGGTAATTTAAAATTCAACTAAAGTTTAAAATTTTTACCATTTATAAACTACTTTCATCTTTTCCCCTTCCCACTTTCTCTTCTCAATACCTACCTATTTTCCCATTCCCAACATCCTAAATGATACTGCACATTTCTTCTTTTTTAACTAAATTAATCTTATCTATGTCCACCTCCTTTTTCTGACTGTTGAACTGGTAAATCTAAATTTCCAGGAACCCCTGGCTGTCTCATCACATTGAGAATTAGGGACATTGTCAAATTCTAATCTTTGATGTTCTGGGATTGTATAACCTTTTTTTAAACTAGTGTACTTCTTCAAAAAAGATAATGTGTGTCAACCAAACATCTATCACCTAATAAATCACAGAAATTAAACATGAAAAACAGAGTAAATTTTAGGATACTCAAGAATCAACTCTAGGGGTACTTAAGAATCAACAGGGGTGCTTACTGAAAATAATCATTTTTCTATCCTAGTCCCCAGAGTTAGCAGGGAGGCCCCAGAGTTGAAATTTTTAATGAGTATCTCCCTCTCCCAAGTGATTCTGATGCAGATGGGCCTTGGATCACGATTTGAGAGACAGGTCATAGCTGTGTCCCCCCGCAAGCACTACTCCCAGTGAAATGAAAAGTTTTATTCCAAGACCATAGACTGAACAGTAGTCTCACTGAGCAGGTCTTAAACATTAGTCCCCTCACCTCACCCACAAAAACCACCGAGAACATAAGTGAACTAAACCTATCCTCTCGAGTGGACCATTATTTTCTTCAAGCCTCCAGAGACAATTATCCTAACTACTCTTAAGGATTTTAGCTGCCATCCAGTCGTGTTATACTGAGACATTTTCACACCTGGGATGCAGTACAAGGGGCTTAATGGAATTTTTATGGCTGTGAAAATTAAAGTTCACTTAACTCAATAGAATAGTCAAATAAAACAAAAGAGAAAACCTCCCCAAAGACAGGGGATGAAAGTAGAGGCTTTTGACTTCCTGATGAGGCAGTTTTCCCCAGAAATTTAAACCATGGGATGCTACATAGCTCACATGTCTTGAGAGTACCCAAATGCTAACTTATCACCACAACATCAGCCAACTCAGGCTTACTGTAACATTTGGAAGCACAAACCTGCTGTATAAAATGGCCTCTCCTGGGAGACAAAGGCTGTCGCTATAGCGGGGATCATTCCATCTTGAGGCCAGAAGACTAGGCAGTCCTTTTAATCTTTAACGAGCCACTTTCATGTTCAGATACAGGAACTGGCACTGCATGAGGCACAACCCTCCTCACAGCACTTTGCTGCAAAACAACCCCTGAGCTCCATGAGGAGACACAAACCGAGTCTGTCCCCACTAGTACAGATACCAGAATCTGTTCTGTAACATAATTGTGGGCACTTTATCATCCACTGTGGTATAATACTTCATAGTTCAGAAAGGTATCCAATATAAAAGGTACAGCAACTGCCTATCTCAGACACAATGAAATACTAGGCTCCTAAATGTCAGGAACTGAAAACATAGCAAGCCTGCAGAAAAGGAAAAATCTAAAACTGACAGGACACAGTCTGAGAAACTGATGACAAGCTTGGGAGAAAGGAAGTCAGCAATGTGACCAACAAACAGCTATCTCGGGCAGCCCACTTTAGACACTCTGCAATGGAAATCTTGGAACTATTTGATGCACGTCATTTTCTATACAAAGCTCTTTCTTAATTTTTTTTTCCTGAGCTGCTAATATAGAAAAAGGGCAGGGAAAAGGCCTTTGTCATCAGACTCCATCACCTAAACAACTCCAACAGCTTCACAATGAAGTGACAAGTAAGCACCTGCTCTATTCCCCAGTAACCACCCTCTCAGAATAAAAATTCTGTAATTCAATTTTGAAGATTTCCTGAATTCATAATTCTTCTTTACTGTTTATCTCTGGATTCTTCTCCTCCCCCAAATACACACATATACTTTCCTCTCTCCCTCTCTCTCACTTCAATCCCTGAGCCCATAATCATGTCCTGCTTTCAGTAAGCCAAACTTCTTAAACTACCCTGGTTTCTACTAAAAATGCCACAAGATTAAGTTACCTTCATCCAGGTCCCCAAGTCTAGAAGGCTTTTGTTGACATGTGTTTCATCTTGATGGATGATGTCTCGCCAAGTGGATAAGATTACCTGTTCACCTACAGTTAATCTTCAAACTGGCTTCTGTAGGCTATGGAAATAAAAGGATAAGACTGCACAGTTTGTATGTCCCATCGAGGTAATGAAAGTAATGGAAGAGGAAGAGGAGACAGGAGAGATTTCAAAATAAAGACTGAACTGTGCATTTCAGCAGCACTTAAGAAAACACTCCATCTGACTATGCAGCTGATGAGTAGACAAATACCCAAAGGGCTGTACATTCTCTAAAGATTATTGTGCTCACAGTTCTTGCTTCCCTTAAGGTTCTGCAAGAAATCACATCATAAAATCAGACTTGCATTATTTATAATAAAATGGATAGACAGATCTAACATCCAGAATTGTACTGATTTACCTGCAAATAAAGCTACCACCTTATTTCAACCCAAAACCTTGTAACATGAATAAAATATATTTTGTTTAGGTCTTTCAAAGGTATCTCTCTCATCTCTTTTATAAGGGGTGGGGGTGTGGGGAAGGTTAGAGAAAGGAAGCCAAAGCTCTGTCCCAAGCATTAAGTGCTTTAAAAAAAATCACAGGAAAAAATGCAAAAAATACATTAACCTCTGGGAAGGCACTACAGAATAACAGGCAGGGAGCATACACACACAGAGAATACATACATATATACATAGAAAGAATACAAACACATATAGTTAAAAAGTCTAGAACCATTTAATAGCAGTTACTTCTGGTAGGGATGGAGGTTTACCTTCTGCTTTATATGTACACTTTTGTGCTACGTTAGTATTTTTAAATGAGCAGTGTAAGCTAATTAACATTACCAAAAATAAGGTACCTGTAATCAATTCACAAATAAAATAGAACAATTTGAACAAGCTGTTAGGGCCATTCTGAGCCAAATTTTCAGTATATTTAAAGCTATATTCATTGAGGCGAATGTATAAAGAATTAACCAAAAATTCATACTTTGGGGATAGCATTGTTTATTCATCATCATCGCTGATAGCACTATGCTAGAAGCAGGGCTGCGCTAGGTACTGCCAGATAAAGGGAGGGAGTTGGTCTCATGCTCAGAGTTCTTGCTTCTTCCTAAAGAGTTCTTGCTTCTTCCTAAATCTAGTCTTAGTCTTCTCTCTCTCAAGGAAATCATGGCAGGCAGATTAAAAAGGAAGGCAACAGACCACTGAGCACTGTACAGAGGCCACAGGGAGGGCTAACAATACATAAAACTCAAAAATCTTCGCTCTTTGTCAGACGAATCAGTACACTAAGTTATCTGACAAACTTAAAAACCAGATATGCTACCTACTAGAGAAGGGAAAATAAAAAATGGTGACAATACCAAATGCTGGCAAGGATGCAGAGAAACTACATCACCTACATTGCTAGTGGGGCTGTAAAATGGTATAGCCACTCTAGAAAATAGTTTGGCAATTTCTAAACATACTAAACATACACTTACCATAAGACACAGCAACTGCATTCCTGGACACTTAACCCAGGGAAGTTAAAACTTGTATCCACATAAACACCCGTACACAAATGTTCATAACAGCTTTATCTGTTAGCCAAAAACTGGAAACGACCGAAATGTCCTTCGGTAAGTGAATGGTTAAAAAAACTAAGTAGTATACCACGGAACACTACTTAGCAATAAAGAAGAATGGACTATTGCTACACACAACAATTTAGATGGAAGGCATCATGCTAAGGGGAAAATGTGCATTTCAGAAGGTCACATACTATTATGATTTCATTTCCATAATATTTCAGAAACAACAAAATTATAGAGAACAGATTATTGATTGTCAAGGATTAGGGATGACTGGGGAAGTGGGGACGTGTGTGACTGTAAAAGTGCAATTATTCATTTAACTGTCTAATCACTATGGGGAACTAAGGAAGGTGAAAAGTTTATAAAGCAAAGCACATTTCATATTATTTTGCAGTCCCTACTATGGCATGGAAAAAAAAAGATTCTTTAAGCAGGTATCAGTTGCTGGTTCCACAACCCGAAATACAGTTCAGGCATTACCTGGGGCCTATCCCTCCAGGTATTTTTATGAGTTCCCCCAGAGCCAGAAGCAATGAGCCAGAAAGCAACAGAAGTAACCCATGTAGAATGAACTCTCACTGCAATCAGCTCAGCATTCAGCCAAAAGTGTCCTGCTTGAAATCAAAAAGCATCTGAAAATGACACTAATTAGACAAATAAATTGGGAAAGATGTGGTTACCAGGTAGGGCACCTTACACGTGACAGGATTCTCACTACGAATAGTTTTTCTTACAAAAATCTCAGTAGCAATCTCTAAAATGTGAGGGAAAGGTTAGTGGAAAAAATTAAATGATGCTTCCTCTGTGATTCTCCAAGCCAGTCCTCACAGGGCTTCAGACATACCGAAAACAGCACACATGTCTCAAGCCCAGATAACAAAATTTTACTTTCTATACTGATCAGGGCTTCTTAGTGAAAGTGGTCTATCACCATTTATTCCATTTACAACATGAGGTCCTGTGCGGCACCAACATTTATATGTCTTATATAGAAGTCAATTTATTGAGAAGGCCTATTGACAGAGAGACAGAGAGACACAGAGACAGAGACAGAGACAGAGAGAGAAAGAGAGAGAAGAGGGAAGGAGGGAGGGAGGAAGAGGGGAGAGAGGTGGGGGAGGAGGGAGGAAGGGGGAGGAGGAGAGAGAGAGAGAGAGAGAGAAGAAAAACCAGCAATAAATTAACCCGGTGCTTTAACTGTTTAGCTGAAAGTGCTTTTAAGGGTGACTGGTTTATATATCCAATTTTAGAATTAGAAATAAACTATAAAACAATTCTTCGGTGCTAACAGAACTAAAACTAGAAAAACAAATAACAAGTATTGCTGATACCGTTTTTAAATCACAATCCATACAAGGAGGCCCATGTATAAAAGGATAATTTTAAACTCACATATGAAATGAAACCTATTTCTAAAGATCTACTCTGAAAAGCAATCATAATAGATGAGTTGATGGAGTGTGAGGCAGCTGTAGCCTGGTGGTTGAGAGCTTTACAGACACACTATTTCGGTTCAAACACTGTGTTTAACTTCTTTGTGTAGCATTTTCATATCTGTAGAACACAGATAATAGTACCTACACCTCATAGGATTGTTGGGAGGATGAAATGAGTTCATATAGTAAAGTCTCTGGCACATGGTAAGCACACAATAACTGCTGGTCATTTTTATACAGGTAAAATATGACACAAAGGGAACTATCACATAGCAAAGGAAATGTCAGTCTTTTCATGAGTCTTACATACCAAATTCTCTCATACATTTAGACAAGAATAAGTCTTCCCCTACCTAACTCCCACTGAAGAATGCATACAATTTCATTCAGGAAAAAAGTGTTATCTTACACAATGGAATGAGTAAAATGAATTCTGCTAAGCATGCTTAACGCTTCCCAAGCTCTGTTGGCACCATATGATTTCAATAGGATAGGGAACTGTTTTATAAAGACGGTTTTATAACATCTTCCACCAAATGAAATGTTCAAAGTGAAAATTCAAGACTTCATATAGCAGGCAGGCAGACTTTCAAAAACACCTGGACCCTCACTCATGTTCCCCATCCTTCTATACTAATCAAGGTTATGATAACCAAAGTCCTCTACAGGTTGGCACACAACCTGACAACATGCTATCCTACTGAATAGTCACTAAGGAAAAAAAGGTCCAGGCAGTCGACAGTCCCATAAAAGCCTCCACCCCCACCCTGCCCCAGTTAGAAAGAGTTGGTTCTAGTGATGCTTAAAGAAAAAAGACCTGACTTGAATAACCGAGATACATAAACTACCTTTCTCCATTTCTAGACTGTCCCATCATTCAGAAAACCACCACTGAAATTTTGGAATCAGAAACATAAATTGTTTCCAAAAGTGTTAAAACAATGCTTGTCCAAAGGCCTCAAGATAGCTTGTAATTTAGACAGCTGTGCTAGGAGCCACAGAAGCTGCATTTTCTAACTAGTATTGCGTCTAAACAATTGAAATGTTCTCCAGCGCGAAGTCTAGACACAGGCAGCAGTGTTCCTCGCAAACATCCAAACAGTTTCATTATTGTTTAACCATCAAAATAACAGCTCCAATAATCTATCAAGTTTGACATTTCATCCAACTAAGCAATTAAACCAGGACACAAAACATGCATGAAGAGATTTTCTTCCCTGCTCCAATTCAACACTCATTTTGACATTATAGCCACATAAACTAATAACACTTGTCCAAAGACTACTCATAAAAGGCTTCTAAAAAGCAAACACAAACTGAAGTGCCTCAAAGAAACTGCATACTCTCAAATTTTATCTTGTCTCCCACCCTTTAAACATTTTTATGAAATATAAGTAAAGTTACAGGCCAGGAAGTTTAGTTGAAAGAGGTAAACATCTGTCCTGATAAAGCAACAAATGCAAGTTCTATCAATTTATTCTTAAATATATTAAAGACAAAGTGTCCCTCACCAAATCCCCAGATATTAAAATTATGGTCTGATCTAGCAAATCACCAAGTGATGAAACTTCTCTCCCCAAGTGGAAATGAGAGTTCTCAATTGGTTGCTTCAGTTACAGGTAGGGTAAGGAAGAAAAGTATCAAAGGCCTCTAATATCAAGTTCCTAACATGTCCTAAGAATCACCTAAAACAATGGTATTCAAAGTGTGCAGTTGCAGACCACCATGGAGGTCCATGTCAAGATAAACACACACACAAAATCACAGTAAGTATGAAGAAACTTTTATAGCACTTTGACACTGCTGTAACACCAAGCACATGATTTTTCTGGTAATTTTTCTTGTACTTTACAAAAATATTAGTTGGCGACAGGTTGGAAAAACTTTACAAAGCTGGTCCTTTACCAGATAGTTTGAGAAGCACTAATTTTTCACATTTTAAGTGCCAATTCAGTCATTTATTGTTCTGAAGTTATCAAAGCACCTTTGCCCTCACTATTCTATAGCTTTTGATTTGAAAGTACTGAGCGAAACTAATACGGAAATATGGTATAATCTAATCGAAAGACTACCAAATTAGGGGTCAACAGATCTCACTGCCTGTCTGCAAGAGCCAACTAGCTGGAGACCCTGGGTGAGTCTGAGTATTTTCTCTCCTCTGCAAAATAAAGGCAGCTCACTAATGTCAGCGTTTCTCAACCTTATTATTTTTTAAATGAGTGGTTCCTTCTTACAGTAATACTTTCTCCAAGTATAGTCTGCAGATAAGCTCCATCAGAATCCCCAGCTTCATTCCCAAACACTGACTCTATAGGTCTGGGCTAGAAAACAAGAATCTGTTTTTTATAAGCACCCAGGAGATTCTGACACACACTAAAATCTGAGATCTAGTGCAGCAATATATCATCTTACTAATGCCTTTAGGAATATAAAGAGGTCACAATTTGTATGTAAACTCTGATAAAAAATTATTTCAGGTAAAAAATATTTTTAAATACATATGTTAAAACAGAAAGCATATTTTAATATACTTTTTTAATATTTGTAATATATAACAAATTTCAACTTTTCCCATTTTGAAAAACACTATTTAGTTGCAAAGATAAAATGAATATATTAAAATACACATAAACATCTAACTACATGCTATGACACCAAAAACTGCTTTCCTGATGTGATACTCAGAACTCTTAAATTTTGTGCCAAAGGAAGAACGGATGTAGACGGGGGAAAAAATTAAAAAGTGGGAAAAAAAATTTTTTTTAATTTTGCACCAAACAAAATCATGGCTTATTTTTTAAATGTTTGTGTTGTTTCTAAAAAGATAAGACAAGGGACAAGGCTTTTTGCGAGTGTTTCCACGAATTAATAGTGTAGGTGTAGATAGCCTGTATCCCAAAAAGAAACGAAATTAGGTATAATTGTCAATAGATTTTCACTTTTAATATTAGTTTTAGCTGTACAAGAGACATGTTGACATGCTACATAAAAATTTTTATCAAATAAATAAAATTTTGGAATCTGATGAAGATCATCTGGAGGTGAATCTTCAGGACTATCATTTTTATGCCCCCCATTAATCAGCTTGTTCACTAGCACTATTCATCGAGCCACTGGTCTGCAACTGTGTCAACAACAGTCCAGAGAGTCAGGAAACACTGAGCTAGAGCAGTGGGCGTGAGCGGGTGTGATGATTCTGAGTCACCTGGAGCTCTAGATCTAACCATATGGTGAGGGAGTGCCCGTTTGTCAAATTCTCTGGGAATATGCTGGCACACCCCTCCCCACCTGCTCTGTAGCAAACACTGGCTAAGGTAAACTTCAGCTCTGATACAGAATGGATAATGAAAACTCTTCCATCAGTATATGATAAAATGACAAAGAGTAGTACTTGAATCTAGTCATGCTGAAAAAGCAGAAAATAGAGGTAGACAAATGTGAGAGAACCTGAAGAACTAAGAATTTTCCACTTCTGGAATGGCAAATCCTAGTCCCTGTGGTTATTCCTTCCCACCCCACGCCCCTTGCACAAAATCTTAGTTTCTGTTCCTCTTCACCTCCATAAAATCCGAGTTGCTCAATCATTACTCATCTGCAAAAACAATTTCCAAACAATTCCTCCCTCTTACAGAACCATCCTTGACTAAGGATTCTTCAAACTGGCTGAACTTCAGCTGACCCACTCTTGCTAAAGCCCTAGAAATCATTCTGCCCTCTTTCTTCAAAAAAGAACACTCCTTTTGTCCAGCATTTTCGAATAAAGGTTTATGCTCTAGTGAATCTTCTTCCACATCATGTAAAATAATAATTTAGCATGGTCACAAAGAGTATAATTAATTGGCTACAGACCCCTGACACAAGACCTAGGAAAAGGCTGGGAGTTGATAGAGGCTTGATTATTTTTCAAGCAGGCATCTTAATCATTATGAAAATTTTTAAAATATGGTTAGATTTGAAGAATATGCTGAAGAGACAATATGCTTCTCTGTGTATTTTGGGATAAAATATATTGATTCATGTGCTATAAGTCTGTGTGCGTGTGATCAGGACTAACTGGAAAGATTCTTCAAAGCAAATGAAGAGTAAAACAAGCAGAGGACGGGGTGGGAGAGGAGCACGTTCTATTTACGAAAAGCTTTTTTTCCCCAAGTCTTTGAATATAATCCAGCAGTTGCAAATAAACAATGGTACTGATCGCCAAGGAATTACATTTAACCTCGGAGGCTAGCAGAGCCTCCAGTTGGCCAAACTTCCTTTAAGTTTCAGGATGGCTAGGCAGCATTTCTTTAAAGAGGATCAAGACAGTTAAAACGTTTCAACAACTCACTAGGGCTCCTAGTAATTCAAATGGGGGTGGGATTCCTCTGCTCTTAGAACTGGCCTGGTAGAAACAAATGGCTGTTCCAGGGAGCCCTGACCACTTCACAACCCAGAGATAATGAAATCATATTTTTATAGGCAATTCTTGAAAAGGCATGTGAACGGTAAACTAGGAGATTTAGGCTTAACCTGTAGCATTGGAGAGGAGCAGATTTCAAAAGTCAAGAACACTTACTCAACGAAATTTTTAAAGTTCAAATTCAGCGCATGAGTGGTAGCCACTGAAAAAGGCTGCTGAGAGAGCAAGGTTTTGCTGTATCTTTTTGTAGGATAAGACAATAGAGAAATTACCAGGCCAAGGTTACTTTCTATTAAAAAAAAAAAATGGTTAGCAGACTTAACATAGATAAAAACCTGTGTAGGTCATAACTTCATGAAATCAGCAGCCTGGTGAGAATCTCTCCAAGAATCCTATAGGAAATTAAGGGCAGATTAGAGTAATTAAATGTAAAGTCTTCTTGAGAGCAACTTCTGTTCCTGAAGACTAAAGCCCTTTCTGTGAAACGAATCATAGAAAAATTGTGAAGTCAATTTGCCAGGGATCACAGACTCTCCACTTTCACATCAGGTCTGCAAACGCTATGATCTAAAAAGAACAGAGCAGCGATTTGTGGAGAGAATTAAATAATACAGCTTATCTGAGAAAACCACTCAATTCTCTCGTCTTTGCAAAAGTTCACATGCTCATGTAACTGTAATATACCTAGGGGTTCCCAAAAATTACACACATTTCCTCAAAAGAGCTGTAGGGAAAAATATAATCACAGGGTAAAGGCCAAACGCTGTCTCTTCAGAATGCTTAAACAGCCAATTACATGTCTTAATACACTGATTCTATAGAGAGAAAGAGACTATTACAGGAAGGGTGAATAAGACATCTTAAAAAATGTACCCTGCGGCTTACGTCCATTCAACTGACAGTAAAATCACTCCTCAAAAAAAGCAGTTTTATGCAACATCTAGAATTTTAATTTCCCAGCTGCCAACAGAAATATATAAGCAGAAATTAAACTAATTATGTCAGCACAGTGAACAAAACTTTAATTGTATTACACACTAGTTAGACATTTGGGGAACAATACAAAGGCCCTTAGGGGCAGAACTTCTTTAGAATATAAATGATTTCCAATCAATACGACAGTAATTAGTCTGGGCAATAAACAGATTCATAGTTTATATGTAAAAATTCAACCAACTTCATAATTCAACATTAAAAATAAACCTCTATAATGGTTTTAAGTCACTCTGTGATTTATATATGCTGTATCATTAATAGGTCCTTTAAGCCAGTATTGTTATTAATCAGCTTTTTTAACATCCGCCCACAAAAGAGCCTATTCATTTAGCTGGGAGACAGGTGTTAGCAACCAGCAACCTCTTTTAGCCTGGAGTTCCAGGGGCCTTCCATAATTGTGGCATGATTGGCAAGTCAAAAGGAAGGGCATTTGAAAGAGGGGAGGGGAGGAGAAGGGGGAAAAGAAAAGAGACCAGAAGGGAGAAAGGAAGATGAGGAAATGGATGTCAAGTGCTACCTAATGGGGCCACCCTATCAGCCTCCTGGCCTGATCTGAGCCCCTGGGTTACCATCCAGCTACATAAGGCAGAATTTGGATAGTGTTATTAATTTATTCCTGCAGAGAGAAACTCTGAACATATGCCTACACGCCACACCTTCTAAAAAAAATTTTTAAGTGTCCTATGACTCATTCTTCTTACTCATATTTTCTAATTCTTTAGTCCTCACTCTTTAATACATCTTCTAAAAGAGCTGACTGATATTCCTAGAAAGAGATATTGAGGCCAGATTTAGAAAGACAATTTAAGCCTACGGAATAAAAATCCTATGAGAAAGTGGGAGAACAGTTATTGAGTTGCCTACAATGTACAAAGAACATATTTTCTCTTTTAATCCACAGAACAATCCAACCAGGTATTATTTTCACCTTGCAGATCAAAAAAATGAAGCTCACAGAGATTAAGTAACGTTTCTAAAGGAGCACCACCGAAGAGATGGAGGAGCTGGGATTCAAAACCACAGTTGTCTATTTCCTAAATTATTAGTCTTTTCCCAAGTTTAATCCACGAACATATTTAGTGCCCCAATTCTGTTTTAACTCAGGTGGTTTTGTATTTTAGTAATTTTTCTTCCTTCCATGAAGTACCTGTGACTAAATTTCATTGACTATTAAGCACCTATTATTTTCAATAAGCGCTTTGGCTATGTAGAAATGAAACATCTGGCAAGTTAGCTTTATTTTTAAATACTCCATACTGAGAATTCCTAGGCATCTCTCCTAGCCAACACTGATCTTAACTAGATTGACTAGCTTTCAGACTTCCAGTAGTTTCCGCATTATCATTCATTTGTCCACTCAGGAAATGAAGCTACTTTCACCAACCCTCCCTCATGACTCCTGACAGATAATACAGCAGAGGGGGGCCTCTCTGTCTGTAAGGTAATTTACATAAAAGTTATAAAAGCTCTTTGTTATCTGTCATGACTAGGAAATGGACTATTCTAGCAAATCAAACATTCTGAACAACATAATGATGCTTTTAAAGGTACTACCAATTTATAAAGAATTTTAAAGCAACATAACAGTGGCTTCCAAACCTCCTACAAATCAGAATCACCTGGGGAGGTTTTTGGCGCTAGATGCCAGAGAGGTTTTTAAAATGTAGATTACGGTCATCACAATCCAATCAATCAAAATCTCCAGGAGGGAGGAAAGGCTAGGAAATTTGTATTTTTAAGGAACTTCTCCGTGACTCAGTTGCAAACTGCTAAGTAATGAATCTTTCAAGGAATACAGGCTTTGGGGAACTCCTTGCAATAAAACATTCTTAAAAAGCTAAAGCTGCACTAAATACAATGTGATCTTCTTTGATGATTCAGGTTCACCCAATGCCTCCAATTAATCACTATACTGGCAAAACCAGAAAGTAAAGAGAGGTTAAGAAGATTTCGAATTAGTAGAAAGCTGGAAAAACCAGCTTTTGTTTTTCTACCAGATTCAAAGACCTGGTTTTCCCCCAGAGGAAATGCAGATTTTATGCTTGCTTTGAAAAAGGAAAATGTTTAAAAACATGCAGTAGGATTCTCTTAACAAACTGCTTAACTCCAATTCAGAACATTAGCAGGTCCAGATGGCCAAAAAATGTGGAATATTCAACCTGAATAAGAGAAAGCAGAGAAACTTCATGACAGTCTTAATGAAGAAGGAGGATAATGGGTTTTAAACAAAGAATGGCATCACAGGATTAGATAAAACCACTGTCCTGTCCATGGCAACTGCTAAAACCTGGAAACAGCCGAGGTCTTTCAAAACATGAAGCTAAGGATTCCTACCTACCCAGGGTGGCTTTCATGTGAGATATAATAGGATAGCCTATTAAGAGCCCAACTGGTTTTAGGATTTTAAAACTCCATGAATAACAAAGTCAAAACAAGAAAGTGACCAGACCGTTTTCACTATTGAAGAAATGGGAGTTTGTGTGTTTGGATATAAAAAAATTGTTCTTATAATTGCCAAAATCTTTTTTACATCAACACAGTAACCACTACCAATAACCAGTAACCAAACAAAAATAATAATCAGTAACCGTTACCAAACAATAACATTGATAAAGCAGCTCGAGACTTCACCAACAGCAATTCAATCTATGTATTCTAATTAAATTCTAAATCATATCTTAGCTCTGTATTGCAAGAGTTATGAGATTCCAAGGGGCAGAGGTTAAATCTTTCCTCCCAAAACATAAACACTACGGCTAGTACAAGTTTGATGTAAGTCTGTAATCTACCATTAAAATAGCAATATTAAAAGTTTTATCATAAAGATAAAGAAATCACGTTGGAATTAGTTCCCTTAACACTCCTCAGGTTTATGCAGGTGTTTTCTGAAAGTCCTAGGCACAACTCTTTTACCCATGGGTGCAGCTGTATTCAGCATCACAATGAACATGTAATTAGGGGGAAAAATTGTGCCTTTTTTGTTATTGTTGCTGTTTGCTTTGTCTTAAATGCTGGTAACTGAAAATGCCTTTTCCAATGCTATTATAAGAGCTCTTAAAAAGACATTCCTATTAGATGGTGCTAAGCAGAGTTATATTAACTGACCTGGCTGGGAGAAAGCTTGAAAAATTAATTTCTAAGCATTCTGAGAAGGGCTCTCTCTTTTTGTGTGTATTATGGTAGCAACTGATTAAATTAAGTCAATTTAGAGAATTTACATCCCTTGATCCCAGTGTAAACAGTCAAGTTAACAGCTGTCTACCTGATAAATATGAAAGTTTTTATTAAGTTCATCTTTATAATTAGATATAGACATTTAAAGGAGGGGTGTCCCAGGTTGCATGGGAATTTTCTTCAAGCACAATCAAGTTATTAGTTAGCCCTTCCACATCAACCTGTAATTGTTACACACAATTTTCAAACATTTTCAAACTTAAGAAAATAATATCTCTAAATAAATCGTAATTTTTGAATTGTACTCTGAAGTCCAGAATTATTGGGAAATTTCTCATAAAGTTTCAGAAACATATGCCATCATCTACTTCCTTGAATGTGGAAGAGAATGCAATCAGAAAAAAAGAATAAATAAGTTGTTCAACCTGAAATTCCCTGAAGAGAAAATAAGTACCACTGTCAGCTCCCAACATTAGAACGCTCTATATACAGACTCAGCCCAGCACCATGTCTCCTGCCTACTCCTATTCCTAGAAAAATGGTTCAATAAATGGCCACATTTCAGTAACTTGAATTGTCATTGGGAAAACCACAAGGCTCCCCCAAACAGCTGTAGCAACAGGAGTAACAAAAAGTCTTTTCTGTCCTCCAAAACACCTGCAAAACGGATGTATACCGTACTTACTGCTTTCTTAGAAGGCCACATGCACCTGGGATGTTTGTTCATCACAGTCACTGGCCTTTAGCCAGGGTACAAAGTGACAGTTGTGGGTAAAACCCTATTTCCAAGCTAACTAACAATATCCCTTCCCTGGGGTAAACTGGGAGGAGCATGATACACTCTTCCTGGATTACACAAGCAGACTTTTTCCCCCCTAAAACGAGTAACAGTCCAACAAAAAGGAGAAAATGTGCTGCTGTTTTTATCCTCTGCCAGCCTTAAAACAAGCTTTGAGCAGATGCTGCGCGGCTCTGGCTCCCCTGGTCTAGCCATACTTCTCCATGCCTGGTCAAATGTCTCATGGGCAGCCAGCTGAAGAGAGGCCCCACTTCCTTCTCGTCTTAGCCATTAGTGACCTCACACACATCACCTCAAGTGATTAGAGGACAACTCTCAAAAGAGGGAACAGTGGACTTTGAGGGAAGAGCCACATTCTCAAACTTCTCCAACAAGCCTCTAAACTCCAGCCGCCTCCAAGAAGCCCGCAGGACTCCTCCACTGGGAAGCAGGGACAGGCTAATTCCTTTAAAGAAGGAAGCAGGCCGCCGCGTAGCTGACTCAGTTTACTCTGCCATAAAGCAGCATCTTTCCCCCACAAGCTTAACTGGACCTGCCAGTCTGTAAGCCGTTTGGAGAAATTTGAGGCTACACGGCCCCAGTTACTGCCCCTACAGGGAAAATGCCTTCTTTGAAAGGACTTCTAATGGGACAGGTGCGGGCTACCTTGAATGCGCAGACTTCAGCGAGGCTGGGGCTTGCCCTATCCCATGTAGGGCAGGGAAAATCCCAGGCCGCGCCCCGCAGAGGAAGCAGCCCCAGATCACAGCTTGGTGAGACCGAGGCCGACCAACGTCCCCACCCCAGCCTCCCACTGGACCCCACGCCAGGCCTGGCGCCCCGCGGATGCCAGTGCCGCCGCCGCCTCCTCACCTGCCGCGGCCGCCTGCCCGGCCCGCACCTGGGAGGGGAGGGGAGGGGCCGGATCCAAGCCGCGGACGCCTCAAACAGGGGGGCTCTGGGCTCAGCCGCGACGGCGTCTCTGGGGCTGAGGGGCGCCGGGGGGCGGTCGCGACATCCTCACGGACTGCCTCAGGAAGTTGCCCCCCCATCCATCCCCAGCCTGCCGGCCCGGCCGCTCCCGCCCCCCGCGTGGCCCCGCCCCGGGCGCGGCCCCGCCCCCTCTCAGGAGCGCGCCCCTGCTCCCGCCGCTTCCGAGGCACCATAGAGAAGGACGAGGCGCCCAGCGGGCTACAGCGAGGCCTCCGCGCGCGCCCCCTGGCGGAGCCGAAGCCGCCGGAGGCGGGCCGGCTGATCCTGAGCTGCGGCGAGGCGTCAGTTTCCGAGTGTCAGGGAGTCCATCGGTTCTAGTTGCCTTGTTCTCCGAACTGTGCGTGAGGAGCTGAAGGGTCCAGGTCTGAGTCTCAGCTGGGCCATTGTCCAGCTTGGTGACCTTGAGCGAGTCCCTTAACATTTCTGAACTCCGTTCATAATAAAAGTTTGAAAGTTGCTCATCTTCAGAGCAATTTACATCCTCACAATGCTGTAAGCGGGTGATGGTTCGCCAAATTACAATGGAGGAAACCCAAGCCCATCAGGGTTCACTAGCCTATTCAAAGTCCCATAGCTAGGAGGTATTAGAAGCCAGATATGTAGGACACCGTTAAACAAAAAACTTCTATGGCTGAAAAAGTGTGTTTAAAAGACAGTGTTTATTGAACCATAAAAGACCAGGTCCTGGGGCATGAAGTCTAAACTACCAAAAGCAGTGCTAGGTGGAACAGGTACATGTCCCATTGTCCTGGAGTTGACGGGCTTTTTTTAATACATCAAGTAGGAGGAAGAAAAACGTAAGCTGTCTTGAAATAATTTACATTGGCTACAGATGAGAGGGTCAAGATAAGGTGAAGTGGGGAGAGCAGTTCTATGATAGGAGCACAGTCTATAAGGAAGAAATATTTACTACTTTTTACTGGTTACAGGCAACAGTCCTGAAAGTTTATGCTTTTGCAAGATGCAATAGCCCATCTAGTAGTCAGCTAGTAGAGGCCTGAATGTTGATTCAAAGCTCCAACACACATTCAGGAATGTGAGCAGTCTGTCACTGGGCCCCCAGCTATTAACAGGATAACTGCTCTCTTTCTGCTTCTCTACAGCTCACTGTAATTTAAAATATCTCAGAATTTTTGTTCTTGTCAACCTCAAAACCCATGCTTGTCCCACTCATTTTATAGCACTTCCCTCATCTAGCATTTCCTAGTCTAAAACCCAGAGGCTAGCTAGTTTCACCTTAGGAAGGTGAAGAAACTGCTCAGAAGAAGGCCCAGTAAATTGAAAATTGGCTCTGTGTTGAGGAGCCTGCCCCCGCCATTCATCAGCGGAGTACCTGTCAGTGGGATACTTAACCTTTCTGCACTCCAGAATTCCTCACCCCTAAAATGCAGGTTGGTATGAGGATTTAAATGAGTAATGCAGACAGAAGGCTTAATAAACTATAAAGCATGAGGGAATCATTAGCCAGCATGGGCTAAGAAAATGCCTAGTCATAAAAACAATACAAATTTGAATCCTTCTGACTGGTGTCTATTGATACTTAATTTTCTTATGCTTTAGGTTTCCATGGAGACCTCCCAGAGTTCTTCTGAGAAATCTGTGGAGTTTTGTTGTTTTTGTTTTTTGCATTTTAAAATAAGGAATATCACAAGGAGAAGTAAAAATATTTATGCACGCAGACTCTGTCATTTTACAAGTATTATTTTCGATCTTACCAACAACCCAGAAAACTGAGTAGTATTATACCCATGTTATTAATGAAGATCTGCAGATTAAGTAATTTACCCACAGCCACACAGTTAGAAAAAGGCCAAGCTGGAATTTGAAACTGGATTTTTCCACCACCAGGAACGCATGGAAAGACTAGCCTTGTAGAGGCCTCCCACAACCTGAAATAAATGTGCCTGTCTTTTTCCTACTTGGCTATGTTGGTAGCATTCCTTGATGCAATTCTCTGTCCTCTCTGCTTCTCTCCAGGGCTTTATTTTCCCATATGAAAGCATTTATTGTCTCTTTTCCCCTCTCTTGAGATGCCAGGACCTTGTTCATCCCCTCTTATTTCTGAAATGGATTTATGACCTGTGACTAAGACACAGCATTCTTTACCTGATCTCTCCGTCTCTCCATGTTAGCCATAGAAAGTTAATAGGTCCAAAACGAGGATGGGGTGGGACTCAGAGATGTCTTCTTGTAAACTTAAGTTTACAAGCTGAGTACTCAGTTCCTAACTGATGAACCCAATAATTGGAGTCTGGATTCATGACATCCTAGGGAAATCATTTTCCTGGTCCCTTTGTTCCATGTTAAACATTAGAATGCTGCTAAATAATGTACATATCATTGAAGCGAGGTGGTCTCAGAGCTACATTTAACCATACTCCTCCATTTTCCTTCTTTAGCATTATCACCATCACTATTTTTCATCTTTATCGTGCCCTTCCACAGAGACACTCAATAATGTATCCATTGTGCAAGTAATCTGAAATCTTTTTCAGTGAGCGATAGTATTTAGTAGTAATAAAGCACTAATTTGACTACCAAGTGACATTATTTATAGGAGCTGTTTACTTTGACATATTTTTATTATTTCTACTCATTTGCTAAGTACATTCTAATACATATTTATGAAGCACTTGTTTTTCCCCAAATAGTAGTGAAAAAACAAACCATATTATTTCTTTTATTAGTAGCAACATGGTTTGTAAGTCCTAGTGCCCTGATTTTTGTTACTTCTGACAAGAGCCAGAAGAATTAATGGTGACTGAGCACCTTCTATGCTAGACTTTCTAAGAAAGGCACTTTACATAAATTATCTGTTTAATTCCCGAGACAAATATCATACCAAAGAAAATGTGACTCCCTTGAAACTTAGATTTTACCAGCAAGACAGAGACACTACCTTGTCCAAGCAACTCAGCCATGAAGGGCCCAGCAATGTTTTGAACCTAGATTTTTTCATGATTCCAAAATCCTAAATCATCATTCCACTTCACTCGCCCGCTCTTGACTTTTCTGGACCTAATAAATTCTATGAAATATAAAGTATTCCTTTCTGAGAGAGACTGCAGAAGTTATCCCAGAATGGAACAGTTAGAGGTAAACAGACCCTGGATGCTAACACCATTTTTTTTATGGGAATTATTCCCTAAGAAATCAGTTGTGGGGTGTTTCCCAAAGAGAAGGGCCAGTACAAGAGTTCTACCCATCCCTGGAGACAGGAATGGCTATATAGGTTACAGGGAACAGTGCAAAATACTGGAGTCTTGTTCAAAAAGTATTAAGAATTTCAGGACGACAATAACAGAGCATTACACTAAACACAGGGATCTGTGCAACTGCACTTGTCACACTACCATGAAGCTGGCCTTGCATGAATGGAAGGAAGCTGTCACCAGTATCTCTCAGGTATAATAAGTCTTACAATGATATGAGACTGAGTGCTTTTTATATACTGGAAAAGCATTGGGTACTTTACCTAAACTATATGACCCTAAAGCGATTCTATGCAGCAGGTATTACTTTCCCATTTTAGAGAGGATAAAACTAAGGCTTAAAGAGGCTGATTCATCCAATGACATACAGCGATTGAGTGTCTGAGCTAAGACCGAGTTATTTGAAATGTAAAATAATCTTATTCCTTGACTTTGTAGCCTTTCAACACAGGCCCACTGTCTTTGGGCTAAACCCAAATTTTGTAGCTATTGAATCTATTTTGAGGCTATTATACCCCAAAACTACAGAGAGTCAGGGGAGAGCCATGATTCAAAGGCTACTCAAGGAGTCAAACTTGTGCAGCAGCTGAAGTGCAGTTGTATGGCTCCAGGATGAAGGGACCTTCCACTGGCTGGAAGAGAGACTCTATGCATGGCAAATGTAATGGCCAGTACCTGTACTCCCTTCTCCAGGACAAACAGGAAACACAATGAGGTCTTTACCTTGATTAAACAGGGAACTTATGGTATCTTACTTAATGGTGAAATATTAGGAAGATACCACTAATGCCAGGAACAAGGACAATGGCTATTGTTCCTTCTATTCAATTTAGGACCAGAAGTTAGCCTATCTGGTGCAATAGGGACAAGAAAAAAATGAGGGAGAACACCTTTTTGAGGGTGACTTTTTTCCCTCTCTTCATCTTTTTCACCTAGCCCCACAACGACCCTACTCCCATCTGGAAATCATGTTTGTTCTCTATATCTATGAATCTGTTCTCAATTTGTTTTTTCATTTAGTTTTTTAGATTCCAAATATAAGTGAAATCATAAAGTATTTATCTTTTTCTGTTTTGACTTATTCCACTCAGTGTAATACCCTCTAGGTCCATCCATGTCATTGCAAATGGTTAAGATTTCATTTTTTATGGCTGAGTAATATTCCATTGTATATACACACCACCTCTTCTTTATCCAATCTTCTTTTGATGGGCACTTAGGTTGCTTCCCTATCTTGGCTATTGTAAGTAGCACTGCAGTGAACATAGGGGCATGAGTATCTTCGAAATAGTGTTTTGGTTTTCTTTGGATAAATACCTAGAAGTGCAATTGCTGAGTCAAAAGGTAGTTCTATCTTAAACTTTTTGAGGAACCTCCAAACTGTTTTCCATAGCAGCTGCACCAATTTGCAATCCCATCAAGTGTTCCCTTTTCTCTACATCTTTGCTATGCAAAAACTCATTAGATGTCATCCCATTTGTTGTTTGATTTATTGACCATAGCCATTCTGAATGGTGCAAGGTGATAGATATCTCATGGTGATTTTAATTTGCATTTCTCTTTTGATTAGTGATGTTGAGCATCTTTTCATATGTCTATTGGCCATCCATCCGTATGTCCTCTTTGAAGAAATGCCTATCCAGGTCCTCTGCCCATTTTTTAATTGGAGTTTTTTTTTTTTTTGGTGTTGAGTTGTATGAGTTCTTTACGAATTTTGGATATTAACTCCTTATCACATGTATCATAGGCAAATATCTTCTCCCATTCCATAGGTTTTTTTTCATTTTGTTGGTGGTTTGCTATGCAAAAACTCATTAGTTTGATGTCGTCCCATTTATTTTTTTGTTGTGTCCCTTGCCTGAGAAAATATATCAGACAAAATATTACTAGGAGCAATGTCCGAGAGTTTATTGCCTATATTTTCTTCTAGTTTTGTCATTTAGGGGTCTTACATTTAAGTTTTTAATTCATTTGGAATTTATTCTTACATATGGTGTAAGAAAGTGGTCCAGTTTCATTTTAACTGTATCTGTCCATTTTTCCCAACACCATTTACTGAATTGAATGTCTTTACTCCACCGTATATTCTTGCCTCCTTTGTCATAGATTAAATGACCATATAGGCATGGAATTATTTCTGGGCTCTCTATTCTGTTCCATTGACCTATGTGTCTGTTTTTATGCCAGTACCATGCTGTTTTGATGACTATAGCCTTGTAGCAGTTTGATACCAGGTAGTGTGATACCTCCAACTTTGTTCTTTCTCAAGACTGCCATGGCTATTTGGGGTCTTTTATGGTTCCTAAATTTTATGATTATTCTAGTTCTGTGAAAAATGCCATTGGTAGTTTGATAGGAATTGCTTTGAATCTGTAGATTGCTTTGGGTAGTATAGACATTTTAATGATGTTAATTCTTCCTATCCATGAGCACAGTATATGCTTCTATTTATTTATGTTTTCTTCAATTTCCTTCTTAAATAACATAATTTTCTGAGTACAGGTCTTTTACCTCCTTGGTTAAATTTAGTCCTACATTTTATTGTTTTTGATGCAATTGTAAATGGGATTGTTTTCTTAATTTCTCTGATAGTCCATTATCGGTATATAAAAATGGACCTTATTTCTGAATATTAATTTTGTATCCTGCTACTTTACTGACTATCAAGTCTAACAGTTTTTTGGGGGAATCTTTAGGGTTCTCTATATATAGTATCATGTCATCTGCAAATAATTTTTACTTCTTCCTTTCCAATTTGAATGGCTTTTATTTCTTTTTCTAGTCTGATTGCTAATGGCTAGGTCTCACAATACTACATTGAATAAAAGTGGTGAAAATGGACATCTTGTTTTGTTCCTGATCTTAAGGAAAACACTTTTAGCTTTTCTCCATTGAGTACGTTAGTTGTGGGTTCGTCATATATGGACTTTATTATGTTGAGGTATATTCCCTCTATTCCCACTTTGCTGAGAGTTTTTATCATAAGCAGATGCTGGATTTTGTCATAAACTTTTTCTACATCTATTGATATGATCATATGATTTTTATCTTTCAATTTGTTAGTGTAGTGTTTCACATTAATTGATTTATGTATACTGAACCAACCTTGCATCCAGGAATAATTCCCACTTGATAATGATGTATGATCTTTTTAATGTATTGCTGAATTTGGTTTGCTAATATTTTGTTGAGGATTTTTACATCTATGTTTATCAGGAATATTGGCCTATAACTTTCCTTTTTTGTAATGTCTTTGTCTGGTTTTGGAATCAGGGTAATCATGGCCTCATAAAATGAGCTTAGGAGCCTTCCTTCCTCTTAAATTTTTTGGAATAGTTTGAGATGAATAGGTGTTAATGAAGGCAACTTTTGATGAATAATATACCTAGCTCTAATCTAAGTTCCATGCATCACAGAGCCTTCTCTAATACCCAGCCCCAACACACACAGTTGGACAGTTTTAACTACCCAGTACAGCTCCATGCCAGAAGACAGCAAACCCTAGTGGGATATGCACTAAAGCCCTTATCTCCTCCTGGCTCATATCTCAGGGACAGTGTAGACCCTGCTGGTTTTATTCAGCCTTATTTACCCATAAGGCTTCAGTTGACTTTAATACCAATATCTCCCTTCTCTGAGTGTGTGTCATTCTTTTACAACTTCCCTAGGGAAAACTGGAAAGAGCTGATAAAGGAGATCCCTGGCAGAACTTTTTATGGTAAGCTAAGCTGAAAAGAGGCTGAGACATGTAGTCTTTGCAGCTATCAAGGCAGAATATGAAAAAAAAAATTTATTGAAACATTTACATACCCACAACCAAAGGCAGCATGAGTATAGAAAGTAGTTAGCTTTACATCTTTAACCTCATTGAGCTCCCATTTACTGTATCAGTGAGGTTAAGGACATGAAATGATTCCCTATGCCACAAGGCTGTCCTAAGGTCTAAATAAGATGTGTACAAAGAGCCTAAGCACATGAGAGCCTCAATAAACTTGCCTTCTGGACTATGGCAGACACTAGTGGTTGGTTACCCACCAATATTCAATTCCTTTACACCTACTCCCTCCTATCTAGCAGCACACCGAGTTTCTTCTGATGGTTACGAGATGTGCTGAAAGAAAGCCCCTCCCCAGCCCCAGCTCCAGGGGTATTTCTTGGTTACTCTTAGCCCATCACAGTAGTCCCATTTCTCTTGCCATGATTTAGATATGGGTGCATGAAGCAATTCTACACCAATGAGATGTGAGGTAAGCCTTCTTTGGTTGGAAGGAAGGTCTTATTTTTCCTGGTTCTTAAAAGGACATGACAAGGAGGTGTTCACTTTCCTACCTGTAGATATTATCTTATCTGGACTGATGCTCAGAATGGCTGCAGCCAAGCTTTGATGAAAACATAAGCTTGAAGACAAAACCAACACAAAAGTAAAGTAGAATAGGCCTTACTATGCCCCTTGACAATGAGCCACTGAATAAGCCAACCTAGGACTTCATGTTCCTAGAGATAATAAATGCCCTTATTGTTTAAGCCTCTTTAAGCCAGGTTTTGTTACTTACAGCAGAGAGCAGCCTCAATGATACATGGGTCTTTTGCCTGAGAGTCTTTGGGAATTCAAGTGCCTGACTTAAAGTCATCAAGTGCTAGCACATAGTTGGGAGTCAACATTAATTTTGTCTAATATCAAACTAAGGATATTCAATAGTCCTCTGTAGAAAGATACGTAAAAAGATGCTGGGGATTCAGTGACTATCAAGATCAGGATAAAAACATTCCTGAATTCCTCCTTTATCATCTAAAATGCATTAAAGTCCACCCATTCGTATATTTAACAATTACTGAGCTCCTATCATATGTAAAGAGCAAAAGAAAAATTGACATGGGAGCCCTTAAAGTGGATCTTGGGCTCATGGGCATACAAGTGAACAGAAAAGTATGAGTGAGTGGTCTGGGGGCGTTATGAGAAATGTCTATCTGGACCACCATTGAGGCAGAAGAAAGGGAGGATGTCAGGGTGGGTGTGCACCAAACACGGTGAGGGGAGGGGCAGCAGCAGCACATAAGGGATCAAAAGGCACTTGAGCAGAAGAGCCAGCCTGGCCTGAGGTGTGCTAGGGAACTGTCCAACACAGTGTGCCCAGAACAGAGCATGCAGTGGCAGTACACAGGACAAGATAAAGCCCCAGTCTAAGAGCAAGGACCAAGGAGAAAGTTGTGAGGGACCAGGTCCTGCAGGAATGTCATTTGGTGGTCTGGCATAGCAGTGAATGGGGTAACTTCCCATGGCCAGAGAGGGCGCTGGGTGAGGGCTGTGGCACCTTGAGCTGGAATAAGTGTCCCAGCAGGAATGGAACTGTGTGGATTGGAAATTAAAGGCAACATGGGGACAGAAAGAGTCCTGGCCTAGGAATTAGAAGTCCTGGTTCCAGCTCTTGTTCTGCCACTGGGACTGTCACCATGGCTCTTTGGGTCTGTTTCCTTCTGTCAAATGACAGGATAGGACAGATGATCTTTACTGGCCTCTCAAACGGCATTATTCTAGGGTTCTCAGTCAGGGACTAAGTACCTGGAAACATGACAGCCTGGAAATATGACAGATCTGTCCAGGGTGGAGGCTCCACCCTGAATGCCAAGTCCAACTGATTGGTTGTGGTTGCCTGGAGTGCTGTGCGGAGGAAAACTGCAAAAGATTCCAAGATCCACAAAAAAGAATAGTTGATCAATTAGTGATGTCTACATGTGCTCAGGATGCCCAAATGGTAAGAGTGAGCAGGGATTTGCCACTCCTAGCTTAACGTATTGTTTCCTATCATGGTTGCAGAAATGTGCCAACTGCTCATAGCAATAAGGACACTGAAGATTAATTTCTCCTGAGGTCCCCTGTGAGAGCAGCAGTGCTAGGGTTCCCATAGTTAGGCTCACCAACCATCCTCACTCAGGCAGATACCCTCGAGTCAGTTTGCCATGCATTCCCAAGAAGCTTCTTTCCCTGCTGCATTTATCATCTCTAAATGTCATATCTTCTGCCTATAATTGACCTCTCTTTTCTTTCAGCCAAGACACAACTAATTACAAAATAGGCTGAGAAAGGTGACCTTCCTTTAAACAATGTGTTCAGCAAACAATCATGATCATTTCTCTACTTTGCTTTTTATTTTCTCTTCTCTACTGGCCTCTTCCTCTCCCAGCCAGGGAGTGGAAGCTCTCAGATGGATGGCCTCAGTGCTTGTAACAGACAGGGGGTCATTTCATACACTAGGGCACTAGGCTGTGGTACAGCTGGCAAGAAGAGAAGGGTAATTATATTGCATCTTGGAGCCGCCGGCAAAGAATTTCTGCATAAAGACCAGATTTGCCGTGTATTATTTATGCTAGCATCAATTTTCCCAGCTGGCTCTATTTACTGAGCAAATTCTCCTTTATCTGTTTATGGGCCATGGTTCAGCACCTCTGGTTACTCTGTACTGTGGAGGGGCCCCACAGGGCACCATACAAATTAAACAAGTGGCTGGATTCACCAGGAGCAGTTTGCATCCTCCCTTCCTGTTAAATTATATCCCTGGGACTGCAGAGAGCTCGCAGTCTCACCTAGTCCTGGTGATGCATGCAGGTGTGTGAAACCAAATCAACAAGAGCAAAAGAAGAAAAACCATTCTTTGGGGCCTCACTGGGGGAAACTGAAAAACAACTTTCTTAGGGGAAATTAGGTGGCTTTGAGGCTCAGGGAATTTCCTTTTTATATTTTTAAGAGCAGGACATAGATGACAAAGAGTTTCGCATTTATGAGGTTACTTCAACCCAGTAACTCAAAAACAGAGCTAAGGGGAAGGGAGCCTCATTTTACAGTTGGAAAAAGAGAGGGGGGGGGAAATGAAAGAAGAAGAAGAGAAGCAAAGGCAAGCTAGAGGCTTCATGGCTCAGTCACTGTGTTAGGATAGAGTGCAGGTATGATGGTGACACACAGGGTTATCCTTCTAGTCATTAGTGTGTCTTTTCAGAGATGCCCCAAGCCAAGGTGAACTCAGCTCCCACTGAAAACATACATAGTAGAAACGAGGGAAGAAAACATGGCATCAGCATGAATTTCTGGGTCCTTCTACCATAGCATCCTCTCTCACCTGTAGCTTTATGTGTTTCCACAGGGAGACAAGCTGAAGAAACTGAGATGTCTCTTTTACCCAGCCTGAGAGCTTCTCCTGCAGTCTCAAGTGCTGGGTGGCACTTGGGGCACTCCTGCTCAGTAGAGTTGGGGGCCTTGATGCCTTTTCCCTTCCCAATCAACAGCACAGTCACATCTGGTCTCCCTGTAACACTGGGCTCTGCTCCGGAGTCCCCCAGGTCCCAATGTCTACTGTTTCCTGGAAACCTGTTGGCTGGAAGAAGACAGGAGGGAAGGGTAAGTTTTTGAGTTAAGCAACCCAAATGGGTAACCTCTTTGGTTACAGGGTCTCAGTATTCAAGAATTCCTCTATAAGACATCTGTGGGCCTGGAGACCACCCTCAAGGGCCCAGATTACTGGCTATCTCCCGGAGTGGCTCACCAGACGGGGAGATTTGGTCAGACACACTGTGCGCTGACTGCCTGGTGCTCCTGCTTCTTCACCAATGGCCAGTACAATCCGGGTGCTGGGCACAAAACTCCAGGAGCGGCCCAGGGCAGGTTTGAACTTCCCACTGTCCCTGTCTCGTGTCATGTGGTTGGTCACCTGTGACAGAGATAATTGAAGACTTACAGATCCATAATAGTAGTATAGAGGACAACCATTCCCACTGCTTCATTTTACAGACGGAAACACTGAGGCCTAGCATGGAGAAAACACCTTCCCCAAAGCTCCATAACTTATCCATGATGGGTCTGGAACTAGAACCCTGGGCTCCTGACTTGGGCACAGCTCTTTCCACTAAACCACAATGCCTCAGGCATGACTCTAACAAAGGTAATGTCACATGTCTGGGAATAAGCAGTGATGTTTGCACTTTCCTGAAGGGAAGCCAGTGGTGGGTTTTAGCTTATTACCACCGCAACCCAGCAGATAGGCATCCTGAGACCATGTTCACCCAGCCCTTTGTGTCAGGGGGTTCATCTGTGTGTGTGGGAGCTGGGGGGAGTTTGGAAAGGGGGTCCTAATCTAGTTAGTCAGCTCTACTCTGCCCAGGCTAGTCACAGGTAAGCAACCTGAGCCTTGCAGCATCCTCTTGATGAAGTTCTCCCCACCTACCTCCGGTCCTCCCAGGGCGGGGGCTGTGGCTTGTTCATCACTGAATCCCCACTGCCTAAGCCAGGGCCTGGCACATAGCAGGTGATTACATACATCCCAAAGTCAGGAGAAGGAGGCCTTAGGACCCAGTATAAGAATAAAAGCACAGGAAAACAGATCCTCTTACACTGCCAGTGGGTGCACAAATTAATATAGCTTTTCTAGAATTTGGCAATGTCATATCTAGACACTTAAACATACATGTATCCTTGACTCAGTAGTTATATTTTTAGGCGTTTGATAAAACAATATGAGATATGCAAGAGACTTAGGTATAAGGCTGTTCACTATAGTTTTATTTAAGATAGAGGAAAACCAGTAATGACCTAAAGGCCCCAAATCAGGAAACAAGATCATTATAGTATACCAGGGGTCGGCAAACTAGTATTGCCCCCAGGCAAACTCTAACCCTCTAACTTTTTTTTACTCATTTCTTTACTTCTTAAATTTAAGGAAGTTAGACATTTATACAACCCATGAAGTGATCCCCCTGATTACTCTAGCACCCATCTGGCACTACACACAACCATTACAATAATATTGACTATATATATCTTATACTATACTCCAAATCAAAATTTGTTCTTGACAACCAGATTTTCTTGCCATACAGCCATGCCCATTTGTTTAGATATTCTCTATGGCTACGCTCATGCTATATAGGAAGAGTTGAGTAGTTGCAACATAGACCATGTGATTGTAAAGCCTCAAATAGTATCAGGCCCTTTACAGAAAAAGTTTGCCAACCTCTGTAACATAGATATTTAACAAGATAATATGTTAACTACTAAAAATGGCATTCTTAAAGAATCTATTTAAAGATTGGGGAAATGGAATGAGATGCTAAGCTATTTTTTTTTTAAACAAGGTTACAGTTTAATTGGAAAGTTGGTTAAAAGTTTACGTAGATGTGCAGAGAAAACAATTTTACGGACATATGTAAAAATATGATTTCTGTAGATGTAGAGATTGATTACAGATTTGACTCTTATATTTAACTATTTTTTATCCTTTTATGAAAAATGTGCAGATTTTTAAGGAATTACTTCAGAAATAGAAAAAGATACTTTAAAAGCAAAAAGATCCATTTCTATGAAGTTCTAGAAAAGGTAAAACTGTTGGGACAGAAACCAGGTCAGTGGTTGTCTGGGGCTAGGAGAACATTCTGGGATGATAGAAACACTCTATGTCTTGACTGAGGTGGGATAACAAAACAAGATACAACAGTATCCATTAGTCAAACTTCAAATGAGGAGAAAGTTACTCTATATGAATTTACTTCAATAAACATGACTTAAAGTAAAAAGAAAAACAATGCTGTCTCTGATCCCTTGGCTATTTATGGTCCAATCCCCTTATGGTCCAGTCCTCTAGATGACCCTGGGAAGTTCAGCTGTGACCTTTTCCTAAAGGGCCACTTCAGGGGTTCAGAAGTTGCTATTTAAGGGAAATAGAGAGCTGCAACTAGAAATCATGATCTCCTCACTTGGTGAAGCCCAGGGATCAGAGGTACGACAAGCACGACTGGCCAAGCCCACTCCTCACCAGCACTGCCACGCCAAGGTCCTGGGCCAGGGTCTTTAACTCTTGGGCCAGCTGCATCATCAAGGCCAAGCCTGGAGGAGGAGAAGCAGAGGGGAGGGCATCAGGGTTCAGGGACTGGGCTGGCTGAAGACTGGACTCCAGTGCTGGAAGATCACATCTCTGACCCTGGACTGTGTCATAACACTCACCTTCCCTCTGCTGACCTCCCAGAAGTGGGGAGACCACAGCGGTGACCGAGTCCACAACTACCACCTTCACAGTCCCTGAAGACAGGTTCACCTGCGGGGTTGGGGTGAAGCAGGTGCTATTAACCAGATGGCCTCTAGGGGGCTCCCATTACAGGACCAAGCTTGCTCCTCTCAGAAACTGATAAGAACCTCTCCTGACAACCGCGCAGGCATCACTCAAACTCAGCAGTCTTTTTTCCCCACCCCCATTTGTATAAATAACAGATTTTATGAAGATTTGGGTGGATAGAGAGGGTTTAAATCACAGGACATCACAGATAACCTAAAATAATTAAATTTGAGAAATCCCAGTTCAGAGACCTGTGGCCCTGGTCAGGAATTTTCTTAGTGGCCATCTTTCTCCTTAGGGCTAGCCCCCCATCATCTTGTCAGGCCCCTCTTTTCCTTCTTCTGCTTACTTCCCAAATCCCTAACTTCCTTGGAATTAAGCCTTCTCTTTACTTCACTGTCTCCTAGATCATGCCTCCGCAGCCACATCTCCTATATCTAAAATGGTTCCGATTGTAGACTATATAGACAGCCATCTGTTAAAACCATTTTTGTCTATACACAAGCATTAGCATCCTCCTAGTTTCTTGGACCTGCAGTGTCTTTGCTGCTTCCTTTCTCTTCTCCTTTACTCCTTATATCCAAGTCATTTGCTGATTCTGTTTCCACAACTTCTTTTTTCACTTCACATCGGCCAAGTCTTGGATATTCAGCATTACCTGCTCTGTCTTTACATGTTTTCCTTCATCTTCCACTTACTGACTTTTGGCCAGTCATTGGCCTGTCTAAGAGAGGATGGCAGGAAAGAGAGAAGCTAAAACTGCCATCGACTTAGTCCTTCCTTACTCTCTGGGAGAAGAAGTTAAAACTCTCTGGCTAAAATGAGATAACAAGCCTTTCCTGGCTCGTAACTATGGAGCTATCAGGTCATCTGAGGCAGACATACCCTAAAGTCGCCTCCACAGTCCCCACCTTTAGGTTTTCAAGCCCTTGTATGATCCTTTCCCCTTGACTATAGGTAAGTCCTGTGACTTGCTTCAGACTATAAAATATCAAAAGTGTTGTAGTGTCACTCTTGATTAGGCTAAGTTATACGGCAAAAGTAAGGAGACATCACTCCAGTGATTATGTTATGTTATATAAAACTGCATGTTGCATTTTTCTCTCATTCTTGTGCCATCTTGAAGAAGCCAGTGGCCATGCTATGAACTGCATATGGACAGGGCCACAAGGTAGGAACAGTGGGCAGCCTCTAGGAGTTGAAGGTGGCCTCTGGCCAACTGCCAGCAAGAAACTTAAGCCACTAGAAAATGACTTTTGCTGACGACCTGAGTGAACTTGTAAGCAGTTTCTTCCCCAGTTGAACCTCTAGATGAGAACACAGCCCAGCTGCTACGCAGCTGCCTACTGAGAACCTAAGCTGAGGACCCAGCTAAGCTGTGCCCAGACTCCTGACCCATATAAGTTGTGAGGTAATAAATATGTGTTGGTTTAAGTCACTAAGTTTGTGGTATCTTGTTATGCAATAATAGAATATATGCCATCTTATGATCCTACAGTAAAAAACATAGTCTTTGAACTGGGAGTGAAGAGATTGGGTTATGAGCTTAGTTCTTATCCTAAATATGTAGTGACTTTGGGCGACTTCACTCAACTTCGCTGGCCCTCATCTCTAGAAACAAGAGGGTTACATTAGATCAAGACTGCGTGACTTCATGTCTCAACACACAGGTGGGTCATAACCAGCTAAGACTCCTATGGCAAGTAGTTCAATTCTTTTATGTTCTGAAGTTTGTAAAAATGATATATAATCCTGGCTACATCCATAGGAACATGACATGCTTTGGGGTGAGAGAAAACTTTTAAGACAAATTAAAATATTCTACAGTGTCTTCCAAATCGAACAGTCTATAAATCAGTATACCAAATCCTGTCTAAGTACTAGCAGGTGTAGGAAGGTACCAACCCAAATGCCATTCCAAACCCTCCTGACATCAGGGAAGTTGGACTCAACCCTTGGTCTAAGATACACACATATAACTCAGTTTTGACCAACTAGATGTAAAGGGAAGTGGGCAGTCTACAAGTAGGTTTTGGAGAAAGATTTCCTTCCCTGATAAAAGAGAAGAGGTACACAAAAGAGGCATCTACTTTCATTGCCCTGACTATGGATGTAGATGTATAAAATCCTGAGGCTTTTATCTATAGCAGCCACTTTGCAATCATGAGGGAGAAAAGCAAGAGAATCAGACACACCAATCTAGAGCCCTGATATTGTGACCCTGCCAACTTCCAGACTCTTGTGAGATAATTAAATGTCCTCAAGTTTCAAATGTCTGTCAGAAAGACTCATTACTTGCAACTGAAAACTGATCTAGTGGGGGAATGCAGAGATGCATACGACATGATCCCCACACTCAAGGATCTTACTGTTTAGTGGGGGAGATGAGCATCTAAACAATGAGGCACTCAGGAATGAATTAAGCACTTAAGAATCCCATCCTAGGAATCCCATCCTGGGAATGGAAAGCACAGCTGGAGTCACCAGATTGCATATCTGCATTTCCAAACATTGTCTTTGGCAGGACACCTGCCCACATACAGATAGCACCTGGTGAGCTAGATAAACCAGAAAAGGGGCAGAACAGCAGGCTCACCTGCTGGGTCACAGTGCCTCGGAGGTCCTGCAGCACATCCAACATCCGGAAGATGTCAAAGGCATGTACCACGTGGATCCTCTGGAGAGCTCCTGCCTAAAAGGGCGGAAAAGAGAAGGAGGGGCTTTGGATAAGAGGGAGCAGACGGTTGAGCAAGATGAAGAGGGATTTTAAGCCTGAGCAGGAAAAGGCACCTAGGTAAAAGAACTCAGGTCCAGGATGGCAAATGAGTTTTGTCTAATGGACCAGTTCTCACAGTAGTGGCTGCCTGGGTGTTGAGCTACAAAGCCAAATCAGAGCTCAGTAGGCAAGAGTAACAGGACTAATTAGTGGAGTCTGTCATGGGCAAAAAAATGGGAAAGATACCGGGTGTCTGCCAGCCTTGAATTAGGGTATGCAAGAAATAGGTTTCCTAGAAGGATAGTATGGGTAGCATCTCAGCTTGGATGATGTCATAAGAGGGGAGGCTTGAAGAATACAGTAAGTAGTAATAGGATAGCAAGTTTCAAAGCCAAAAATGACTATTCATCTAAATGACCCAAATTCTTGCCATTTGTAAGGGGTAATGGAGTCTTCTTTTGTGTCAGGGCCTCAAAGAAATCCAACTCTCCTGCTGTCCTTTACCTGTTCCTCCTCATCTGGGGTTCTGGCCTGAAGTAGCTGGAGGATGCGGGAGGCTGTCAGCCCTCCATTAGAATCAATGTATAGGACATTTTGCTGTAGGCCATGAGCTACATTTGCAGCCACACAGAGACATACCTGAAGAGAGACAAGGTGCTGGGTGAACTTGACTCCTCAAAAAGGGCCCAGAATGGGTACTCCCCATCAAACCTAGTCCAGATCTCAGTGACATGAATGGGCCAAGTTCATGCCTCTTTCCTCACCACCCATCTTCTCTCTTCTGAGCTCTGAATCACAAGCCACTGGCAGAGGCTCCCTCAGGGATCCAGGACTGTATACCCGCCTCCCCCAGCCTCCCAGCTGCTGGCTGCATGTGTACCTACCTGAGTTTTGCCGCTACCTGGGCCTCCTGCAATTTCAGTCACTTCTCCAGTATAGAGACCAGCATCAAGCAGTTTGTCCAGGCTGATGGCAGAAAAGTGGGGAATAGAATTAATACAGGAACTGGAGAGTACAGAAGGGAGTAGGAGCCAAGAAGAAAAGCAAGACTTCCTTCCAAGTGTGATTTCTGTCCAGAGACCTTATGAACGTCTCTGATCAGGAGGCTTTTCTTGGTGGAGTTTCTTTTGGGGAAAGAGAGCACAGCCAAGTGTTCCTCCATGGCCCCTCCTCAACCTTTCACTCTCAGCTTAAAGAGCATCTCTCCTCAGAGGTCTCTGCCACCCCATCAAAAGGTCTTCCTTTCATTCTCCATCTCAGCCCCTTGTGGGTTTCCTTGATAGCATTTTCCATACTTTATCTTTTTTTTTTTTTTTTTTTACTTTGAAATAATTATAGATTCATAGGAAGTTGCAAAAAATGTACAGGGAGGTCCCATATGCCCTTCACCTAGTTTTCCCTAATTGTAGCATCTTGCACAATAAGATGAATGGTACAATATCACGCATTGACATTGGTACAGTTCAGAGAGCTTATTCAGATTTCCAGTGTTACATCCATGTATATCTGTGTGTATAGTTCTATGCCATTTTATCACACATGTAGGTTTAAGTAACCACCACCATCAAGATACAGAACATCTCTATCGCTACATGGCTCTCTCGTGTTACCCTTTTTATAGCCACACCCCCTATCCCCACCTCTAGTCCCTAGCCCCTGGCAACCACTAAACTGTTCTCCATTATGTTATTTCAAGAATGTTATATATATAAAATCATATAGTATGTAACCTTTGTGATTAGCTTTTTTCATTCATCATTGTTCCCTTGCAATCCATCCAAGTTGATGTGTATATTGATAGTTTGTTCTTTGTTATTGCTGGATAGTATTCCATGGTATGGATCTACCAAGTTTGTTTAACCATTCACCCACTGAAGGACATTTTAGCTGTTTCTAGTTTGGGGCAATTATGAATAAAGCTGCTATGAACATTTATATACAGGTTTTTGTGTAAACCTGAGTTTTTATTTCTCTGAAATAAATGCCCAAGAATACAACTGCTGGGTTATATGGTAAGCATATATTACTTTTATAAGACATTACTAAGCTATATTTTCCAGAGTGGCTATGCCATTTTGCTTTCCAACTAGCAATGTATGAGTAATCCAGTTTCTCCACAATCTTACCAGCATTTAGTGTTATTATTTTTCCTTGTTTTTAGCCATTCTGGGAGCTATGTAGTAATATCTCATTGTTTCTTTTTTTTTAATTTTTCAGTTACAATTGGAATACAATATTATATTAATTTTAGGTGTTACAACATATCATTGTGGTTTTAATTTGCGTTTTCCTAACGACTAATAAGATTAACCATACTTTTATGTGATTATTTGTCACTTGTATGTCTTTGGTGAAATGTCTGTTCGTGTCTTGCCCATTTTCTAATTGGATTGTTTGTTTCACTGTTGACATTTAAGAATTCTTTATATATTCTAGATACAAGTCCTTTGTTGAATATGTGGCTTTAAAATATTTTCCCCACTTAATAGCTTGTCTTTCATCCTCTTTTGTAAAGTTTTAAATTTTGATTAGTTTATAATTAAGATTTTTTTTTCATTAAAAAATTATCAATTTTTTTATAGATCACACTTTTGGTGTCAAGTCTAAGAATTCTTTGCCTAGCCTTAGTTCCCAAAGATTTTCTCCTGTTTTGTTCTAAAAGTTTGATAAGTTTTAAGTTTTACATTTAAGTCCACACTCCATTTTCAATTTTTGTATAAGGCAGGAGGTTTAGGTTTATTACTTATGATGTTCAATAGCTCCAGCATCATTTGTTCAAAAAGCTATACTGCTTTTCCACTGAAGCATTTTCGCATCTTTGTCAAAAACCAGTTGGACGTATCTGGGGTCTTTTTCTGGGTTCTCTATTCCACTCCATTGATCTGTGTGTCTATCTCTGCCAATATCGCATTTGTCTTGATGACTACAGCTATATAGTAAGCCTTAACATTTGGTAGTGATTCTTCCAACTTTATTTTTCTTTTTCAAAATCGTTTTAGCTATTCTAGGCCATTTGCTTTTCCATAAAATTATTAGAATAAACCTATTTCTACAAATAACTTTGCTGGGATTTTGGTAGGAACTGCATTAAAACTATAGATCGATTTGGGAAGAACTGACATCTTTGCAACGTTGAATCTCCCAATACACAAACACAGTATGTCTGTCCATTTATCTGGGTGCTCTTTGATTTCTTTCATCAACAATTTTTAATTTTCAGCATCTAGATCCTATACTTACTTTATGAGATTTAGACCTAATTATTTTACTTTCTTCGAAGCAATTGTAAGTGGCGTTGTGTTTTTAACTTCCATTTCCACATGTTCATTTTGAGTATATAGAAATTCAATTGATTTTTATGTGTTGCTCTTGTATCCTGCAACTTTGCCAAATTCACTCATTTGTTCTAGGAGTTTGTAATTATTTTCTATGTGTTTGTTTTTGTCTGTCTTCCTCATTTGGCCCAGAGCACCCTGGGGCAAGGACTGGGCTTTGCTCACTCTTATATCCCCAACACTGGCACAGTGCCTAAAACATAGGAGACACACAATAAATGTTCCCAGAGAAATGAGCGATAGAATAGTACTATTTAGTTCCTATTATTGTCAGCCTTCTGGCTGTGGAAGCCTTGGGATAAATTCAAGACACGGCCAATTCCCAATTCAGGTTCTGTGCTTGAACCACCATGAAACAGGTCATGACCCACTTCCATGCCCTGCCCATCCTACCGGCTGAAGCATCTTCTCCTCCTACACCACAGCCTACACCAATGCCTGTGTATCCTGACCACACACATCCCTTATCTAACCCTGCAATTACCTTCACAGGTGCCAGTCCTCTGAAATTGTTCTTTAAGACCTTCCATGAAAAAAAAAAAGACCTCCCATGACCCCCCTGTATTGCCAAGTAGCACCTTAGTAAGCACCCCATCTATTTCAATTCCAGGGACCCTGTGATAATTACCATGGGTTCCTGCCAGTCAAAATGCTCTGGTTACCACTGCAGCCTCATGGCTTCTTGAGACAAATGTGTTCATCCTGTCTCTGTTTAATAAGCACCTGTTTAAGAAGGCATCCAGCCTCTGCCGCTCCCGGATCCCATTCCTCCCACTGAGATCAGAGAACCCGCAGTTTCATTACAGCAGTGCTTCTCCCAGTGTGGTCTCCAAAACAGCAGCAGCAGCATCCCCCGGGAACTGGTTAGAAGTACAAACGCTCAGGCCCCACCCCACACCGACTGAACCAGAAACTCTGGGGTAGAGACCACATTCAAGTTCCAACAAAGTCTCCAGGTAATTTAGATGCATGCTCAATTTTGAAAAACCATTAGGCTAGGCTAGTGATTCTCAATCCTGCCTGCCTATTACAATCGCCAAAGGAGTTTGAAAAGAGGCTGGTATCAGTGATTCTGAAACTTGCCTATATCCTGGAGTCATCTAGGAGCATCAAGATACACTGATGCCTAGGTCCTGCCCCAGAGAGCGTGATTTAATTATCTGCAGAGGTCTGGCTTTGGCATGTTTAAAGAATGAATTACCAGAGAAAAGTTGGAAATTTCCAAATTGGTGGCTGGTTGAATAATTAATTATGGGTAAATTGTGATCTATACATATTATATGTTATATGGCTATTAA
Source organism: Pteropus medius (assembly GCF_902729225.1). Classification (NCBI taxonomy): domain Eukaryota; kingdom Metazoa; phylum Chordata; class Mammalia; order Chiroptera; family Pteropodidae; genus Pteropus; species Pteropus medius. The sequence goes on along the minus strand of NW_024349799.1, from coordinate 8,735,330 downwards.
AATGTCTTAAAGATTTTTTAAAGACATTGGGGAAATGTTAAGACATTGGAGAGAACATTAAGCAAAAAGGGATAACACTGTGTACATTATCTAACACGAATCGTATAAGGTAAATATATATGAACACAAAAAGGCTAAAATTATTGACTGAAGTGGTTTTTATTTTTTATGTCTGTGTGTTACAGATCGTCTATCATGAATATGTATCACTTTTATAATCAGAAAAACACTAAATGTTATTTAAACATTTTTTATGATGCTCTAACATTCAGATCTGCAATAAAAATTTATCTTTTAAAAAATTAGACTTCCAGGTGATTCTAATGTGCAGACAAGTTTGGGAACCATTGACCTAAAGCAGATAAGTCAGAACTTCTGAAGGTGAGACCCAGGTATAACGATTTCTTAAGTTTCTCAAATGATCTAATGTGTGGCCTGGGCTAAACCACAGATCTTGACTCTCCAGTCAAGAATCAAGCATTGTTGGCTGTGAGGATCACTCTGCATAAGGAATTTCCAAAGCTACCTCCCAGCTGACTTTTCATCTGTTTTGTTCCATGTCTCCTACCACCTAGAGGACCTCCCTACCAATCACCTCTAACTCGGCGCATTGACGTGGAGAGAGACCCCTGCCCGCCTTGTGGAGCAGAACACCTGTGTTTTACCATTTATTTTGGATACAAGTGACTTCCAGAATTTATCCTCCACTTTTCCCTCTGAACTGGCTTTTGGTCATTTTTTTCAGCCATTCATTCAAACATTATCTGAATGCCTCACATTTCCTGAAGGCCTTATTTTAAAATGAGGGAGATACAGAGACAAACAAGACATTTCCCTGGCCTTCAAGGAACCACCCATTTCCCCCAATTAATACGGCTTCTTCCAAGGTCCACTACATGCCCTATTGTCCTCATGAAGATCCACACTGCACATTAGCACTGAAGGCTCTAAATCAAAGAAACCTGTTTAACTTGGATTAACGGAGTATTTCCTAAATTTTTGACTAAAAAACTCCCCTCCCCCTTACTCTTTAAAAGTCACATTCACTAACTGTCTGTCCACAGACCACTGTGAGGAAGAAGAAGCCTAGGCAGTCATCTTTGATTCTTCATGCCTGTATCCTCCCTGGCAGTAAGGCTTATCACATCTCCTCTCCAACACGTCTCCTGCTGTCACCTGCTGTAGATCGGACACCCACACCCGACCACTACCATACCTCTCCTTGGCCTCTCTCCTGCTAGCCTCCCTAGTCCCATCCACCCTGCACACCTCTACCACACTGCCTGTAGCTTTGCTTTCATAATACAGCCTCCCGCCTTGAAGGAGACAACAGGGCAGATGAGTTAGAATATGGTTCTTAGACTTAGGAGTGTAACAGATGTGACTTCAAGTGCCTGGTCTGCCATTTACTAGCTGCACGATCTTGAGCAAGCCATTTAACATGAGTTCCAGTTTCCTCATCTAAAGAATTATGATTTTAATCGCAATGTGCTCATTGGTGGTTGTGAAGAACAAATGAAATAATGCACCTGAAGAGTAAGCATGACACCTGCTTCGTGGTAAGGACTCAGAGAAAGTCCACCCATTCCTCAATGCCCAAGGCCTGCCTCCTTCTCAGAGCTTTCCTGAACCACTCTGACTTTCCTGGCGTGATCCACTGCAGCTGCAATCCTGCCAGTTTACCACCTGACTGTTCCCTAAATGCTTCCTCTGAGTATGTTGGTTTTATAAGCTCCCTAAGCCCAAAGGCCAGGTCTGCTTCCTGTTAATCACCCCCTTCTTAATGCCACCTCCACATGTGTACACCTCTCTATCGTATTCATCTGCTCTTCTCTCTACCCACTGGAACCCATATTCCTTAAGTGCAAGAGCCTTGCCTCACTTGTATACCTATCATGCGAATCTTATCTGGCACCCAGTAGGCACTCAGCCAGTGCTTGCCATCAACAGACTTAGACACCCAACCAGGGGGAGCAAGCACCATGCTGTGTGAACCTTGCCAAGAGAACATGTCATGGAAACAGCAAGGGCCAAAGACCTTTGTGGTGGCAGAGTTCTCCATCAAGTTCCACACAAACAGGCCAGGAAAGAGGCCGACTTCTTTGGCTAGAAATGGGCTGTTGTCTTCCAACTCTCTCCCTTTCCAAACGCAGCAGAATATAGCTACTCCTTTATGGAAGCTCTCTTGCCCCTCCAGCTGCAGAGTATGGGACATGGACCAAGTCCTGGGTCAAATACCGCAGGGCTTAAGCCCCACCCTCTGCCCCTCACTCCTCTTGGGTTAAACTCATGGGTTAGTAATCACTTACAGGGTTCACTGAAGAGATTATATAACCAACAGTAAATGGCTGGCACATAGTAGGCATTCCACAAATGTTAGTCCTGCCATGTTTCTTGCCCTATCCTTAAGTTAAATAGAAGGTGGGGCTAAAGAAGTGTTGCTCTGACCTGCTAAATAATAATGAAATACTGACATCTTACAGGACAGTGGTTCTCAATCAGGGGCAATTTTATCTCCCTGGGGCCAAATATTTGGCAATGTCTGGAGACATTTTTGATTGTCACAACTTGGGCGGGGGGAGGTGCTACTTATTGGCATCTAGCTGATACAGGCGATGGATGCTGTCAAACATCCTATAGCGTACAGGACACTCCTTATCATCACGAAAAATTTGCCTTTCCCAAAACATTAAAAGTCTGAAGTGGAGAAACCCTGTTATAAGGTAAGAGAACTCAGAAGTCCTGACTATTGGTCCATGCTGCCCTCACCACTGCTTAAAAACCCTGCTCTCTCTAGAGCATCAAGTTTCAAAAGCTAAGCCAGAGGCAGCTACATCCTCAGGCCTCTCACCTTTTCCCCCAACTACACATACAAACCTTCCAATGCCGGTAGACAGGATGGCAGTGGAGGTTTTCAGTTCCTCGTAGAGATCAGCGCCATTGAAGGGGAAGGCTGAGAACTGGGCCAGCAGCACCCGCCTCAGAGCAACCAGGGCCTGCGGAAGAGGCAGGGGCAATTCAGGATGATGCCAGGGGCATTTCAACCCCAAAGAGACCAGAGTATTCAGCAATGAGCAATGACCAGCCAAGGGAGGTGGCATCTCAGGGTCTCATACATACCCCTTATCAATCTCTGGGAACCCTTCACTCCTTTGGCTCAGGGATGGACATTTAGAGACACCCAGGTTTGCAGCATGGAGATCGTCAGCTCACCTTATAAGACAAGCCACATTTCAGGGCTACCTCCTCCAGGTCTGCAGAAACCAGGTCCACTACTGAAAACAAAACACATATGGTTGATTGGCAGGAAGGGCGGGGCCTCCCACACGGCTTTTCCTCATCAGTAAAATAGGGTGACAATTCCACTTTGGAGCAGGCCATCTCAGGAGGCCTACAGGAATAGAGCCACAGGACCTGGCGTGGTGCTGGGCACACAGTAGGGGTTTTGCCCTTCCCGGGGTGTGGGGGCCCACTCCCACCTTCCAGAGCCTCTCCAGAAGAGTGGGGACCGAGGAGAAAGCAGATGTCCCCCTCCTGGGTATGCCAGGGCGATGGGGCCGGCCTCTGCGCTGTGCCCCGCTGTGAGGCGCGCACGCACAGTCACCTGTCTTGATCCCACGGCTCCTCAGAAGCTGGACCATGTCCTCGGTGAGGCCTGGGCACAGTCCGGCCCTGAGCACGCCCATGTTCCCTGAGGGCCCGGGACCCTCTCCAGACGCCTCTCAGCGCCCTTTCTGGAGGAAGTACGGGGGCGGAAGGAGGCGGCGGTGCGGCGGGTGAAGACCCCGCCGGGTGAAGACCCCGCCGGGTGAAGACCCCGACAGGTGAAGCCCCCGCCAGGTGAAGACCCAGCCGGGTGTCGGGTGCCCAGGGCCCGCCCGCCGGGAACGCACCACCGCTTCCGGCTTCCAGGCTCCGGGATCGGGTCGACAGCGCCACCTGCTGGCCTCGCGCTATGGACGCGCGGCCTCCCCGCGACCTTCCGTTCTAAATGCTGGGTCAGGAAACCTACATGTTAGGCCAAGACAGTAAAGAGGGATCAAATCAATCAAATAGTATGATATTACTATTTGCCATGGGTGCTAAGAGCAGTAGAGGACACCTGCTTCTCTGTATTTTCCTTTTTTTTTTTTAATGAATAACAAAAACCCTGACTACATAGAACACAAAAAATAGAATTTGGTATTTTTAAATGTCCTGACTTTGCCTCATCCTGGAAGAAACAAAACAACCTTACAAGGTTATCTCCTCATAATCCAGTAAGGCAGGTGCTATTTTTACCCCTATTTTACAGGTCAGGAAACCCAGGAAGGTGAAGTCTTGTGCCAAAGATTACATACAGAGCCCGTGAAGGCAGAAGCTGAACTTAGAGCAGACAAACCCACATCTAAATGCAAAGCCAGTGCTGTTTTAACAGCTCTCTTCCCATCCTAGAAGCAGTGTGTATGTTTTACTACTGCAGAGTGGTTTCCTTGAGAACAGAAATAATGTCTGGCCCACCCTTGCATCCCTCTTCATTATCACTCAATATATGAAGATACTTGGGGTGAGGGTATGGCACATTTAGAATTTTAGCAGTATAAGCTGGGTATGTGTGAACTATGAACCCCATGACCTTATGGGCTTTCCCTATGCCTACTTGACTGGACATAGTGGGGCTTTGCTGCCTAGAATTTCTAGATATAGAGCCTCAGCATTCTACAAAGTCTCCCACTCCCAGAGACCCATTCCAGTGCTGCCTACCCTCCATACCAGGTGCCTTTCATCCACCATCCTTCTCCTCCTTCCCAGGGCAGTTCTAAAGGGCACAGGTGGTAAGCGTTTGGGGATCTTCAGAGAAGGGCAGGGCTGCTGTAACCACAGAGCGTTGGCACTGGAAGGGTGATGGAGTCTGTTCCTTGGCTTTATCCCACTCCAGACCCTGGTCTTGGGCGGCAGCAGCCTCAGATCAAGGGGGAGGCTGGCCCCTAATTGTTACACTCTGCAATGATTATGAAGTCAGCTCATTGTACTTCCATCCCACCCAAACTAAGGGTGGGTCTGCTGCCCCCAGTTTCTCTCCGCTTCCTGTCAGCTTGGATGTCCTGCATGGTGACAGCTGTGGTCCTGAACAAACTAAATGGCATCAGAGATGCTCTATAAAGTGGGAGATGGGGAGGAGGCCATGCTGAAAAAGGAAACCTTCAACATTTTGAATGTGCTTGATCAAAATTCGAAGCCCTTTCCAAACCCCAAGTCTATGAACAGGACGGTCGCTACCAAAGGACTCCCACTTTCCTCAAAAGGCAGTTTGGTTAACTTCTTGGAGGAAGATACCATCAATCTACCGTAAGACACAAGTCTGGCCCTTTCCTCCTTTCTAAGGCTGGAGCTGGGGGAGGGTTGGGGAGTGGGGTGGGAGGGCTTGAAAGTGAGCTTCTGGACTTGTCACAACCCTAGGCCCTGGACTCCCCAGGGAAGAGCATAATGTGCAGATTTGCAGCATGGATTCCCGACCCCAAAATCAGATTCGGAGGTATGCTAAGATTCCCTCCCAGGAGGCCTCAGGGATGTGTGTGTGTGGTGTGTGTGTGTGTGTGTGTGTGTGTGTGTGTGTTTGGGAGGGGTGTCAGGCAGGAACTGAGAATAAACATACACCATAGTTTGTGCTTTGACAGGATACTGAGGAACCAGAAGGAGCTTAGTATAGCTTGGGAGGGGTGCAGTTAAGGGAGACTTATTGGAGGAAGTTATTTGTGAGCTGAATCTCCTAGGAAAGGAAGGGAGTGAGCCAGTGAAGGAGTGGTGGTGCCAGTTAGTGTGGGTTGAGGAAATTATCTGCAGGGCACTTTCATGGGTGTGTGACCTGTGCAGTCACACACAACTCCACACTTAGAAGGGCCCTGTTGTTAACTTTAATTCTCTACTGTCGTTTTCTTGAAATTCTCAATAATTTTTGAAGAAAGGAACCCACAAGCTATGCAGCTGGTCCTGATTATATGAAAGGGATATGGTGTCCATTCCATAAGGCAGGGGTCCCTAACCCCTGGGCTAGGGACAGGTACTGGTCTGTGGCCTCTTATGAACTGGGCCACACAGCAGGAAGTGAGAAGTGGTCCAGTCAGCAAAGCTTCACCTGTATTTGCAGCCGCTCCCCAGCGCTAGCATCACCGCCTCAGCTCCACTTCAGATCATCAGGCATTAGCTTCTCATAGGAGCACTGGTCCCTGGTGCCAAAAAGATTGGGAGCCACTGCCCTAAGAGACCTATAAGTAAGCCAGTAAGGCTTAAGTGATGAATACTTGTAGGAAACTTCATGGTATAATGGGAAAGTCTAGGGCTATGAGCCCAAGATCAAACCCAAGTTGTACCACTTAGAAATATATGCTGTAGACAAGTTCATTAAGATCAGGGAGCTTCAGTCCCTCATTTGAAAATAGGAGCTAACACCTATCCAGCAGAGACTATGTCCAGTATATAGCCCAATATCTAGCTGCCTTCCATGCCCATTCAGCACTGGTGTTTTGAATAAGTAAATATAAAACAGAGATTCATTAGGATAATCTGAAGTATAAATGGCATCAATACTCAGACATTTCAGCCCACAAATGATCTCGGTGAGGGAATCCTCTAATTCCAAATGTCCGCCAAGGGCTAGCATGGGAGGTTTGGGTTGATCAGGGTTTCTTAAGAGGAGATCAATGGGGCTGGAGCTCAGGGAGAAAAATTTGGCCCGTCAACCAACCATGAAGCTAGAGGCTGGCCTGGAGTAAGAGATCCAGGAGTTGGTTGTTGGACTTGGCCAGAGCAGCTGAGGGAGGTGGGGTAGGAAGCAAAGGAGAGGACCCACAAAGCGCCAGGGGCACATGGCAGCCACATAGCATGGGGTAGGAAATCTTGGTTTCAGTTCCAACTCTGCCATCAACTTACCATGTGACCTTGACTGCTCTCTCTAGACAAATGCTCTTCAAACCGTAGGTTGGGACCTATTAATGGATCAGGAACTCATTCTAGTTGGTGGAGATCAGTATTATAAAAAGGAAATAAAACAGAATAAAAAATTCCAGAGCACATCACACATAGTATAAGTACTGGTTTGTGCAATGTGTTTTAGTTTTATATGTGTGTATGAGTATACTAGGTTGCCATGTAATACAGGTTTCTTACTTTGGATCAAGATTTTAAAAAAGACTTGAAAGCCAAATTTTTTGAGTTCTGTAGTTCAACAGTAAAAAAAATTAAGCAGCGGGGAAACATGTACAAGTTGTTTTTTTGGTAGTAGCAAAAAATTGGTAACAATATACAACAGTTAAAATGACTGAACCAGAGCTACATGTATAATACAGATGAATCTAAAGAACACAATATTGAACGAAAAAGCAAGCTGCCAATAGATACGATACCATTTATTTATGTAAAGTTAAGAAATATGCAAAATGGACCTTGCATAGAGATAACATACATATAATAAACTTGTAAAGGCATGGGGAATAATAAACACAAAATTTAAAATTTGCTGGTTACCTCTGAGAGGGAGGATGAGGACTGAGGTGGGGAAAGGAAGTGTCTAGGGTCCTGTACTGATCAGGCTTGAGTTCTGAAGCTGAATGATGGCTAAATAAAAGCTTAATATATTAGTCTTAATATCCTTGAATATGTCTAAAATAGTTCATAATTTTAAAAAATTAGAATGGAAGAAAAAAGTTTCAATCATTCACCCCAATATATGTATATCAGTTTTACATGCTATATATTAATATTGTTAAATGTTATAAATTCTAAGTAAATAAATCAGTAATTACATTAACTATTAACAATAGTAAATACATATTAGTAAAGCTTAATTTATTATTTTTCTTTTAGATACTTTTGGATATTTTTTCATACCCAAGTAGATCAGTGTGGTCATTCCCTGGGGCACTTGCACCCCACTTGGAGGGAGGACTTAAAGTTTTAGTAGTGTTTCTCAAATTGTGGTGTTCAGAACACCTGCATCAGAATTGTCTGAGGATCCTATTAACTTTAGCAGCTTCCCCAGTGCCATCCCACCTGGGGGCTGGAGACCAGGAATATGCACTTTTCCCTAATGAGTGCCCTGGTGAGTTTGATGCACTGCTGCACAACAGTAAGGATGTTCTGAGCTGTTCAGAAGCAGCTGGGGACCCTTGCAAGTCAAGCCTGGCCTCCGGGAGCTTCTAGGCTGCATGGGCTGGGGTGGCCTCCTTCATCTGGCTCATCTGTCCTCCTCTCACTCCAGGAGGCCAATGCCAGGGGATGATTCTGAATGCAGCTCAGATGACACCAGCATCTCCCCCATCTCATCCACCTTGTTGAATCCCATCAAACTGGCAGTGACTCAGCCCAACAGCAGCTTCTTTGCAGGGATGCTGGAAGGCGAGCTGAACAAACTCAGCACCTCCTCGGTGGCCAAGAATACGGGAAAGGGGGACATGGCCCTCTGCCCCCACCAATCTAAGTCCAAAGTCGCTCCTGGGGGCCTGCTTGACCTTGACAACCCTGAGCTGGACACGGACACCTCCTCGACACGCTCAGAGTCCTCCGTGGTCATGGACGTACCAGAGGCGCCCTTCATCTGTGAGCATACGGTCAGCGATTCCACGGCTGTGGTGCGTTCGCCTCCTTGTACTCTTGGTAAAGGCTTACTGGCCATCCCCAGTGTGCCAGGCACTGAGCTGAGCTCTGTAGGGAATGTGAAGATACCTACCACCTACATCTTGAGCTCAAGTTCATGGGTTAGGAGAGAGGGTATGCCTGTGAAGAACTCCAGTGCAACCTAGAAAGGGCTCAGTGCTGTAGGAAGAGTTCAGATGCCACCAGGAGTTCAGAGGGAGTATAACATTACTTCCAGGTAGAGGAATTGGTGGCTCTTGGTAACATTTGAGCTGGGATACGGAGGTAGGATTTAAACATCTGGAGATAGGGGAAAGTCATTCCATGGAGGGGCTGACACTAGCAAAGGCTCATAGGTGGGAGAGTTGAAGAGAAACCAGGTCCTAATCCAGGACATCCCACACTTTCATGTGCCTGCAGATCTGACCATCTTGTTAAAAATGAGATTCCTGGGCCTTATCTCTTACAGGTTCCGATTCAGAGGTATGGGGCGTGGCCCGAAACTTTGTACTGCTAACAAATTCCCAAGTGGTGCTGATGGCCCACAGACCTCACATAGATTATCACTGACCTAGAGTAACAGAAGGGGAATAGAGACGAATAGAAAGTTAGTCCGGGGTCATTTTCTGCTGGTCCTCCAATGTTGGGCTACTTTATAGATTTTTCTGTAAGCAATAGGGAACAGCTTTTTGCAGTGTTTTATGTGTGATGATGGATGCAATTTGAACTGTATTTAAAGAATATAAATCTGGAAGCCCCATTGTTGGATGGCCTAGAGCAGTGTTTCTCAAAGTGTGGTTCCCAGCATCAGCATCAGCATCAGCATCATATGGCAACTTGTTAAAAATTTAAATTCTTGTCCCCTACCCCCACTCCCATAACTTAGGCATACTGAATCAGAAACTGACTGGGCAGGGGCTAGCAATCGGTGTTTTAACAAGTTCTTTAGGGTGTTTTGATGCACACCAACTCTTGAGAACTGGCCTAGACAGAGGAGAAACTGGAAATGAGAGACAGGCAGAAGACAGCAGGCCAGGAATCCTCAGTGTTAATAAAACTCCCTCAGATCCTTAGCCAAGCTTGGCAACCACTGTTGTAGTACAGTGTATGGGCTCTGGAGCTATTAGTTTGAACCCTGGTTCTGTCACTCGATTGCTGTGTGCCTGTGGGTCAGCCAGTTACCCTCTCTGAACATTTAACCCCATCCGCAATGAGCGAGGTGGACAAGATGGTCTCTAAGGTCCCTCTCAACTGACAATAGTCTAAGAAAATATGGAATAAGGGTACACTCTGAAGTGGGTGGGATTGCACAGGGAGAGTAGCATATGCAGCGGGCACGGGACTCCACATCCAGTTGAGTGCCTTACACCTCCCATCAGACCTGCCTCTGTTCCAACAGGGACAGGGGATGGAGGTGGGGTGGGGTGAGGGGAGGCCAGACCAGGCCAGGTCTGAGGAAGCCTTGGGGGCTTTCTTCCCCTAGATTTCCTGGACCTATGCCTTGGGCAAGCAGCAAGTCAGTTTCTACCAGGTCTTGTTGCAGGAGGCGACCAAGAAAAATAACGAGCCTCCCAATGCAAAGACTCGCCCGTGGATCTTCAACAAGATCTTGGGCACCACCGTCAAGCTGATGGAGCTGAAGCCTAACACAAGTTACTGCCTCACCGTCCGTGCTGCCAACGCAGCCGGGGTGGGGAAGTGGTCCAAGCCCTACAAAGTGAGCCCTGGGAGAAGGGGGCCTGAGGGGTCAGGGAGAGACGTCTGCACCAGGGGCTTTGGAGGTTGGGGATACCCCTATACCCCCAGGACTCATCTCCTTGCTTGCTTTCCTTCCACCTGGACAAATATACATCAATTCCGAGCTGTTCTCTTTTGGGAGGTTTAAGGATTAAGTCACTCCAGCGCCCACTGGAAATGCAAACTAACATATTCATTAGCATCACTATGATATTCATCTTTCAACTTGGTGCCAATGATCGTGAGTGAGTGGGTCAGGAAGTCAAAGGCATTGAAATAGGGGAGGCTGAAGAGGGACAAGGGAGCAGCCTGTGGGGGGTAGTGGAGTGTACAGGGGTACAGGATGGGGGAGAGGCCCAAGTACATAGCTCTACAGATGGAAACATCACAGGTCTGAATCATGCCTCTTTGCACCTGTTTCTAGTGTTGATGGGTTAGTTGGTAAGGCTAGCTAAGATCCCATTTAGCAAATGAGGGGTGGAGGAGAACAAAGAGGTCAGGTCTGGGAAGGAAATCTGAGGGGTCTTCTTGTGTTATTTCAGTTTGCAACTGTGGCCACTGACCTGAACAGCTTCCCCGAGAACAACCCCATCCAGATCACTGTGCAGCGCAAGGAACCCCAGAGGAAAACAGTGACCATCGGGCTGGAGGAGATGCGGAGGCTGGAAGATCTGGAAAACTTATTTCCCTATTAGGGGGGAGGGCCCCAGGAAGCCCCTTACTGACCTTCAGCTTTGGCCCAGGGCCCTCAGGAACCAGAACCATGAAATGAACCACTTGTACCATGCCAGGGAACCACTCACCATCCTGCTAGCCCAGGACCTGGCAGTAGTGGTACCGGAAACTCCACCACTGGGTTGGGGCACCTAGACAGGTGCTCCACTCACCTAGACACCGTAGGCCTGGCCAGGTCAGCCACTGCCCATAGCTGCTAGGCAACCCCCTCTCCAGGTCCCGGTCCCTCATTAAAGAACTGCAGGTCACCCAGAACCCCTAGATTCTGCTTCATACTGTGGACAGCTGAGCCACCGACATCCACCTTCTTCACTTCTTGGCTTCTGCCAGGACCAAGAGTCCAGGTGGGTGGGTAGGTGGGGGTGGAAAACAAGGGGGTTGAGCAGTAGGATGCCATTATCCCATTGAGATAATAGGATAATGGCATCCCATTGCTCAACCCCCCTTGTTTGAGCTCTGCAAACATCGTCCCTTTCTCCATGATAGGAAGAAACTGCTACTCAAAGACTAAAACACACTTACCAGGAAAAATGCTGGAAAGAGGTAGGGGCAGCCCACACACTGTGAACATGATTTGAACTCTGGAAGGACATGGTGTGAAGTACACAAACTCTGGGGCAGGGTCTGATTTAATTAATTCTGGCTCTTCTTGGATGTGAGGGCATGGGCAAACCATTTAAGCTTTTTGGGCTGTTTCCTCATCAAAAACATGAGGACATGAGACCAGTCCAGGCATGGCTGCAGGGTTACTGTGACAGTCATGGGAGAGCACACCCCACAGAAAAAGTGCCTGCAGATAGGCCCTTGGCAACTGGTGCCTCCCTTTGCCCCTCTCGCAGCCTTACCGCAGCTGAGAACCACAGCCAGCCACGTGCAAAATCGTAGAACAGGTGAGGGTAGGAGATGGGGGGAAGGAACATGAGGTTAGAGATGCTGTGGCCCTGAGCCACAACAGACTTTATGCAAGGGTGGTATGGAAGTTCAGCCTGAGTCTATCTGCCTTAGCACCTGAATCAAGAGAATGTGGAGGCAGAATGCATGGAAGGCAAGATGTTGGTCAACTGCCTGTGGATGTCCTGGTGGGGATTCACTTCACTGTGAAATCTTCACAGGACAGAGAACCATTCTCCCATATCACACCACACCCACTTCTGCTAGAGCTCTTACCACTGCATGCCCCATTAGAGAGGGAGTCCTCCGGGATAGCCAGCTCCTTCCTGTCTGTACCGTGAGAGCCTAGCATAGTGCTTGGTGCGTGACAGGGCCTCAAGAAGTGTGCTGTGTGTGAGAGGCTGAGGAAAGCACTCCCAGAGCAGCACTGCCAGGCAGAACTCCCTATGATGATGATTGTTGTCTATCTGTGTCATCTAATACAGTAGCCTTGAACTATTGTGACCAAGAACTGCATTTCTAACTGTATGGAATACTACTTGTTAATGGAAATAGCCACATGTGGCCATTGCTTACCACATCAGAGAGCATAGCCTTAGATTAGCCTCTGGTCACTATCAGAGGCTTCAGCCAGCCTCTCCAGTCTCAACTGGCCTCTCCCTCACAGGCACAGGGGAGAGAGAGGCCAAGTGACTTCCTGCTAAGTATAGTTCTGGTGTAGCCCAGTGTAGAAGGAGGGGGCTAGACAAACTTAGCACAGACTTTGGTTGAGCCCTGGGATTCTAGACAAGGAATTATAACCCAAACACACAAAATATAAGTTATTTACTTGGTTACAGATTCTGGGGTCTGACCCGGAACAGAGGTGACATCTGGGAAAGGAGCAAGGGCAGGGTAGCAGCAAGGGTCTAGTCATTGCCTAGCCTCCTGCCACCCCCGCAAGGTAGAGAGGAACGGCCAACGGCTGAGCTCCATGGTAACCTCCTGTGATCTCCAATCTCCTGCTCCGGGGAGGGACCCCAGTGGGGTCTAAGCAAGGACAGCAGGCCACACTCATTCTCAAGATCACCATCTCAGTCTTTGGTCTCTGTCAGGGCTGGCAGCTGGCACAGGCTGAGTCCAGGCGGGAGTCAGAGAGAGCTGTGGGATTTCTCATCTCCTCCATCTGTGGAGAAGGGAAGGGAATAGGATGGGGAGGCCATCGCAAAAAAGGGATGCTGCCACATAATCCCAGAAGCCCACTATGGGAAGAACTTGTAGTTTCCCCTCAGTCATCAAGAGCCTGGTTACTGTCTCTGCTCCAACCACCCAAACTCAGGCTACGCACCCACTGCCTGCCTCAGCCAGGGCCTGGCCCCTGGGATGCCCACCAAAGTTATCCAATGACAGGCCTTTACAAGTACACAATGCTTCAGGTTCCAAGGTGCGTTTATGTCCTATCTTTTCTCTGTCTACTGAGATTTGATAACCTCCAAGAGATAGGTTATCCAAGCTCTCCGAGACTGCTCACTGAGAGGCAGAACCAGGATTTGAACCAGGACTTAGGGCCCCCAGTACAGCGCTAACAAAAATTACCACCTCGCACTGGGGCGAGCCTGCACTCACTTGGGTCTCCCAGATCCCTGCAATTCCCATAGCCCTCCCACTGCCCGCTGAGAACCTGGCTCCGTACACCATCTCAGTGTGGGCACCTGGAGAGCCCTGAGAATTCTACACCAGAAGGGAAAGTTGCAGAGAATGACGACTCAAAGACAGGAGAGAGCCAAGCACACCGACCACCACCTCCCCCAAACTCACATCCGGAGGCATTTGTCCTTCCCACCACTTGCCACTCTCTGGCCATCTGGACTCCAGTCGACAGCATATACCTAAACCAAGGAGGAGGAAGAGAGAAAGTGGGGCAGGGAGAAGGCTTGGGAGAGGATGGCCGGCTTCAATTCCATACCCACCCCTTGCCCACAAGGGTCAGCCGTACCTCATCTGCGTGGCCTGGCAAGTCTGTGGCCAGCTTCTGGGCCTTCACATCCCATACCTTCAATGTACTATCACTGCTGCCACTGACCAGAAGCCGGCTGTCAGCTGACCATGCAATCTGATACACGGAAGCCACATGGCCACGCAGGGAAGCCAGGTATCTGGGCCAGGGAAAAATGATGGTGGATATCAGATCTTCGAACATGTCTGAAGGGTCCTCTATGCCCATGGCAGCGGTTCTCAAACTTGGCTGCATGTTAGAATGGATACAAAGTCCCACTGCTGGGTCCCTACCCCAGGGCAATTTAATGATTACTGCTCATATGTTTGTAAAACTTCTCCAAATGTCATTTCCACGGTGCCTTTTGTCAGGCCTCCATACCACTTGACTTTGCACACCTTAGGATCCAATGCAGCCATCTGCTTAGCCCATCTGCCTGATATCCCAACATGACAGTTGCTTGCTGACAGGTGGCTGCAACTCTTAGGTCAATACAGACTAGCTGTGTCTATTGAGACAGGTTATTAGGCATCTCTAAGACTCAGTTTCCTTACCTTAAAAAGGAATTGAAGGCCTAGGCCTATCTCAAAGGGTTGCTGCGTGAAAATACACGACTGGCACATAGGTGCCGAGGGTATTCCTTGATCCTCCTTACCCATGCCTTGACCTCTCCTCCAAACTAAGGAACCCGAGGGCACTGTCTCATTACAGTGCTTTTCAGACTTAATGACAAGCAGAACCACCTGGTAGCCTTATTAAAATGCAGATTCTGTGGATATTATCAATAAATCAGCAAACGTGTTGGGGAGCACGTGAGGAAAAAGGAACCCTCAAACACATTGTTGGTGGGAATGGAAATTGGTGCAGCCACTATGGAAAACAGTATGGAGGTGCCTCAACAAATTAAAAAAAAAAACAAAAAACTACCAAATGACCCAGCAATTCCACTTTGGTATATTTATCCAAAAAAAAAAATCCTAAACACTAATTTGAAAAAATATATGCACCTCTATGTTCACTACAGCATTATTTACAATAGCCAAGATATAGAAACAATTTACATGTCCATCGATGGGCGAATGGATTAAAAAAATGTGGTACATATATCTATAATGGAATATTACTCAACCATAAAAAAGAATGAAGTCTTGCCATTAATGATAGTATGAATGGACCTAAAGAGTATTATGCTAAGTAAAATAAGTCAAAGAAAGATAAATACCATATGATTTCACTTATATGCAGAATCTAACTAAATGAACAAACAAAACAGAAACAAACTCATAGATCCAGAGAACAAACTGATGGTTGCCAGATGGGAGGGGGGTGGAGGGATGAATGAAAAAGTTGAAGAAATTAAGAAAGTATAAGTCGCCAGTTATAAAAATAGTCACAGGGATGTAAAGTACAGCATAGGGAATATGGTCAATAATATAATAACTATGTACGGTGTCAGACGGGTACTAAACTTACCAGGGTGATTACTTTGTAAGGTATTTAAATGTCTAATCATTATGTTGTATACCTGAAACTAACATAATATTGTAGGTCAACTATAAATAGAATATTAATTTAAAAAATTTTTTGATGCAGATTCTGATTTATAAGGCCTGGGGTAGGCCCTGAGGTTCTGAATTTCTATCAGACTCCCAGGGGATGCCACTGCTGCTAGTCTGTAGACTACACTTTGAGGAGGGCCAGTTTTAAGATCATTTCTCTCTTCAGATATGAAATGAACTATCATTTTCAGTGCCCACTTAATGCTGGCACTAAATATACCATCTCATTTAATTCTTGTAACAAAGCCGACAGGTAAGGAGTCTGCATATTACAAAAGAGGAAACAGAGGCTCAGAAAATCCAAACACTTGCCAAGGCCACACAGCTACTAAGTGGCAAAGCTAAGCTCCTTCCAGAGGAACAGTGGCCCTCCTCTCCCTCCCCACACCCCCACTCACTTGCCCGTCTTGCCATCCCACAGCTTGATGGACTTGTCAAAGGAGGCGCTGGCAACGATGCGGGAGTCGGGGGAGAAGAGCACCTGGTTGATGAGGGCCTGGTGTCCCGTCATCCGTGCGAGGGGCTTCTTGTCCTCTGCTGGGGACCACAGGAATAAAGTGAAGTCGTCTGAGCCAGACACCAGCCTCTCTGGGCCCTGGCCCTAGAGGAAGCAGAAAGCACGCTGTGTTGGACACAGTTTCAGACAGGAGAGTCTGACCTCGGCAGCAAACACAGCACTTATGTCTCAACACTAGCAAGGAGGCCAGAACTCAGAGAAATGAGGCCACGGGTTATCTCCCCCAAAAGGCAACTTTATGAACATGGGACAATTTCTAAGATATGTAGTTACATGAAAAAGCAAGGTACAGAATGGTGTGTTGAAAAGGGGAAAGTTTTTACATGTGGGTTTGTGTACATATGTATGTGTACAGACATGTACTGCTTAATGCCAGGGATACATTCTGAGAAATGCATCGTTAGGCGATTTTGTCACTGTGTGAACTTCAGAGTATACATAAACCTAGAAAGTATATCCTACTACACATCTTGGCTATATGGTACAGCCTACTGCTTCTACACTATAAGCCTGTAAAACAAGTAACTATACAAACGAGATTAAATCAAGCACAAGACAAAACGATGCAATCAAGAGACATGTCAAACAGGAGATGTATGAGGCTGCTGCTGGCTTAACACGGCATACTGTTTACAGCAAGCTTTTTTTTAAATAAGTATAAAGAGTATACTCTAATAACAATAAGAAATGTAGTACAGTAAATATATATACCAGTAACATAGTCATTTATAATCATTGCCAAGTATTATGTACTGCGCATAACTGTATGCGCTATGCTTTAATGAGATTGGCAGTGCAGTAGGTTTCCACTAGCATCGCCATAAACACCTGAGTAATGTATCACTAGGATGTTAGGACAGCTATGTCACTAGGCGATAGGAATTTTTCAGCTTCATTATAATCTCATGGGACTGCCGTTATATATGAGGTCGGCTGTTGACTGAAACACTGTTACGCAGTGCATGACTGTATTGTACAGTGTACATATATACATGCAGTTTGGGGAAGGAGAAACAAGATACTGGTGGCAATAGATGCTTCCCGAACGAATGGATGAATGTATGGCAGAGATGAGAAATATTTCATTATCTACCTTTTTGTGTTCTTTGAACCATAGATCATGTGACTATGTTACTCACACAAACTAAATGAAAAAAGAGAGAGGTACCTTGGGAATGCAATAGAGAAGCAAATAAAACAAAGTGAAATAAAATGATCACCAGGACATTAAGCTTTTAGGATTATAAACTAGGATTATCAAGAACAACTTTCTAGAAAAGGTACATTCTGAGCTGAGGCTAGAAGGCAGAGGGGACTGAGTGTCTGCAAAGTGTTGTAGGGACTAGCAGAGGATGACACAGAGCTGGACATGCTGGCAGCTGGCACATACCCGCACAAGGTTGTATCGGCTCAGAGCCCTCTCCTTTAACTCCTGCACTGTGTCCACATATCGGAGAGGAGAGAAAGAGATGAGGAACAAGGCTGATTAGAAAATCCAACACAAATAGCAAACACTCCCCAGGCTTGGTCTGACTCTCACATATTAAACTAGAGAACTAGCTCTTTCTAGGCAGCCCACTCCCCACTTCTCCCGCTCACTCACAGGACCCTTTGAGGTCTTGGGCGTTAACTGAGGCCTCAGCTGGCTCAAAGGCCCCTGTGCGCAGGGCATAGTCAGTGCTGAGGGCCATGGTGTTCACCCAGTGGCCGTGGCCTTGCAGAGTCCGGCACAGCACACCCTATGGCAGAAGGAGACAGGTCAGACACACACATCACTCTCCATCCTAGGGAACCTGCACCCCCAGATTAACTCCAGAAGATTCAGGACATTCATTTATTGTGATTTTAATCAAATGACTTTGGGCTCAAATCTCATTTCATTTGCAAAAAGAGGGCAGTGGCTTAGATCGCTGTTTCTGAAAATATATTTCATGGAAGGGAAGTTAAGTATATCAGAATAAAAGAGCTCCAGTCAAGTTAGTTTGAGAAATGGCAGGTTCAATAAGGCTAAACAGGCCTTCTAGAGCAGGAATTTCCAGAGCCTGGCCATGCTAAGGGATACTGGAACCGCCACTACAGTGCAGCACCAAACACAGGACTCCTTGTTCCTGAAGCGCCTCCCCAACCTGGCTCTCAGAACATGCTCAGGAAACACTGGTCAATGTTCCTTCCAATGCTGGTCCCATGGCCTGAGATTTCCCAGGCTGGGTTCTGAACCCCGTTAGCTCTTACATCGTGAGCCCTCCAGACTTTGATGGTGCGGTCCTGGGAGGCAGAGTAGAGAAGCCCGTCCCCTCCCCACCGGAGACAGGTGACTGACTGGGTGTGCCCAGTGAGGATGCGCTCACAGCGGCCTGCACTTGTGTCCCAGACCCGCACGCTGCCATCCTTAGAGCTGCTGGCCACGTAGCGGCACTCGGGGTTCCTGAAGAGGGGAAGGGAGACGTGACCTCACTTCTGAGATGGCAACACCTGTCTTCCCACAGCACCTCCCCATTCCCTAAGCAAGGGTAAGGGGCAGTGTCTTGACAGCTTTCTGACCCCAAGATCTGGCTGCATCTCAAGGCAGCTCTAAGGCCCTGTGATGAATAGCCCTTTCCCAAGCAGCAACGCAGGTCAGACCTTCCTCACTTCCTGCCCTGCAGTTACTGTCAGTCTTGACTGCTCACTTCGCCCTTTAAAATAAAACTCTCTGTATCATGCAGGGGACAGCTTTGAGCCCCTCGTTTCTCATTCACCCCAGCTGTCAGTGTCACTTACGCATGGAGGGGCTCCCAGCTCAAGCCTGTAATCCACTTGCTGTGGCCAGCGAGGGTCCTGCCCACCTGCTTTCCTGTGCTTGGGTCCCATAGGAGAATCTAAAGATAGAAGTTCACCAAATAACCTTCTCCAACCTGTCCTTGCCCCACCAAAGGTCTTCCGCCCACCCCCACCCCCACCTCCCTGAAGATTCTGACCCAGCTCCCAGGAAGAGAGCCCCAGAGTCCCTGCCTAGTTACCCTGACCCCCATCTACCTGGCCATTCTTGCAGCCTGAAGCCAGCTTCTTGCCATCTGGGGACCAGGATATGCTAAGGACCCAGTGTCTGTGTCCTAAGAAAGAAAGGGAGGGAGAAAGGAGGGACATCTGTCTTTATCCCCAGTTTCTAGCAATGCCTGGCACATTGCTAAACTAGTTGCTGAATAAATGAATAATCGAACAAAAGGAGAGATAAGGCTCCTAGGCAAGGGAGAATCCATCCCAAGTGCTAGAGTCAAGCATGTTGCCACACAGATAACACTGGCATTTTCTAATAATTTCCTACATAACATAGGGTATAAAGTGTTTTCACACGTCATCCCCTATTAATTCTCATGATAGCTCTAAGGTATGAAGCAAAGCAAGAATTATCACCCCCATTTTCCAGATGAGAAGAAAACTGAAGCTTAGAAGAGAGCATGCCCTACACTCACAAGGTCGCCAGCTAGTATGTGGTCAGTCCCCAGACCGGCAGCATTGGCACTGTTTGGGAACTTGACAAATTCTCAGACCACACCCCAGACCTATGGAGACAAAAACTCTAGGGGTAGGACCCAGCAGTCTGTAGTTTAACAAGCCACCAGGTGATTCTGATGCATATTCAAGTTTTAGAATCACTGTGGTAGAGGCTGGATTTAAGCCAGGTTCTCCTACTAGCCAGTCAGCCCCTTCCCACAACTCCACACTGACACTTTGGTTCGGTCTGCTTGTTTAAGTTGCTGGCTGGGCTCAAAGGTACTGTTAGTCACTAACTAGATGTGAAAGAGTTGGAATCTGCTCTGGGCCTCCTCAGGAATGAAAGAGCTGAGCGAGTCATCTGCCTATAACTAAGACCCCCTAAATGGCTAACTGCATACCGACCCTGGCATGTGAAATGCGGTGTCTCAGTGCTGAGATCCCAGAAGCGCACAGTGGTGTCTCCAGAGCCGCTGGCCAGGTACCTGGGGAAGAAGAGCGACTGCCTGACCTTCCCCAGGTCAGGGAGCAAGGGGTAGGGCCCACACCGAAACACTGCACACGTGAATTTCTGCTGCCTATTCAATCATCTTCTGGCAATAGCATTTGAGACTGGACTTCCCTCTCTCCCCTGAGGAGAAATGTAAAACTGATGCTATCGGGAGAAAACTTATAGGTCATTTCTTCTCTTCCTTCCTTAAAGGAACGGCCACAGCTATAATTAGATTTAAAGCTTCTCATTATCCTCATAGGACTGAGAATAAAGAAATCCAGTTTCGCAGATGAAGAAGAATTAACTCAGAAAGGTTAAGTGACTTGCCCAGGTCATACAGCTAGGAAGGGGTAGAGCTGAACTTGCAGCTCAGATCTCTTGAGATTGAATCCAGGAAGGGCTCTTGCAAGGCAGGTGTCCTTGGTCTCTGTGGACAAAATCTCACTGGGGAAGTCCCTTGCTTCCAACTTGAGCCCAGAGCTCAGGTCTATTGGGTCTATGGAGGCCCCATCAATCGTAACTTGGGGGTACCTTCCTCACCCCAGCCAGAGGCTGCACCCCCACACTCCCCTCCACAATTCTGCAGTTGTCCTTACTTTCCTGTCGGGCTGAAGGCCACAGAAATAACCGCCTCGCTGTGACCCTCCAAGGAGCTGGTGCAGCGGGTCACAGCACGGACCTTGAAGATAGCCTGTGGCTGATAGATGATGTCAAGGACCTTCTCTGTCTCCACTGCCTGGGACTCCAGTGTCCTCCCCAGTGAGGAGACGATCTCAGCATCGTGGACATAGAAAGCCAGGGGCAAGGGATCCTCCTGGAAGCCAACAACAAAGGGAATCTTCCCCATTAAGGGATGGGCAGAGGCCACCTCCACCAGGAAGCTTCTATACTGAGCTGTGGAGGTAAAGCTTCTTTTCAGCTACCCTGCTTGAGTTACCTCCATCATTCCGCAGAGAAAGACCTTTTTAATCCTTGAAGAGCAACTATAGGATGCTTACATAGCACTTTTAAATCCTTTATTTGCATCCCACAACAACCCTGGGAGGTAGGCATTAATATTCCTACTTGATTAAAAAACAACAACAACAACAAAAAACAGGCTCTGAGTAACTACTTGCTACTGCTAATGACTAATTCGGATTCCTTGGTGTTCTTTAAAAGGAACACTAACGTCCAGGATGAGGGTTAGTATAATATTACAATGTTTTCGAAACCATGCTGTATAATGTGTAAGAAGCATCCAAAAAGATGGTTGGAAATGCAAACTCTCTACCTCACCCCAGAGTCTGGTGTAATAACTCTGGGGTGGGATCCAAGTACAGCATTTTTAATGGTCCCACCCCAACAGAGGGCAACACTTTGAAACACTGGCTTGGAAGTGCACGGGTTTTGAGTCTGACACATTTGGGTTCCAATTGCAAATCGACCATCTACTGCGTAGCACCGTGCAAATTATTTAATGTCTCCGGGCCACACTGTAAAATATTAAGTAGAGGCTGTGGCGAAGAATCATTTGACAATGCACCCAATGCGTTCAAGATGCGGTCCCTCTCCGCAGATGGCCCGCTATGGGCGGCACGTAAAGCGCCCTCAAACTGATGACATCTTCCTACCCTGCCCCAAATTAGATGACACTCCACCGACTCGCGCCAGGGTGTTTCACCCACTGTTGGTGAGTGGTGGGGCCCTTGATCCCTAGATCTTTGGTCTCCTTGTTCCCCGTGGGCCCGACCCAGGTAGCGCCGCCCACCGCTCACCTGGGCCAGCAGTGCGTTGCACACGAGCTGCAGCTTGTCCGGGGTGATGTCCACGGGCACGTCGAACGGGGAGCCCAGCAGCTGCCCACCCTCATCCTGGAACTGCACTAGCAGCCGCTGCACGTCGCGCCGGGCCGCCTCGCCCTGCACCAACACGTGCGGCGGGCATCAGCCACGCCGCTGGGACGGGAAGACCCCCTCTTCCGCCTCCCTCCGGCCTCGGGGACCCTGGGCCCGAGCGCCCAGCCGCGGTGCCCCCGCCCCCACTCACGCACTTCCACCGCCACTGCCGCCGCCATCCTGCGTCCCCACGTGGAGGAGAAAGACTCTGGAGGGACCGAGCGCCGCTCCCGTGGTCTGGCGGTGCCGCAGTCCGGGACATCGCCCTCTGGTGATGCGGAGGGAAAGTGTCACGCCTCGCCGGGCCTCCGGCCTGAGGGGTGGTCTCACATGGTATCCACCTCCATGACCTCTCCTTGGACGGGAAGCTGCCGCCACATTCAGTCCCTCCAGGATACAAACAGCCATTTCTCTCTTCAGGACAGGGATTCTTGCCCAACTTGAGAGAGGGGAAATCGAGGCTTTGAGCGGTAGATTTTCCCCAAGATCACAGAAATAGAAAATGACAGAAGAGCGAATAGACTCCAGGCAGGAGCTCCCCTGTAGGGGGGTGTGACTTACAAAGCCAGAGGCTTTTGGGTTGGAGGCAAGAATTAGTATTCTTTTTTTTTTATTTGAAAAAGTGACTTTTATTGTATTTTTTACTGCACATGCTTATTTCAAAAATTAGAATAAGTGGATAAAAAAAGAATAAAATAAAAATCACTGTAACTTTATCCACCCAGAAATAGATTACTTTTTTAAAAAATTAAATTTATTGGGGTGACATTGGTTAATAAGATGATATAAGTTTCAAGTGCACAATATATCATAACACATCATCTGTATATTGAATTGAGTGCACATCACCCAAAGTTTAGTCTCCTGTCACCATACATTTGACCGTACATTTACTCTCTTCAACTTCTCCACTCGCTTCCCCTTAAAATTCTTTTCAAAATGAATCAAATCAATTAGTAATACTCGATGAGTACAAAAGCAGAAAATTTCTGCGGTTTTTAATACTGTAAAGCAGTAACAATAATAATGATAGCAATGTGTCAGGCATTGTTATAAGTGCTTTACACATATAACTCAATCCTCGCAACAATCATTTTCTCCCCATATTACAAATGAGGAACTGAAGCAGAGATCAAAGAACATGAGTGCTCTTACCAGAAACCCAGAACCTTCCTTGTTAGCTCTCTTTTCCCTCACCCCTCACATCCAGGCACTCTCTGTCAGTTTTGCCCAATAAACCTTCCTTAAAACTGTTTTCTCCGTCCCCACTGCCACACTGTGGTATGAGTCACTATGGTTTCCTACAACAACCTCTTCACTTGTCTCCCTGTTTCTACTCTTGCCTCCTCTCAGGCGCTCTCAGGGTTCAAACCCAAAATCTGGGGAAAAAAATCTAACTCTTTATAATGGTCCACTCAGCCTTACTCACCTCTCCAACCACTCTTCTTTCTTTAAGATCAAATCCTTCTAGCTTTGTAATAGTTCTTCCAAGGCATGACCCTTCCTGCATCAATGCTTTTGTACATGCATTTTTCTCTGTCTGGAACTGTTATTAATGGAATTGTGTCCCCGCCCAAATTCATATGTTGAAGCCCTAACTCCCAGCATGACTGTGTTTGGAGATAGGGCCTATAAGGAAGTAAAAAAGGTAAAGGGAAGTCATAAGGATGGGGCCCTGGTCCAAAAGGACTGGTAAGAAGAGGAAGAGATGCCAGAGCATGCATGCACTGTCTCTCTCTTTCTCCCTCTCTCTCTCTCTCTCTCTCTCTGTCTCTCTCTCTCTGTCTCTCTCTCTGTCTCTCTGCACTCATAAAGAGGCCACGTAAAGACATCACAAGAAGTTGTCTGTCTACAAGCCAGGAGGAGAAGTTTCATAAGAAACCAACCCTGATGGCCTTGATCTTAGACTCTTAGCTTCTAGAATTGTGAGAAAGTGAATTTCTGATGTTTAAGCCATCTAGTCTGTGGTATTTTGTTATGGAAACTCCAGCTGACTAATACAGGAACAATTCCTCATTCTTCAGGTCTTTCCTTAAATATGCATTCATTCATTCAAAAAATGTGTTGAGCACTTACTCTCTATACCAGGCATTGTTCTAGGAGCTCTACATATATTAACTCTTTTAATCATTTATTTAGGGAAAGCTTCTTGAAAGGAAGTCATGTTTTCCTTTCTATGTTTTCAAAACATCTAGGTATCCCCCATATTTAAAATCACAGATTTATGGAGTTATTTCATCCATTCATTCAACAAATATTATTGAGCACCTACTACATACTACATACTTGGAATGTGTAAGTGAACAAAATGGACACAAATTCTTGCTCTCATGAGTGTTCTCTGTTTCTGTGATCATTCACAGTTTCTGGCACATAGTAGATGCTTAAGAAATGCTCATGGAATGAATAACTAAATCAAGATTTGAAGCTATGATTCCTTAGACCTAAAGTCACAGAACCACAGTTCTCTGTCAATGGCAGGATCTTTTATCATATTACCTTGCTGCTATGGAAAACTTATCCCACAAAGGGGCCCAAGGTTTGGAGTGCCATGAGCATAGGAAATTCATTTAGCCATTTATTTATTTATTTAATCAACAAACATAGATCAGACAAACACATGTCATGGCTGGGCCTTGTGTCCAGTAGGGCAGTAGAACTTATCCAGGGTCATAGCTGTGTATTCAAAATCACAGAGTCAGGAGAAGAATCTAGTGTGGGTAACCCCCCGCCCCAAGCTTTTCTTCAGTGTCTTTCTCAGCCTGAATAAGATAAATTTGAAGTTATGTGAGGTGGGAGAACAGAATGATGGTAAGTGAAAAAGAGCATCAGCATGAAGACACCATTCATTCATCCACTTATTCATTCAGGAAACACGCATTGGACAATGACTCTGCCAGGCTCTACGCAAGAGGAAGTCAAACTGCATGAGATGCTGTCCTTGCCCTCGGGGAGGCAGCTCACAACTCAGGCTTGGAGACACTGAAAAGCGAGAGAGTTCTGAGTCCAAGTAGGGACAACCTCATAAATTTGCCTCAGAAACCCTCCGTCAAATGAGGAGGAACAGTTCCCTAGGGGGATCCTCTTTGATGATGAATACATAGTCCTTGTCCCAGGAAGACCTCCTTCTGATGAGGTAGACTCAGCTTTTCCTAGGAGAGTTCCCAGCGGGTACAGTCCTTGGTCTCCAGGAATTCCCAGGCTGACTGAGCTCTTGCCCTAGGAGAAGGTCTGGTGGGGGGTATACAGGACCCATCTTCAGGGAGTTCCCAGTCACATGGGAGAGGAAGACTGAATATACCCATTTGCTACAAATAGGGAGGAACAAGAGAAGACATGCAGATCAAAACAGGACCTACTTACATTAAACTGAGTTAGTAAGTCTACTGGTCTTTCTGAAAAGCAAGGACATTTTCAACAAGTGAATCCCAGAGGGGTAGTAAAATTGTGGCCAACTAGAAAAGGGGAAGGAACTTTCGTCCCTCTTTTTCCCTCTTCTTCCCTCCTCCTCCCTCCAGAAGGGTGTTTCTGGAAGTCTCCAGTTCCTATGGGACCTGGGCAGCTGCTCTGCAGGTCTCTAAGACTGTCAGCCCCTCAGCTGTCACTCTGCTCCCAAAATAGCAGTGGTCAGGGAGAGGGAGAAGAGATTGTTTATCTCGGATGGAGGTGGAGTAGGGGCATTATAGCTGTGTCTAGAGAAGGGGTTCTGCTGGGGGTTTCCTGTCCCTTCTGGCTCTTTCTCTCCTTCTTTGGGATATGAGTTTCTGAGCCCCCAGGACTGCCCTGAGTGGGGTGCCAGGGTAGAGGTTAGTCAGCATTTCCACGTGGTACTGACTATCCAGTCTGGGGAGGGGGAGGGCTCTGAGTATCAATGACAGGCTCCAGGGGCACCTGCCCCTGTGGCCAAATATGGTCTGGAGCCACTGGCAGGGGCGATAAAGTCTCCTGGGTGAGAGCAGGGAGGGGCAGACTGAGGCTGGCTGGCTGGGGCTTCACACGGGAGCAGGAGCTCAGAGGAGCAGTGTCACAGGACAGACCAAGAGCATTGTCCTCGTGAGGAAGCGACCCAGCCCGAGTGTTCCCCGGACAAGAAAGCGAAGGGGGAACGACAAGAACTTTTAAGGTCTGTAGTGAGAGTTCAAGCCTTTGGAGTGGTGGCTTCACTCACCCAGCTGGGAGGAACAGAGAGTGGGGCACAGGGACTCTGAGATCCCTCTCAACTCAGGCCTTGCTCTGAGCAAATGCTATAATGTTTTTCTGGGTGATGGATTTGGGGGTGCTGGAGGGTGGGTCCCTGCCAGGCAGAACCCTCCCTTCCATCTTGATGAGAGGGGCCCCTGGAGTCTGATCCTGGGCCTGGAGTGAATGGCTGGCCAGTTGGGGCTGCCCTGTCCCAACAGATGGCGGAGGCGGAAGCAGTGCGGCTGAAGGAAGAAGGGAACCGGCATTTCCAGCGCCAGGACTACAAAGCCGCAGCAAAGAGCTACAGCCAGGCCTTGAAGCTGACCAAGGATAAGGCTCTGCTGGCCACACTCTACCGGAACCGAGCAGCCTGTGGCCTGAAAACGGTCTGGGGCAAGGCAGGAGGCTAAGGACCGGGGAGGGGATGCAGGGGTGTGGAGGCAGCCTCCTTGTCCTGATAAGCATCATATGTCCTCTGTCATCTTAGCCCTCTCACCTGAACCCCTCAGGTTGGAGAAGGCTGCCTCCCATTGCTTTCCTGGACCCACTGCCTGACACACTCTCCTGGGAGATAGAAATTCCCCCAGATGGAAACCAGCCTAATGAGAACTGGCATCACGGTGGGGGCTTTTCATATGTTTTTTTTTCATGACATATTAATAACAGCCCTATGAGGTAGCTGCTGTTGTCATGCCTGTACTACAGATAAGAATCTCAAGGCTCAGAGGTTCACTAACTTGCCTGAGATCTCCCAGGTAGTTAGTAGCAGAGTCCAGATTCAAAGCCGAGTTTGCCTGAGCCAAAACTTGCCTAGTTTTCCATGCCCGGCGAGGGGCTCATGCTCTGGGCCTCTGACAGCTGGCAGCTCCCAGCAAGCCCTCTCCCCTCCCCATGGAGACCCTCTCTAGCTATCTCTGCATTGGGCCCACATTAACTGAATCTCCTTCTCCTTCTCTTTCTCAGGAGAGCTATGTTCAGGCAGCTTCAGATGCCTCGAGAGGTGAGCCATCCCCCTCTGCCCAAGGTCCACACCCCTCAGCGGCCTTGTTTTGTTTAAGAAGCTCTTGACATTTGTGAGGATTATAGATTGTGTAAACACCATCCTAGTCATTGTAGAAGGGGCTTCATATGTGCCATCTATATGTGAAAAGAGAGCTCCAGAAAAGCTATCCTTAAGTCACATTTTTGCAAATGGAGTTACATGTTAAATTTGTTGGAGCAGCTTCTTTTCTTAAGAGAACGCTTCTAGAAATCTTCATCATTGTAATGACACAAACCCCTTTTTTTGTAAAATAGGGTATTCTCATGGGGGATCCCCAGAACCAGGCCTAGCAGTCCAGTCCACTCTGTGGGGACAGGCCTTCTTCTGAGGAAGAGGGAGACACTAGCCTCTTCCAATGGACACTAGGAGAAATAAACATAAAAAAAATCGGCATAAATCAACATTGGCTTAAGTGCATGATCAAAATGGAAAGACTTCTCTTGACTACAGGCCTGTGTTGGGTTTTGATCTGGTTACCATTCTTTTAGGAGAAACAGAGAGCCTGGAATGAGTTCAGAAGGGGTGGGGAGAACCAGTTGGAAAAGGGACTGGAAACACATCCTGTGAAGAGCAGTCAACTTAGCTCAGAGAAGGCAACTCCCAGGAGGGTTGGAGAGCTGTCTTCAAACATCTGAAAGGCTGTCACAAGGAAGAAGGATTGAATTTCATCTCAGGAGTTCCAGGGCTGGACTTGGGATAAAAGGGCAAAGTTACAGAGAGATATATTTCAGGTAGGAAGAGAGAAGGGCTTTCTGAAGGAGCTGCCTGGCTGTCTTGAGGAGGGAGCTCCCACTGCTGCAGGTATGCAAGGATTAGTTAGATGAGAACTTGGCAGGGATTATTATGCAGCAGATTCTGGAGCATCAAGAGTTGGGAGAGATGACCCTTAAGGTCCCTTCCAAACTTGAGACTATGATTTTTGCTCTCTCCCTAATAAAGGGGAGCCTTGGGCCAGATAGTCCACATGGGTGGATAATCTCCAAGGAAGAGCTAGGAGGCAGTGGCAGGGGAAAAAAGGAAGGTGGTCTGCAGCCCAGCTCCCTAAGACCTTGCATATCTCCCTCGCCAGCCATCGACATCAACTCCTCGGATATCAAGGCTCTGTATCGGCGATGCCAGGCACTGGAGCACCTGGAGAAGTTGGACCAGGCCTTCAAGGACGTGCAGCGCTGTGCCACCCTTGAGCCACGGAACCAGAACTTCCAGGAGACACTGAGGAGGCTCAATACCAGCATCCAGGAGAAGGTGAACTGGATCCCTTCCTGAAAGCTGTGGCTACCACCCCTCATTCCAAAAGGGACATGTTAAAAGAAGTAGGACTTCAGGGCAGGGCTAGCCATACCTCCACACATTTGGATGGAATGAACACATGGCATAGGCAGGTGCCACAGAACAGCCGGCAAGTACACCTATCTGAGTGACCAGAGATGTTGCGATGCTCGTTTGAGGATGCGAGCCAGCCAAACTAGAACATGGGTCTTTTACATTCCAGATGGAGGCTTTTCCTAAAATATTGCTACTTAGTATGTCTGCAACTCTTTCTTTCTTTTCAGGAGGATAAAGGCAGCATGAGATACCTAGGAACTGGTGGGGCGGGCGGCGGGGGGAGGTATTGCTGCAGGATAGAAGAGAGTCAGGAGCCAGTAGGAACAGAAAATCTTTTCTAGGAAAATGGAGTGGGGTGGGGAGAACTTGGACCAGAGGTGAGGAATCCTGCACCCTAGTCCTGCCTTAGCTACCAGTTTTCTGAGGGGCTCCTTGGGGAGTCGGTTTCTCCTCTGTAGGAGCAGGAGGGTAACTGATCACTCAGCCCCTTGTATCAAGACTCCATAACTCCTAAGTGCCTGGGGCAGCCCAGAGTGGGGACACAGCATACTGTCCACAGTGCAGACTCAAGGGCTGAGGATATGCAAACTAAGAAAAATCAGAGGAGGGATGTCAAATGAGAGACCCCCTTCCGCCCTTGAAGGAAATGAGCCCAGGATGAAAATAGGAGGCAGCGTGGACCAGCCCAACAAAGTAGTAGAAGGCACAAAAGGGATTAGTGAGATGGAGGATGATGATCAGTTATACCATTTTACGAAAGCTTCAAAGCACTGGGATCATGAAGGATGAGACAGCCAAACATAATAGTTTTAATTTGCGTGAAGAGCTACTTGAAAACTGCTTCAGGTTTCTGATCTTGGAGACATATTTCTGTTTTAGCCCATATTTAAATATCTAATAGCTAACTGTTTACTAGACTCCAAAATTGAGGTGATGATCCCTTGACTTCCAAGACTTGTGATGACCAAAAGGGATAACGAATGTAACTAGACCATAAGCTATGTAGGTCAGGGACTTGTTCACCATTTGATCCCTAGCATCTAAGCATCTACAACAGTGTCTGGCATGTGGTAATTGTTCACTAAACGTTTGTTAAATGAATGAATGAATGAATGAATGCATGAATAACAATGCAGGGGCCCAAAGTAGATACCCTAATATTTACTGAGATGAACTTTATGTGAAGCAGACTGAAATATGGACTCCTGCCTGCTTCCTTCCCCACTCCCTCCTCCTTCCTCAGCTCCGTGTGCAGTTCTCCACTGACTCGAGGGTTCAGAAGATGTTTGAGATCCTCCTCGACGAAAACAGTGAAGCTGACAAGCTGGAGAAGGTAAGTGCTGGGCAACCAGCCCGCCGGCAGAGGGCGCGCTCCGGACCCGCGGAATAATTGTACTTCCCATTCAGGCCCCGCCCCAGTCTCTGGACAGTTGGGGGAGCAGGAGAGGAAGGGCGTCTCCTTGGAGAACTTGAACAATAACAGGCCAAAGGTTAAGCACTTTAGAAAACAAAGTGAACTCTAAGAAGAGCGGAGTTTAGGGTGAAGCCTATGGGGAGAGTTATGTCACAGGGTTGGATTCTATTTAAATTTTTTGATGTTTTATTCATCATAGATTTATCTTTTTTTGCATTGCATTGATTTTGATATTTTAAGTGTCTCATTTACCTCACCCCTCGTTTCCACCCTAAGAAACAATATGTTAAAATCATGTTTTATTTCATTACAAAATATTGCAAAAAGTCATTCTGAAATATGAAAATATTTACTCATAATATCATCCTCTTAGTCAAATTTGTTGCATTTTTTCAGTTCTATTTCTGGTCCTTTTTCAGAGGAAAAATTGAACATCTGAATGTTTTACATTTATAAGAACTTAACATAAAATTTTTTTTTAAAAAAAAGGAAATTGACAAACAATACCTGGGAACTTTTGTTAGTTGTATAGTCGGTAAGTCCATATACTCTGCAAATATCTCTTAAATCAAACTGTTGTGAGAACTTAAAGAGTTGCTATAGATGAAAGCATTTGAAAAGTACAAAGTCCCTGACTGATAGTGAGGATGATTCTGCTCTTGCTTGCTTTTCTCTAATAGGCCCCTCTCCACCATCCCACTCTCCATCTCTTTGCCAACCTCTTCCTTCCACTTTGGCTGCTTTAGTTTTTCCCCCTGGGCTCTCAGGTCCTGCTCCCTGATTCGGGGCCTTTTAAGTTTCATGTATCCTCAAGTAGGAAGTCTTTAGGGTAGGAAGACACTTGGGAAGAAGCTTCTAGCTCAACTGCCTAATTTTATAGACAGGAATCTAGGACCCAGAGAAGTGCTATGACTTGCCCAAGTTTACACGGTTAGTAGTAGCAGAATCAGAACTCAAACCTAGGGCTTTCAAGACCCATCTTGTGCTCCCTCTGCCCATTACCTTCCACTTTCCTGAGTGGGAATTCTTGCAACTTCAGATTACCCTGAGCAGGTAAACAAACAAACGAAATGCCAAAACCATATTCCAGGAAAATATTTAAAGAAAAATAATTCTCCACTTAAAAGTAGCATAGAGAAGAGGCAAGAAAATTAAAAATGTAAATCAAGCCACAATCAGAGACTGCAATATACTGATCAGCCCTACAGCCAGGCCAGGAGGACACCTTCAGAACAAAGGAAGATTTCTGCTGGGATTGCTAACAGCCCATTCCCAACACACGTGAAGGGGAACCAGGAACCAACGGAGTCATTCCCTATGGCTAAAACCATGGGGAACCTAAGGATTAAAGTCTGGGAATTGCCAGTAAGCCTTTCACTCTACATATTCTTACCTTTTCACTCTACTCTTCCCCTTTCTCACTGTATGTCCATATTAAAAGGAAATAGGTTAACAAAGTCTTTTCAACTATAACTCACAGATTCTAAAGAATGACATATAAACTGAATTCCATGAACACTCAGGGTCCCTCTCAGTGCCTTTACTTTGTCTCTCACTGTCCCTCTCACTCTGCCTTTGAGAGACCACACTGTCTGTGGAGTGTTAAGCCTTCCTAATAAACTTTTCTTTTGACTCTAACTTTGGCTTGTGTGTTGAATTCTTTCTACACTCTCTGCCAAAGGACCCTCTTCTCTCAATGCAGGGCTTGGTCTCCACTTGAGGAAATTTGCCCTGTCCTGCAACAAAAGCACTTCTGTTAAAACATAAACTGAGGCATATTAAAAATGTTGAGTTTATTTAGGCAAAATCTATTTGAATTGGAAAGTGCCAAAACAGGATGTGGTTAGGGGCACTCCACAGACAAGAACTAAGGGAAACACTTATAGAAAAAAGTTGGAAGCAAAGCAAGGAAATTATTTGATTGGCTATAGCGTAAGCAGTTGCACTATTTGGGAAAGCCTAATTGACTGCGATTGGTTGTTCTTAAGTTTGGACATCTTAACCTTGAGGTATTACAGGCTTAGGGTTTGGTTTGCTTAGGTAGACTGCTAAGGCATTAAAGCCACCTCTATCTAATGGCCTATTTGCTTAATTAATTTGACACTTCTCTACCTATTTTTAGTTCTTATCAGAAGCATATATATGTGTGTGTGTGAGATGTGTGTGTGTGTGTGTGTGTGTGTGTATATAGTTTTATTTTAACATAAGTGCGATCAAACGGAACCTATGATTCTCATTCTGCTTACCAATGTTTTTTCCAAGTTGCTTGGTAGCCTTTTTATTAATGACTTTAATGACTGCAATATATTTCATCAAGTTGGTCTTGATGCAAGTTACTGTGTTTTTTCTTTGGAATTATGTTCTTGGGCAATGTTTCCAGGAATAAGATTATAGGTCGAAACAGTATTAAAGGTATTTTGAAGACCCAGCCCTTGCACCAGTCCCCATACTCGACCCATGGCCAAGCCTTCAGCAGCCAAATCTTCCTTCAGACCCTCATTGTCTCTTTCCTCCTTTAGGCAGCCAACAACCTCATTGTACTTGGCCGTGAAGAAGCCGGGGCTGAAAGGATCTTCCAGAACAATGGAGTGGCCCTGCTACTGCAGCTTATGGACACTAAGAGGCCTGAGCTGGTGCTGGCTGCAGTGCGGACCCTGTCGGGCATGTGCAGCGGCCACCGAGCTAGGGTGAGGGCCTGGGTGTGGGGTGTTTACCTATCTGAGGACCTGGAGGGTGACATGTGGGCAGGGTGTGGCTGATGTAAACAGACTCTGATACAAAGTCTAAAGTATCCCCCCCAACTTGGATTGTATGGTCCCGGATTCAACAGAGATTGCTCCTCTGTTTCTACTGTGAGTTGGAAATTGGTCTTGGCAAAGATAAGGTTATTGAAAACTGTTTATAAGAAAGAGCTGAATGCAAAGGCTATGATAGTTTACACTTCTCATGCTAAGTCTTCAAAATCCAGTGTGTGTTTTTTAAGTATTGCACATTTACATGTGGATTTGCCACATTGGGAGGTCTCAATGGCTCCATGTGGCCAGTGGCTCTAAACCTCTGGAAAAGAGCATGGCTTGTGTCAAGGGCATTCCCAGACATCAGGCCCCATGAGGCATTGACTCCCTGGGCTTATCTTCCTACTGCATGGGGCGGTTATCTCCCACCCCCTAAACTGCATAGCATCTGGAAGGGGAGAGCAGACAGCTGACTATGGTTCTTGCTGGGGGTCTAGGCCACGGCGATTCTCCACGTAGTCCGGATAGACCGAATCTGTAGCCTCATGGCTGTGGAGAATGAGGAGATGTCTTTGGCTGTCTGCAACCTGCTCCAGGCCATCATTGACTCTCTGGCTGGTGAGGACAAGCGCGAGCATCGAGGGAAGGAGGAGGCCTTGGTTCTAGGTAGGAGATATTCTTTAGTTATGGTTCAAGGGGGTGGGGGCAAGGGAAAGTCAGTTATCACTCCAGACTGGGCATTCCCTGTGTGTGGAGATGGCCTGGTTTTATTTCAATACTGATTTTCTGATCATAAAAGTAACAGATGCATAGCAACATTATGTACAGTAGCTTAAAGGTAGAAGCAATCCAAGTGTCTATCTATGGATGACTGGATAAACAAAATGTGGTACAGTAGGTCCTCGAATAACATCATTTCATGATAACATTGATGAGATGCCATAGGAACTTAACTGTTGCTTATATAAATTAGCGTATAGTAAAACTGGATTTGTTATATGTTGTTTCTCTTAAAGTTGTAGAACCTATCGACAACATTAAGGACTTACTGTGTATGTATGTGTACACGCACACATACACACAATGGAATAATATTCAGCCTTAAAAAATTTTGACACATGCTACAACATAGATGAACCCTATATTAAGTGAAGAGATACGTTAAGTGAAATAAGCCAGTCACAAAAAAATAAATAGTCTATGATTCCACTTATATTCAGTTTCTAAAATCACGAAACTCGTAGAAACAGAAAGTGGAATGGTGATTGCCCAGGGCCAGGTGAGGAGGAAATGAGGAGTTATTTAATGGGTATAGAGTTTCAGTTTTGTAAGATGAGAAAGTTCTGGGTAGATAGTGGTGGTGGTTGCACAACAGTGTGAGTGTACTTAATACCACTGAACTGTACACTTTAAAATGGTGAAAATGGTAGATTTTATGTATATATATTTTATTACAATTTTAAAGAGTAATAGAGGCTTATTGGAGAAATTTGAAAAAACTTAGATATATATAAAGATGAAAAAACACTAAAAATCTGTAATTATCCCTCTAGCTAACCAATATAATCACTGTCTTTTTTCTATCCATCCATACTGATTTTCTATCCATTAATATAAATATCTATTTAAGAAAATTGGATTCATGGATAATATTGTGTTTTTTCTTCACAGAACAATCTATTAGTATTGAATATAACTTAATATTCCTTTTTTTAACAGGAGAAAATAAAAATTTTAATATACACACATGGGGAATTTATATAAACATAAAAAATTCCTTCATTTAATAGTCAACAAAAAAATTTCTTTCACCTTTAATAATTATTAATTTTACGTTTGTTTCATTCCTACATCCATGCACATAAATTCATGCTTCTTCCTGCACATCTAGGTCTTAGGCATAATTTTAGAAGTTCCTGCTCTGCCTGGGAGGGTCACAAAGGCAGATTCACTCATAAGAAACTTGGTTTTAAGTAATTTCATTATATCCCATTGTATAGATGTATCATAACTTATCAACCAGCTCTATTTTATAAGAGGTTTAGATTGTTTCTAATTGCATGCTAATTGTACAAAACACTTCAGTAGCCTTTCTTTACATAAATCCATGTTTGCATTTGTAATTATTTTCTTGGAACGAATTCTAGAAATGGGAGTATTTGGTCGAAGGCTGTGAACATACCTAATGTTCTTCCTCCAGCTTACTTTCAAATTCCTTTCTGAGAGAGTGCATCAATTTGTACTCTTACCAAGTAATAAGAGTTCCAGTTGCAAATCATTCTTACCAGATTTAAACATTATCATTTTAAAGATATTTTTCTATTCAGTAGGTAAAAATTATCTTGTGTGAATTTTTAAAAATTGCTAATGAGAGCGATCATTTTCTTTATTTTTATTAGCCATTTGGATTTCTTTGTCTTCTAATGGTTTGTTCATGTTGTTACCTATTTTTTCTATTGAAGTACCAGTGCTTTCTTATTGAGTCATAAGAGCTCTTTGTAGATTAATGATATTAACCTTGTAGAGTCCTGGATTCATGATGTGGTTTGACTATTGTCATGGTCAACAAGCCACGCTCCTTTTCTGCACTAGACTCACTGAAGGGTCCAAGATGGCCTCATTCATATGGCTGGTGGTTAACTGGAGATACTGGCCAGGGTGCCTTGGTTTTACTCCTTGTGGCCTCTCTAGTGGGCAGCTTGGGTTTCTATGTAATATGATTGCTGGATTCTAAATGGACAAGTTCCCAAAGTGCAAGTGCTTTCTAAGCCTCTAGGTGTGCTATAAGTCACATGACCAACCCAGGCCTGGTGTGGGAGGGGACTCCCCAAGAATGTAAATGGTGAGAGCTATGGTTGGTTTGTTGGAAGCTGCAACTTCCTTGCAAGGTAAGTGAGCTGTTGGACATCTCTGCTAAAAAATTTTATATGTTGTCTATGGCCATGCTACCCTGAACAAGCCCGATCCCATCTGATCTTGGAAGCTAAGCAGGGTCAGGCCTGGTTAGTACTTGCATGGGAGACCACCTAGGAAGCCCAGGTGCTGTAGGTGTGAAAAATAAGGGATTGTAAGCTGACAAGTTCCTTGCAATCTGTGAAGTCAACCAAAGGTTGCCTAACTTAAAAAAAATTATATATTGATTTTAAATCTATCTCTTTGCAGCTTCCACCCACTTCTGGTCCCAATCTGCCGTCTGGAGCCTCTCAGAATAAGTTCTGTTATCTCACCCTCATGACATACCTGTATCTGAAAATAAGCTGTCATGTCCACTTATGTTTTCCTTATCCAGTTAGACAGCTCCATTCCTTCATCATTTATTTATATGACATGGTTTGGAAAGCTTTCCATTTCTGCCTGCCTGCCTTCAGGCTCCAATCTAGAATGAGAACAAAAATCTCCAAGTCTCAGAGAGGTCATATAGGTCAAAGCAGGAAAAGGGCATCCCAGGCGAAGGACGAAGGGAGCAGGAGGACCTGACACCCCAGGCAAAGGCTTGAATTCGGGGTCCCAGCATGCCTGAATCTCTGGGGAGTAAGGTGTCTGTAAAGAGTATAAATTTCCTTTCTGGAAAACATTTTATTAAATCAGTTTATTAAATACTACATCCCTGGATCCCTGCCAAGTATTGTTTGGAATGAAGAAGTCTCTAAGAACCAGAGCTGTTCAAAGATGGAATGGGCCGTTGTTGAAGCCAGTGTTCAGAGTAGCTGGAGGACCCCTGGAGGTGTTGTCTAGGGATTCCCCTCCCTTTTTTGGGGGGGTGAGATGGGCAATACTATACATTCTTGAAAATTCCAATATCCAGGAAGCAGTGGATTTGATATTTCCAGAGTCTTTCTAGAAGCCTGTGCCATTCCTGATCCTATATACCTGAGGCTCTCTAGTCCCCCTTGTTTACCTCTGTTCTCTCCTTCCCCAGACACCAAGAAGGACCTGAAGCAGATCACCAGCCACCTGCTCGACATGCTGGTCAGCAAGAAGGTGTCTGGCCAGGGCAGAGATCAGGCCCTGAACCTGCTCAATAAGAATGTCCCCAGGAAGGACCTCTCCATTCACGACAACTCACGCACCATCTATGTGGTGGATAACGGTGAGCAGATGGGAGGGCCTGGGGCTCGCTCCAGCCTTTCAAGTGAGCACCAGGGTACCTTGCTCTGAGCAGAAAGTGGAAGAGGCATGGCTCTTGTCTGGAAGAAGTCTTCAGTCTCAACTGAAAAACCGTTAACATATTAGGATCCACCACTAGGCTGGTGAAGGTATAGGTCAAGGCTCTGAATTCAGGGCCCGAACACACCCAGAAAATGTCCAAACACACCCAAAAACATCTGGGTGGAGTTTCCTAACAAATGCGGGCAACTATTAAAAAACAAACAGGAATCCACCAACCACAGGATAAAATTCCTGAAGTTTCAAAATACTTCACAGGCCTTCAACAAGGGCCAAGTGGCATCAAGTGTACTTTATATAAAGCACAGTAACAATATTCTAGCAGATCATCACTAAATTTATCAGCTCCAGGGTATTACCCTTCTCCTAAATCAACTTCTTTAATTGTTCAGAAATTGTACCTGTGGCTTTATAATGCACTACAACAAATTCTCTTACAAGTTTATTGACATTTAGACCATACATTGTTCTGAAAGGTTCAAATCAGCCTTAGCACCTTGAAATTTATTTTCTTTTGATATCGCTCTTCCCTTGTTTCGTTTTCACAGATCTCAGCAAAATGCACATTAACAAATTTACTCAAGTATTTAAGCCCCATCCAAACATTTTCCCCGCGTCCGCCCCCCGCCCGCCCCCAGTTCTAGTCTTCTCTGCATGTATTCTGTAGGCTGTACATCAATAGCAGACCTCTCTGCACAAGGATCTAGGCCCAACTGCATGGTTTATAGGGTGAGGAGAGTGGTATTCTGGGCATAAAAATAAATAGTACCTGGGTAAAAATAATGTGGACTTAAAATCCTGGTATAGTAATAAAAAGCTGCAGTGGTGAGGTTGAATGTTCTAGCAGAAGGTGAATGTGAATGCCAGGCAAGGGCAGGAATAGAAGGGAACAGTGGGAGATGGGTGGCGGGAGGTGGCGGGAAGTGGAACAGGTGCATTTGATCATGGCCTTGGAGAGGGAATTTGGCTTAGTTCATCAGGCCCCTTCTTGTTACTCTCCAGTCCTACCAGTGCTTTTGTGTGTGTAGTAAAATAGACATAGCATAAAACTTACCACTGAACTCTGTTAACACTCAGAGTTTCATGCCTTCCAGTGTTTACCTTGAATGTTCCTTGTCCCATTTCCCTGTGCCACTTACTATCTGACCAACTCTTACCTCTAAAACCTGGCTCTGAAGTCAAGCTGTCTACTGTCCCAGAAGCGGCATAGTATCACAGTTAACATTGTGGGCTTTGAAATCAGACATTCCTGGAAGATTGTCCTCACTAGGTCACTTGCCGCTTGTGTGATCTTGGGTAACTTATTTGACTTCTCCAAGTCTTGCTTTTGTGCGCTGAAAGATGGGAATAATGATTCCTAACCAGTTGGATTATTGTTAGGACTAAATGAGTTAACGTGTAAAGCTCTTGGAGTAAGTACTCAAAATAACTTGCAATTCTTACTTCCTTGGAGCAAATCACCCTGTCCATGGTGTTACTACTCTGCACTTATCACATCGTATTATAATCTTTATACGTCTGTCTTCCCTATTGCATCATGAGTTTTTGGAGGTCAGGATTGTTCCTTTTGTTTTGGTGTCCAGTACCTAAAAAGTGCTCATTTATTTATTCACTCATTCATTCATTTTTTTTTTTCAAGAAATACATGACATTTACATTAGCCTGATGGGTAATAGGAAGCCACTGAAGATTCTTCAACAGAAGAGAAGAAATGGGAAAATAACTGTTAATAGTAAATATAGTAGTCTAAACAAATAATAAATATTTATTGAGCAATAATGTTGTGTCTGTATCGGCACCAGGCAGTTTCCATACGTTAAATCATTGAGTCCTCAAACTCTATGAGGGAGATAGTATTGTTCCCATTTGACAAATAAACCGAGGCCTGGAGGAAAGGAGAATATAAAAGTGTTTGAAAGTTATACATCAATCCATGGACTGTTAGCACTGGTAGAGTCCTCTGAGATCAACTATTCTTGATTTTGTAAATGTGAAAAGAGAAGCCTATAGTCGGAGGAGAATTGCTCAAGTAGGCCAGAGTCGGGTGTAGAACTTGAGTCTCTTGGCCCCATCTCAGTGCTCTTCACTCTGGATGAGGCATGTTCTGCCAAAGGCAGGATGGAAAGGAGCTGGTGTTAAGGCATGACTGAGTGAGGGGGTGTTTGTGAGGACAGAGCCCAGCAGGGGGCTTACACATGCAACTGCCATCTGTCTTGCAGGCCTGAGGAAGATCCTGAAGGTGGTGGGGCAGGTTCCAGATCTGCCATCCTGCCTGCCTCTGACTGACAACACACGCATGCTGGCCTCTATCCTCATCAATAAGCTCTACGACGACCTGCGCTGTGACCCGGAGCGCGATCACTTTCGCAAGATCTGTGAGGAGTACATCACGTGAGTTCCCTGGAGGCCTCACGGGGTCGGCCTCTGTATTAGTTATTGATGGCCATGTAACAAATTATCCCAATACTTAGCACCTCAAAACAACAATAATCATTTATAATAACATGACAACAATTTGGAAGTGGCTCGGCTGGGCGGTTCTGGCTTTGGGATTCTCATGAAGTTACAATCATATGTTGGCCTCGACTGCAGTCATCCGAAGGCTTGGCTGGGGCTGGAAGATCTGCTTCCACGATGGCCTGTTCACATGGCTGGCACATTGGTGCTGGCTATTAGTGGGAGGCCTTGATTCTTCCCCGTGCGGACCGCCCCTCATGGTAGATGGCTTCCCCTAGAGTGAGTGTTCTAAGAGAGAGCAAAGTAGAAGTGGCATTGTCTTCAGAAGTCACATACCATCACTTCCACCACGCTCTATTCACTAGAATCAAGTCATTAAGTCTGGTCTATGTTTTAGAGGAAAGAATTAGGCTCTACCTTTTGCAGGGAGGAGTGTCCAAATATTTTTGGACGTACTTTAAACCTACCAGAGTTTTCTGTAGTTGAAAGGAGCAGACATCAACTTGTCAAGGCTCTAAGAACCAAACAGGAGCTCAGGGCCCTCAGCGACTGGAGTTCCTAGGTCTTCTCGCTGTCACACCATCATTATTGTGACTCAGATGCTCTTTCTGCATCTTTGTTTCTCTTTATGTGTCCTCTCCCTTCTCCTTCCACTGCTACATGGTCTTTTAATCCTTTATTCCAATGATCCTCAAACTTGTATGTGATTCAAATTTCTGGGACACTCCTTGACTTAGTAGTCTGGGGTATGGCTCAGGAGGTTGTATGTTTAAAAAGCACCTCAGATGAGTCTTGGGAGGGTAAAGACCCTGCCTTCACTCTGCTTTTCCTTTATCCTTTCTAGGGGTTGGCAGACTTTTTCAATAAAGGGCCAGAAAGTAAAAAAATAAAACTCTTTAAAATGGTAAAAACCATTCTCAGTTTCCCAGCTTCCCAGATCTGGCCCACAGTTGAAGTTTGCTGACGCTTGCATAATCCATAGCTTCTCCTAACCCCTGACTTTGTTTCGCTTAAAGTTTCTTAGGGCTTCTCTGGTCTTTCTTTTCCTCAACTTCAGCTTTTGTGGTCAGTTTCTTGAATCTCTCATGAGGTCCTAAATCGAGTTCAGAAAAATGTCACCCAGCTATTCCTGGTTTGGGCACAGGCTTTTGATTGAGGCCCCCTCCCTGTCAGCCTGTGGAATGCTGCTTCTGCACAGGCCTCTGCCCCTAGGCCAGTCACCTGAGGTTCAATCAGTGGAGTCATGCCTTCTACAATTGGCACCTGAGGCTGTCCCCACCCTGCTTCCTCAGGAGCCAACAGCTGGGTGGAGGTTCAGGCGCCAGCTAGAATGAGGAACCAGCTTAAAGAACCCAACTAACTATGAAAGGCTCTAGGTTCCCTGGCACCAAGTGGAGAGATGAGGAGCAGGGCATGGAGTGTCAGAACCAAAGGGGCTCTCAGAACCTCCAAAGCCAAGCTCTCACCCCCAGAGAGACTTGCCCAGTTCACCCAGTCAGCCAGAGGCAAATGTAGGACCAGAGCCCAGGTCTCCAACTCTCAGTGTGGAGTTCTCCTGACTAGTCCATGCTGCCTTCTTTCGTTTATACACACCTGCATTTCTCCTGGGCACATCTGCCCTGATTTTCCACATTGAACCAACCTGGGCAGATCACTGAAAGATCAGAAGGCATGTCAGCCCTGCTGTTTCCAAACTGGAGATTCTCCTGTAGAGTAGATGACAGTAGATTCTGAAAGGAAGGTAGAACCTTCTGATTCATCTAATCCACACTGTCACTTGATAGAGGAAGGGACTGAGACCAGATAGGAGAGTGAATGGCTCCAGCTACATTGTGACTCAGCCACATTTCAGAGTGATGCTATGTGTCAGGCACCGTGGTAAGCCCTTTTGTGGTGTTGTGGCTGTTATACTGTCTCACCAGGCAGCCTAGCTGCTGGGAAGCCTCTTGGCTGACAGCTCCTAACTGTCACGTCTTTCAGGACTTGCCTCAGCTAAGGATAGCTGTTCACCCTTCCCAGGGCAACCGGCATTGAATGACTTGTCTCTCACACCAACGTGGAATGACTTTGAGGAGTGTCTCAGCTCTAGAACTCTTCACAGGCTGAGGCTTTGTCATGAATGCATTGAAGCCAATGCCTCCTTCTGTCCAGTCCTGCTTTCTTCCCTCCCCCAACAGATGTTGATCCCAAGAGCTCTCTCTAATAAGTTTCTTACATGTCAATCCCATCTCAGAGTGTGTTTCTTGGGGAACACAATCCCTGGCATATCTGTTATGTCATTTACCTCATTGAAACTCTGAGACATAATTCTACCATCCTCAGTTGCCAAGTCAAGAAGCTGAGGCTCAGAGAGGTTCAGTGAAGTGTCCAAGGTCACACAGCACATGAGTGGTGAATCCAGGATGCAAATCCAAATCTATCTGCCCCCAAATCTCACACTTTTTCCACCCCCCTGGGCCAATTCTCTTGATCACCCTTGTCTTCTGTTTTAGGGGCACGTTTGACCCCCAGGACATGGACAAGAATGTGATTGCCATCCAGATAGTGTCAGGGATCCTGCAAGGCCCTTTTGACCTGGGCAATCAGTTGCTGGGGCTGAAAGGTGTGATGGAGATGATGGTAGCGCTGTGTGGCTCGGAGCGTGAGGCAGACCAGCTGGTGGCCGTGGAGGCCCTCATCTATGCCTCCACCAAGCTCAGCCGTGCCACCTTCATCATCACCAATGGAGTGTCACTGCTCAAAGAGATCTACAAGACCACCAAAAATGAGAAGATCAAGATCCGAACACTGGTGGTGAGTGGGCTAGGTACCAGACACCATGCCAGGCACCAGGGACAGCAGGATGAATGACGCATAGCCCCTATCCTTGAGGAGATCATGCTCTAAGGGGCACCCAGACCCACCCACAGGCCCCTGCAGAGCAAGATGATATGCAGGAGGCTGTGAGAACATAGATTCAGAATGGTGGACCTTGCCATTTAACCTCCTACACCTCTGTGCTTTTGAATGACACTAACGCTGATGAGCTTTGTCCAGCAAGTGTTTTCTGAGCAAACTCCAAAAAGTCAGTTTGTTTCCTTAATCAGTTTTTACATGGCACAGTTAAACCTGCTTTATTTTTTCCATTTCCATTTTACAAAAATTATTTTAGTTGATCTTTTCCTTGTAAACAGTTGTAGTAAAAATTTGAGTCTGATCTTTTTTGTTTGTTTCTATCAAATTTTTAAAAATTAACTTTAGCTTCTGTTATTATGAGCTTTCTGTTATGAAAGACATTTTTTTCCTAACAAGAGTCCAAATTTCCTGGGTGAAATTCTTCATATCTGAATTTGTTACCCACAAGATAGGATTTCTCTGCCAGTTTTTGTGCTTTAACAAGTTTCATCATTGCAGTTTCAGATCTGTGGGGTCAAAATGGTGAGGGAAAGGGAGCAGGGTAATATCTTCCAGCTTTTGGGACATCTACCCTCATCTGGAAGCCTCAGGGAGGGCATCTCAGATGAGATGACACTGAGCTTAGTTTTATAGTATGCATAGAAGTTTATCCAGGCAAAGTAAAAGAGGCAAAGTCTTCCAGCCACAGAGACCTTTCTGAGCAAAGCTTTGTCCCCAAGCCTTAATGTCTCTGATCTTTCAAAAGTCCACTGTCTCTCTTCCTCCACAGGGACTCTGTAAGCTCGGTTCTGCAGGTGGCACAGACTACGGTCTCAGGCAGTTTGCTGAAGGGTCAACAGAGAAGCTGGCCAAACAATGTCGCAAGTAAGGGGGTCCTATTACCCTAGGTCTGTTATCTCCGTTCTAGGATGTGCCCTAGTGGACGCCAGATGGTGAAAAGCCCCTCACCTGCTACCCATTACCTTGAAATGGCTTCACTACCCTGACCTGAGCTCGGCACCCTTCCCAGTGTCTCTCTTTTCCCTCTTCCAGGTGGCTGTGCAATGCATCCATAGATACCCGGACCCGGCGATGGGCAGTGGAGGGCCTGGCCTACCTCACGCTGGATGCTGATGTGAAGGACGACTTTGTCCAGGACATCCCTGCTCTGCAGGCCATGTTCGAGCTGGCCAAGGTAAGTGTGGCCCTGACCTTGGCCTCAGGAACGATCTATTGGATTCAGCCTCACAGGGCCTACCGCCAAGCCTGGAAGATTGGTCCCCTGTGTCCTCACCCTGGCTATACCCTCTTCTCCCTGTGTAAACCCAGATTGGTCATTTCCTTTCTTGCCCTCATTTTACCTGACTACAAAATGAGCTCACAACTCTTCATGCCTTCCAGGCAGTGGGAAGATGAACAAGAGGATTGTCTTTTTTCCCAGGGATCCTCAGGAAGTGAGGTCTTGAAGAACCAAGAGCCAGTACCTAACCTCCTCTGGGTCCCCTTCCTCTGTCCCAGTCCATCCCAGACTCCTTTCCCCATCTTTTCTACCACTAAAGAAAGGATGTGTGAGAAGGAGTTTCCCCAGGGCCAGACCAGAGGGTATCCGTGTCCATCCTGTCCCCGCCCCAGGAGAGGTAGTCACACTATGTGAAAACATGTTGACCTGGGCTTTGCAAAGAGGCACAAAGCAAGGGGCACACTCCGAGGACTCCCACCCATTCCCTCGAGAGTGTTGTTGAGGGTGCAGGAGAAATTTTTGCCTACTCCGTATAAGCAGAGCCAATTCCTCTCCCTCTGTGCTACTTGTACTTCTCTGAGCTGAGCCAAACCAGCCACACACTCCTCCCAAATACACTTGCAGGCCATGTGAGGGGACCGTTTGGAAGCAGAAGTTCGTTCTAAAGTTTCCTTGCTGCCTTTCTCCTTCCGTGCTTCCCTCCAGACCTCTGACAAGACCATCCTGTACTCAGTGGCTACCACCCTGGTGAACTGCACCAACAGCTATGATGTCAAGGAGGTTATCCCCGAGCTTGTGCAGCTTGCCAAGTTCTCCAAGCAACATGTGCCTGAGGAGCACCCCAAGGTGAGGACAGGGACATTCCAGCAGGGGTCTGTGCCGCCAGACCTCCAGAGAGTTCGAAAGGAAAGACAGCGATGGCCAGGTGCTGTGAGAGTGTGTTCGGGAGTATTTGGCACTCATGTAATTCTTAGTTTTAATGTTCTATCTTGGGTGGTAGAAAGCTGGGGGTGGGGAGAGGTAAGGAACCCAACAATTTGAAGTCTAAGAAAACTGAGCCATAATGAATATTTTGCAATTTTTGTTGATATCATGGACATCAGACTCTTGTGTTCCATGCTTGTAACACTTACAAAATGTTTGTTTCCTGGGATATCTAGATTTAGGGATATGAGTGGTAAATAAGAATATTAGAAGAGGGACATACATCTACAGTAGCTCAGATATCACAAATCCCCTTGGGGCCCTCCAGATCCCCTGCACACAAGGGTATACTTCGTGTATATTGCTTGCATATGAATATATATGTGTCATATTTCCAGCCAGTAAAACATTCAGATTTTTTAAAATGA
This sequence comes from Pteropus medius, assembly GCF_902729225.1. Classification (NCBI taxonomy): domain Eukaryota; kingdom Metazoa; phylum Chordata; class Mammalia; order Chiroptera; family Pteropodidae; genus Pteropus; species Pteropus medius. Next base: position 8,690,673 of record NW_024349799.1, on the reverse strand, counting down.
TTAAAGTCACGTAAAGTAATATATCCGTGTTGAAAACAAACCAAAAAAATAAATAAATAAATAAATGGAGAGAAAAGAAAATAACCATTTGCAATCGCATGATCTCCCCCCTGACCACTATCAGCATTTTAGTATGTTATGTTACCTAGCAGAGGCTTGTTTTCCTGTGCATCTTTTTTCTTTTCATAGTTATAATCGGAATGTAGTTATCATTTTGTACTCAATTTGGGAAAATACCTTATGTGTTTTCTCATAGCTATGTCATTCTCTAAACCATTTTTTAAAGCTGCATAGTATTTCATGTGGGCACGAGTTGTATAGCATGTTCTGCTGCTGTAAAGTTCAAATGTAGCTTCTGGAGATTGTCCATGACTGTCAGCCTCTCCCCAGCCACTCCCACGATTATCTGAGACTGTTCAACCCTGGGGCTGACTTTGGGTTTCCAGCAACCCAACCTATTTGTTATGTCAGCTTTATCTGCTTTCTCTCCCCTTTCCTGCCTATATCCCCCTACCCTCTCACATACCCTAATGGAAAGCAAACTATTTTCAAAAAATGTAACATATGGGTCATCTAGTGTTTTGGATAATCGCTCTTTTATTTCACTCCTCTGTGAATGAAGAGTTTTGGGGATTGATTTCCTGGCCATATCAGCTGCTCTGTATCGGGAGGAGAGAGGGCAAGGAAGAGATGTTTTGAAGTTCACAACAGCAGAACATGCTATACAGACCCTTGGCTGTTGTTTGGATAAAGAGAACCTGGAGGAGTACATTAGTTTCCTATTGCTACTATAACAAATTGCCACAACCATAATTGCCCAAAATAACACAAATTTATTATCTTCTAGTTCTGGAGGTCAGAAATCTAAAATCAGTCTCACTGGGCCAAAGTCAAAGTGTCAATAGGGCAAGTTCTTTCTGGAGACTCAGAGGGGACAATCTGTTTCCTTATCTTTTTCAACTTCTTTCTAAAAGCCACTTTCCTTGGTTCATGACCTTGAATCACTTCAACCTCTGTAGTCACTACTAACTCTGACCCTCTTGCCTCCCTCTTATAAAGCCCCTTGTGATTATATTGGACCTATGAAGATAATCCAGGATTATCTCCCAGGCTCAAGTTCCTTAACTTAATCACATCTGCAAAATACCTTCCTCCATGTAAGGTAACCATTCACTGGTTCTGGAGATTAGAGCATCTTTGGGGGGTCATTATTCAGCCTACTACAAGAAGTCAGAAATGCACCATCTTAGTTCCAATACAGGTTGGCCCGGTACCCACTGCCACCCTTTCATCTCCCCAGGACAAGAAGGACTTCATAGACATGCGGGTGAAACGGCTCCTGAAGGCCGGCATCATCTCCGCACTGGTCTGCATGGTGAAAGCGGACAGTGCCATTCTCACCGACCAGACCAAAGAGTTGCTGGCCAGGTGTGCCTGCGGTGGGCCAGGGCTGGGGTTTGAGGAGACTGGGGTAGGAGGCTGGACAGGGAGATAGAAATGGCAGGGAGTAAATGAGGGAATGATCCACCAGGGGTCTGGAGAGGAGACTGAAGGGGATCAACGTTGAAAAGTGACATGGCAGGGCAGGTCATCACAGGTGGGAGTTTATACCAGGAGGAAAGAGGTCATTGTCCATTTAGGTTACCTGGTTTCCACGTTTTGGGTGGGACTTGATATTCCAGAGATAAAAAGCACACTTTCTGTGCAGCCTGATGGGAGAGGCAGACAAGCTTACAGTTACAATACGATACAATGGGTGCCATGATGGGGGAAAGACAGAGGGTTGGTTGGAGCACAAGCAGTGGCACCCAACCAGCCAGACTGGAAAATAGGCAGCCAGAAAGGCCTTCTGGAGGATGTGACAACTCAAGAGAGCCCTGAAGGAATAAAAGGAGCCACACAATTTCAGGGGTAGGAAGGTTTCCAGGTAAAGGATGTGCAAAGATACCAAGGATGGAGGAAGAATGAATATGGGGTTCTTCTGCAATTCACGGAGGAAATGGAGTGCACAAGAAGGAGTAGTGCTAGGTAATACCAGAGAGGGAGACAAGGGCTGGATCACAGAGGTCCTGGGGTGCCTCAAAGTTTAAGAGTTTCTCCTGGGTGGTAGGCAGCAAAGAGCCATTCATTGGGCATGGCTCTTTTCAGCCTCACGTGGCCTCACTTCCTCCCTAGCCACTGTTTTCACAGCAGTATCTTCCCAAGGTGGCTAATTCTGGGGCATATACACTCTGGTAGCACTCTCCAGGGCTTCAGTGGATCTGACTGGCTGGCCTGCTGATGCCTGGTGCATTAAACAACCTTTATACTTACCCTACAGGGTATTCCTGGCACTGTGTGACAACCCAAAGGACCGAGGCACCATTGTGGCTCAAGGTGGTGGCAAGGTATTTGGGCTGATTAAGTTCTTACCATCCTAGAAGTTGCTCCACTGGGGAGGAGCACATGTGTATGTGTGTGTGTGTATGTGTGTGTGTGTGCACACACGCATGTGTGTGAGTGCATGTGTGTGTTTGCGTGCATGCTGCTTGCCCGGCCCAAGAAGAATGTATTCCCTGCCCCAACCCAATCTCCTGGCATATAGTCATTCAGGTATATGTGACATCTGTGCTCATGGCCCCAGTCTAGTTTCTCCCTGATTCTGTGATGTGTCATGGGATGTACTGTAGAACCCTGTCTATCCTCCTGGCTATTGGAAGGAAACCCGGTGCAGATATAAAGACTGTGGATTTTGCTGTAGAAGGCTTGCTCATCCTCTTTTTAGCTGCATAACCTTGGACCAATTATTTAATCTCCCTGAGCCACAGTTTCCTTATCTGTATAACAAGGGAGAAAAGAATCACACACTCATTTTGCAGAATATCACAAGGATTAGAGGAAATACATTTAAAGTATTGGCTCATAGTAGGTGCTCAATAAATGGCTGCTGTTATGACTAGATTTGATTTAGGCAGAAAGTGAAAAACCAGTTTTTGATCTACTTATTTCTTCAAAGCCCAACAAACGTACTGATGGTAGGGAGAATGGGGTGAACCTTTGATGTATACTGGGACCCAGGGGGTGTGAATCTGTGATTAAGTATTTTATTGTTTTCTACAATGCTCAAGAGTTGATTATATCACAGTCTTCCTGAACTTCTAATGGAACAGACAGAAAACTGCTGGAGAGGGAAGATGGGGAGAGAGGCCTCTGATTGCTGTGACAGAAATGACTGTGCCCTTTCTTGCAGGCCCTGATTCCCTTGGCTTTGGAGGGAACAGACGTGGGCAAGGTGAAGGCAGCCCATGCCCTAGCAAAGATTGCTGCCGTCTCAAATCCGGACATCGCCTTCCCTGGGGAACGGGTGGGTGTCTGGGTGGTTGGGATGGAGGGATGGGAAGAGTCTCCTTTGCTTCTAGGTGCCTTTCTCCTTGTCACCCTGCTCGTGGCCTGGGAGGGGGCCTGGTGCTGCCACAGAGAGGGCAATGAATTGGAGGCACTTGGATTCCAGGCCTGGCTCTGCCTGTGACCAACAGGGCTGTCTTCTCGGGAACCCATCCCACCTGCTAAGAAAAGGAAATGATCCTGTTTCTCAGGATCATTGTTAAGTCGAACCAGACAATGGGTGGGCAAGTGCTTTGGAAATTCTAAAGCTCGGTACCTATAAATGTCAGGAACTGAAGAAACATGGTCTCCACCTGACCCACCCCTCGACCTCTCCCCTCCAGGTATACGAGGTGGTGCGGCCCCTTGTGAGACTCCTTGACACACAGAGGGATGGGCTCCAGAACTACGAGGCTCTCCTAGGCCTCACCAACCTGTCTGGGCGCAGTGACAAACTTCGGTGAGTGGTGTGTGGAGGGAGCAGGAAGGAACAGAGGTGTCCCATGAAGCGTTTGGTTGAATTTCACATACCCCACATGCGAAAACTGTTCTCTTCCTAAAGCAGGATCAAAGGCAGTGGGTAGACACAACAGTGAGGGGGGGATTTGAATTAGCACTTGGAAAAGCCACATGGTGAATGTACAAAGCCAGAGGAGACAGTAAAAAGACACTTCTTTCTGAAGTCGTAAAAGGGTATCCAGGGGGATGAGTGGGGAGAAATTGTATTCCTTCTTAGAAGCAAGAGATGGTGGAGTGTATTGGATTGAGATTCTTTTGGTGGCAAGTGGCAGAAAATCAGCTCCAACTGGTTTAGGCATAAAGGGAATTTACTGGCTCATGGAAATATAAAGACTGGAGTACTCCAGATTCAGGTGCTGCTTGATGCAGGGGTTGCAAAGCTGTCCTGGAGCCTGGTTCCCTGCACCTCTCCTGTCTGTGTTGTCTTAATTCTCAGATGAGTTTTTCCCCTCTCTCATGGGTAGCTCCAGACTTCACATCTCAGCTTCATATCCAGCAGGAAAAAGAAAGAATTTCTCTTCCCCAGCAATAATACAAAAGTATCTCCAGCTGGGTGACATGTTCATCTGAGAACCCATTATTGTGGCCAAGATGCTATGCTATGTCATTTAGTTTATGCCCACTGGTGCCCCTCCTGGAGCTGGGGGCAGGATCAATGCCCCCATGCTGGTTGAGGATGTGGAAGGGATACCATTAGGGTGAGGAAGGGTTCTTGAGTGGCCCAAAACCCCAAGTGCTCACTACAGAGGACTCAGTGGCCTTTCTTCGTCCACTCTTCCCACCCTAGGCAGAAGATCTTTAAGGAGAGGGCCTTGCCAGACATCGAGAACTACATGTTTGAGAATCATGACCAGCTGCGGCAGGCGGCCACCGAGTGCATGTGCAACATGGTGTTGAACAAGGAGGTGAGGGGGCTCAGCCTGGGAACGGGGAGTGATCAAGACATAGAGAGTCAGGCCACAGGCCAGGGCCTGGCATGAGACTGGGAACTGCTAAAATGGTATTAAGGTAGGATTTTACCTGAGAACTCAGAAATCCCCGAATCTTTTCTAGGTTACAGCCGCCTCCCTCTCTGTAGGGATCCTGGGAGGAATATATGCACAAAGGAGACAAAGGCAAACATACAAAGTAATATTATCCTTGTCTGGGGCTTTGACCCTAAAGCTTGGGCTGGATGAGATAGAAGGTACCATTGCTCTAAGTTATTTAGGTCTAAATAATCTCATAACAAAGCAGGATATGAGACCAGGGCCTCCTACAAGTCAAGGGAGGCTAAACTACTGCATTTGTTGAAGTATATATATATAATGCAAAAAGTTATAAACAATTTTAGAATATTTTAAATGTTAACATTGAATGAACTATCGCTGTTTCCGTAGAAACTGCATTGCACTATAACCATGCTCTTCATAGAATAATTCTAGGATGTATAACAATACTATGAATTCAGAACATGTCAATGGCCTCAAGGTCCAGAAATGGGGTAAATTATAACCATATGATGAATGAATGTTTCCTTTATATCCTGTCAGAGTATTGTTATGCCTGTAAATATAACCTCATTAGAAGTAACAACAGGGCTTAAATCTGAGGTTCTTCATGAACATAGGAGCCAGGTCAAGTGGCCCTCCTGGGCCCTCATGTAGGCCCCAGTGTGAGACTCACTCTGTTTCTCAATACTTAACTCAAATCTTGGATTTTCTCACTGTTGCAGGAGGAAAACCCAACCCATGAAAGCCTGTTAAAATCAAAAGAAACAAAGCTACTAGGGTCCCCCAGGGAGCTGACCTAAGGCTGTGTGTCCAAGGAAGGAGAGGGGAGAGACAGTGGTAGGCAGGAGTAGTTGTCTTCATGGGAGCATCAGCTGCTGCAACAACCAAAATCAAAATATACATTGGTCCTAAGAGGATAGAAGTTTATTTCTCACTCATATCCTTTCTTGCTCACATTTGCATTAAGTGGCTCACTGCCAAGCAGTGACTCAGGGATCCAGGCTTCTTCAATCATCGAGAACTATCTCCCCCTGTGCCACCTTGGGAGTGTGTTTTATTCAGATGGTGAATAGCGAGAGAGACCACAGGAGAGGCATCTGTAGTACTCTACCATAGTGGCCTAGAAGTGACACGTGTCACTTCCACTCACACCCCACTGCTGAGAACTAGTCACGACCACATCTAGGTGCAAGGGGTGGGGAAATATCTGCCTTTTAGGGCAGCTGCTTCCCATTCACAACTGTGCCCCATATGAGGGGCCGGCACTGACTGTCTCTACCATACTCTCACCTCTGAGGACCACTGCTTCAGCTTCAGGGAGATGCAGGTGGAGGGCCACAACCTGGGCAACTGTGATCTATGACTCCTTTTGAGCTCTACTTCTAGGAAACTTGACTCAACAAAATGCCCTTAAACTTGATCAATCAGATTTTTCTGTAGAGCAGAGGTGTGTGTGTGTGTGTGTGTGTGTGTGTGTGTGTGCACGTGCGCGTGCATGTGTATAGGGTCAGTGAGCTCCATAGAGACCCTCACCTCAGGAGGCTCCTCTCTTGCTTTTGGATCCTTAGAAAGCTCAGCTCTCAACTGGTGGAGACACTATAGCAGCAATTTAATACCAAATGAACTACCCAATTGTCCCCTGCTCTTGCCAAGCCCCTGTGCCTTCAGGGACTGCAAAGTCATTTTAGGGCAGACCCTGAAGGCCCATCTGTTGTGAGAGAAACATTCTAGGCTTCCCCAAGGGGAAATGAGACTTGGCTCTTCAGGCAACATCTACCCTTCAGGAGTCTGTGCCTGCATTTTTCTTCTGGTGTGGATAGCCAAATGCAAACAGAGTGGTGGAGATTGTAAACTATTCATCTAGCTAATCAGGGAAGACTTCCTGGGGGATGTGGCATGGGTGAGCTGCTCAAAGGAAAGCTCTGAGAGATCCTGGATCTAAGAACGCAGCTTCAGGTTTATCTTTCCCTCCCCAGGCTGGGCAGATGGGTGCATTTTTCTCTGAGCCACATACCTTCTTCTCATAGGTACAGGAGAGGTTCCTGGCTGATGGAAACGACCGGCTGAAGTTAGTGGTGCTGCTCTGCGGGGAGGATGATGACAAGGTGCAGAATGCAGCTGCGGGGGCCTTGGCCATGCTGACAGCAGCACATAAGAAATTGTGCCTCAAGATGACTCAAGTGGTGAGAGCGGGCCCTGGGGGCAGGAGGGGGCTGGGTGGGCTCTAGGGAATCTCCCCACCCAAGACCATACTCCCCTAAATGCTTCTCTGGGGAAGGCCAGCCCCCCATGGTAACCCCTCCCCGCCCCTGGGTATCTGTTCCTACCACCTAAAGAGAGAAGAGTCTATACCCTTCAGCCCTTTACATTCATTATTTGGACTTTCCCAGTTTGCCAATTCAAATCCCTCCCACTGAAGTTTCACCCACTGCCTTTGGTGGTGCTTATAACTCATTACTTAAGAATAATAAAAATAACAACAACAATAACTACTGCTGTGAGGCCCCAAGCTTCCCCAGGAGAAGCATGGATGTGGTTGGGGTACCAGGGGGAGCTTGTGGTTTGGCAAAGAGGTGATCCCCACTGACTCATTCCCAGAGAACGATGAACACTGGACCCATTTTCCAATACCTATCAGCATTAAATTTTTCCTCAAACCCTACCACAGCTAGATGAACTTTCATTTCCTTTCTTTGTGGTAGGACGCTCAATGTAGAGTTTACAAAAGTCTGCCTAGAAGTTTGGAAGCCAATAATTTGCCTTTTTTCCCCCTCTGTCTTTTCATTTGAGAGCAGTGCATGTAAAGCTATCCCTGCTGACTAGTGGAGAGTGAGGGTGACAGATATGAGGAAGCAAAGGGGAAATCTTTGGATTAATGTCTAAAATCATCATCCCTGTCTACTTTTACTTGTTAGGCTCTCACTATCCCTCAGCCCCCAATCTAAGTTCTTTCCAAATCATCACAATATTAAGAGGTAGGCATAACAGTTGACAGACGAGGCTCCTAAGACTTGGAGAGGTTAAATAACTTAGCTAAGGTCATACAGTTGGTAAGTGGCTGAGCTTGAACCTGAACACTGGTGTCTCTGACTTCCAGACCCATGGTAACTATTCTACTCTGCTGCCAGTGTATGTTTGTTGAAGGATTAAGAGTCAGGCCTCTTGGTTCTGTTCTTAGTTCCACCTCTGTCTCCTGGGGTGATTGGAGTGGTCTAGAGTCTTGTATTCTATGTGTACAATGGTTGGGCTTCTTCACATCTGGAAACAGAGGAGGGAGATAGAGGTGAGATAGAGGAGAGGATACACTCTACACTCCAGTGTCGATTCCAGTTGAAATCAGGGCTGCTGGGATGCATATCTAGGGCATGCACGCCTGGAGCTCATGTCTCAAGGAGCCTGGGTTGGCAGAAACAGACATGGACCTTGTGCTCAGGGTTAGAATTCTCCTCTCTGAGCACCCTTCATCCTCATTCTGCTCAGGCATGCAGTGAGTTTGTGCCTTTGCTTCTCAAGATGCTTAAAAAATAAATGGATGTGTGGATGTTTATTCTCTCCTATTTCCAAATGTGTGAATAGCTAAGTTACTTTCCCTCCCTGGTCCTCAGTCCCTCCACTTGTAAAATGAATGTGATTGGATTATTTCAAGTTCCTTCTAGTTGTCCAATTCCTGCCTTGGCCCTGGTAAGGGGATGGGCATCACTCAGTCAGTCCCAAGGGGCCTAAGTAGGCATATGCTGAGTCCCATACTTGGCACATAACCAGATGTGTGCTTGTCCTTTCAGAGCCCTGAATCTGGGCCTGACCAATGCCTTCTGTTTGTCTTGTCAAAAATCTTCTTTCTTGGTTCCCCCACTGATTCCTCCAATCCTTCCTGATCTACCTTTATCCCTCCAGACAACTCAGTGGTTGGAGATACTACAGCGGCTTTGCCTGCACGACCAGCTGTCAGTCCAACACCGGGGCCTGGTCATTGCCTACAACCTGCTGGCGGCTGATGCCGAGCTGGCCAAGAAGCTGGTAGAGAGTGAGCTGCTGGAGATCTTAACTGTTGTGGGCAAACAGGAACCAAATGAGAAGAAGGCAGCAGTGATTCAGACAGCCCGGGAATGTCTCATCAAGTGCATGGATTATGGCTTCATTAAACCAGTGTCTTAGACAGGAGCCCAGGGATGATGGGGCTGATTCTGTACTGTGCAGAGTTCAGAGCTAGGTACTTCCAGAGTGTCAGTTCAGCTAGGGATCATAGCAGTAACAATGAAGTCTCCATAAAACAAAAATAAAAACAAAAACAAAAACAAAAAACTTGGTTGTTCCCTGAGTTGTGAATCTTCTCCTTGCCCAAAGTTTGTCTGTTTTACTGTCTCTCTTGCTTCCTGTCTCCTTATATCTGTCATGGTCCAGAAATTCTTAGAATATTTTTTATCTGTAATTTGGAAGACAGGTTGGATAATTCTTTCTATATCCATTCCAAAGGCCAGGATAATGGGCTGAAGTTCTTTATATTTTGGAAAATGAATTGAGTGGTAGGGTAGGATCTAAAAGGTGTGTGAATACAGAGGTTAGTGCCGTTGTATCTGGATGTTGATCTGTGCTGATTTTCATACTCTCTCTCCCATACTGTTTGAATAAGGCTGCCTAGAACTGCATGTTTCAACTGCGGTGCCCTGTCCCAGTCCCATGCTCCTTCCCATCACTCAACTGTGAGGGAAATACAGTTCATGTTCAACAGTGTGACATGATTTTTGCAGTTTGCTTGGGAAAATCTTCCATGAAACATGGACATAATGAAAATAAATAAGATCAACTTAAAGTACTTTAAGCAAAAAAAAAATTTCATGGGTTCATATATCTTGTCTATCCAGGGAAAGGTCTGACATTAGATGCAGGGTTCAAATGTTTTCACTGATATTATACCTTAGCTTTGATTTCTTCTGGGTTGACCTTATTTTCTGGCAGACTATATCTCCATGTAGTAGGAAAGATAATCCAGACTTACATAGTTGTTCATGATTATGGAAGAGAAAAGAGAAGACCATTTTCAATAATCCAGAAAAATTTCCAGGGACGACTCTGAAATGTCTAGCTTGCATCACATTTCCATTTATCTCATTGACAGAATAAAGAAGAAAAATAATGTGATTATCTCAATAGATGGAGGAAAAACATTTGATAAAATTAAATAATTCATGATAAAATTTTTCAGTAAACTAAAAATCGGAGACTTCCTTAGTCTGATAAAGATTATCTGTATTAAAATCTACATTCGACATTATATTTAATGATCCCCTTGAGATTAAGAATGAGATGATACTTGCTATTACCAATTCTATTTGATTTTTCACTGGAAATTTTGGCTAGTGTAATAACACAAGAAAAGGAAATAAAAAGCATAAAAATTGAAAACTTAGAAATCTTTCAGTCTACAGCCATGCTACCCTGAACAAGCCTGAACCAGTCTGATCTTGGAAGCTAAGCAGGGTCAGGCCTGGTTAGTACTTGGATGGGAGACCACCTAGAAAGACCAGGTGCTGTAGGCATAAAAAATTTAAAAAAAAATAATAATAAGCAATTGTAAACTGACAAAATCCTTGCAATCTGTGAGGTCAACCAAGGGTTGCCTCGCCTAAAAAAAATTAAAAAAAAATTCTTTGAAATTATTTAGACAACAGGATTGTCCATGTCTATAATCTGAAAAAAAAATCTACAAGATTAACACTTAGAAATAGTAAGTAAATTTAGATACAACGGCAATTTACAAAAATCATCTTTCTGTATACCTGTAACAATTAGAATATTAAAATTTAATTGCCATTTATAATAACAGAATACATCAAAAGCCTGGAAATAAATCATCTGAAATATTTTGAAGGACTTTACATAGAAAACTATAAAATATTATTGAGAAATTAAAAAAATTAATAAGTAAGAGATAGTACTATGTTCATGGATCGAATGACTCAACATTATATAGATGTAAATTCTCCCCAAGTTGACATATAGATCTCATGAAATACCAATTGAACTTTGAGCCTTTGGTGGGACAGAAACTAAAGTTGTTTGAAATGTATATGAAAATACAAAGAGTCAGAAATAAAATTACTGTTTTGAAAAAGAATAAAGTTGGAGCAAATGACTTGAACAGGTACTTCATAACCAATAAGTATATAAAAGATGCTCATACTAGTCATTAGGAAAATAGAAAATAAAAATATTATGAGAATGGCTAACATTAAAAACACCGACAAAAAGCAAGCGTTGGTGAGAATGTGGAGTAACTGACTCTTATACATTGCAAATGGGAAGGTAAATTGCTACAGCCACTTAGGAAAATATATTTGGCAATATTCCCTGAAGGTGTTTGGCAACATCCATTAAAAATGACCAGAAATATGTATGGCCAGCAACTCCTAGGTACACAGCCAACAGAAATATGTACTTACTTGAGCCAAAAAAAAAAAACCCAAAAACCATGTATAAGAATGAGAACATTTTTCATCACAGTCCCCAAGTGGAAGTAACTCCAATGTCCATAGAAAATAAACACATTGGTCGTGACAGACCAATATAAGCGAACAAACGACAGCTACATATAATATAGAAGTAATTTACAAACAATATTCAGTGAAATAAGCTGGACCTAATAATATACTGTATTGTGAATGATTCCATTTATACAGGTTCAAAACCAGATAAAACTAAGCTTATGATATTAAAAGTCAGGATACTGTTTACTTATAGGAAGCAGGGAGTGGAAGGTGATGGGGAGGTACAAAGAGCTTCTAATTTTTGGTCTGGGTGTGTTCACTTTCATCAAGCTTATTATTTGTGCGCTTTTCTGTATAATGCTGTTTTTAAAGACTTAAAGAGTGAATAGTTTTTTTCGCTTAGAGTGTGAAGATTACATGAAATAATGAATCTAAAGCACTTGGTTCTTAATATATGAATAGTCAATATTAATTGGCTTCTTTAATATGTTTGATATTCCCTGTTCTTTAGGGTAGTGTTGCAATATGATACCAGAATGAGCTCCCCCTATTTCTGGATCTAAACTTCGATAGGTCACTTGGGAATGGGGGGTGGGGGAGCGGGGAGGGGGACTGACAAGGAAGCACAATTTACATTTGCAAAGTCATCCAAGGAATGGTGGCCACCTGGTCTCAGCGCGTTTAGGAAACTATAGGGTTCTGGCTAGGAAAGCTGGCAGTAGTGAAATGGAGAATTATTTGATCACGGAGGTTCCAAGGCAGAGTAGTTGGAAGGCGCCCCGGTGACAGCAGCAGTTGGAGCAGGACTGGACCACCAAGGAGCCCCCACAGTGCTACATACTGCGGGTGGGACTCTGGGCTTCTGCCCAAGGACACAAGAGGCGTAGGTGGGAGGGCGCATGGATGGGAGAAGCCCGCTGGTCCACTCGTGATAGCCACCGCTGTCGTCCTTTCAGGCGTGGATCACCGGGTCCAGTAGATTCTGTTGTTACTCGGAGCCCCCACCTCCTCGGCACCCCGGCCGGGTGGCCCCCCTCCCTCCCCCGCGGGGTACAAGGAGCAGACAGACACTAGCAGGAGGCAGGACCACTCTGGTGCCTCTACAGAGACGCAGGCGCGGTGGACGCGCGATCGTGTAGGGTGGTTGTCCTTGGCTCAGGTCCTCAAAGCCTAGCTTCTCCCCACCTCCCAGGGGTCCAGTCTGCTTCGATCACTGTTAGGACTGGGGCTACCGGGCGCGCTCCTCTTTCCGCCGGATGTGGCCTAATCCTGGTTCCACACTGGGCAAAGACTGTTACCAAAGACCAGCGCAGCGGCGGAAAGAACAGAGTGACCCGGCCTGGACATGTAAGGGCGGGTGGAGAGGGAGTGAGGTCAGATGTCACTCCCTCCAGGGGGAGCGCATTCTGGTATCATATTGCAACACTACCCTAGCTGCGTGCACAGGAAGCACAGGGGACACAGAAGGGAGGAGGGGGTGAGTGGGAGTGATTAAAGTGAGGCTGAGGCAGCTTGATTGGACTAACAAAAGGCCTTTTGCCCTCCCTCACGGGCAGGTCTCCTGAGCTCCTGGACGTCCCTCCTCCCCAGGTTCTGAGAGCAGCAGGCTGAGGAGTGGAACAGGAGTTGCAGGTGCACCTGCTGCGCTACAGGTGTACGATGAGCTTAAACGGACTCTCTGGTAGGATTTTATACGTATTATTCTTATATTCCTCTTTCTAATGGTATCAGTTCTTGTAGAGATCTTTCATTTTTTTTTACTCTGAATCCTCTCTCTTCTTCCACATGTCATTTCTAAATTTCTATCTCCAATATCACTATTTTTTTCCCCTCCATCTGATCTTCATTTCTTAAGCTTTCTCATTCATTCTTCATCTCATTTATTGAGTTCTTCAGCTCCAGCATTTCTCTTTGGTTCTTTTTTAGAATTTCAATCTCTTTGATAAAGTACTCATTTAGTTTGTTAATTCTATTCTTGAGTTCATGGAACTGCCTTTTTTGAGTTTTCTTGAATCTCATTGAGTTTTTTCAGAACAGCAATCTTGAATTCTCTGTCATTTAAGGCACAGTCTTTTATGTCTTTATTTTCTGGAGACTTTTCATTTTCTTTTCATATTTCCTTGTTACCTTGGTTATTCGTGGTATTTGATGGATTATTTCTCTGCCTGGACATTTGAAGGAATGAATATTTCTTTTTTCAGCATTTGATTGTTTTGTTCAGCAGGTTGATAAGTAAAGGTCTTTCCTTTGTTTTCCTGTAGATGGTGCTGTAATGCAAGATTTGTTTTCTCTTATCAGTACCGTACTTCCAGGATCTCTGTGTGTGTAGGGGAGTGTTCTCTCAGCGTGAAAAACGCCTGTATTCTCGGAAGCGCGCGTCCTCTTTATTACCCCTTCCTCTCAGCCTCAGGGCACTATCCCAGTAGTGGGTTAAGGCAGGCGATGGGTCTTCGAGCCTGTGTGTTTCCCTGACCACACTCCTATAACTAGAAGCCGCCAGCCGGCAGTGCTTTCTTAACGGCTCCAGGTGCCTCTACCAGGCTCTGCCGCCATGGGTGGGGAAGAGGTGGGCAGGAGGAGACACGCTTTCAGGTCTATGGCTCAGTTCTTTTCAGTGGGTTTACCCACGCTTAGAGCGGACCACACAGGCTTGACTGTTGTTTCTTCCCCTTTGCGATCCGCCGAGGGCTGCAGGGCTAGGCGGGCCGCTGGAAGGTAAGGAGGGTGGGGTTCCCGCCTCTGCGGCTTTGTCTGCTTGGTGATGGCGGCTGGTGGTTCCTGGCCACCCACTGCACTGCTCCTTTGGCTCTGATCCTGGCTTCAGTTTCAACGTGTACCGGTTTCTCAGAGCGGACTGACACCTGATCGACACTAGGCAATAACTTTGCCTAGTGTACATGTGCTTACCCAGAATTCTACTACCATTGGGGTGTTCTTTGGGTGGTCTCTAAGCTGGGCCCCTATTTCTTTGTTCTCTCTGTCGCTCGTGTCTGACTTTCTCCCTGTCGCTCGTATCTGACTAGCTACCTAACAGTAAAATACCAAGTGCCACGGGAAGAGGATAAATCTGTCACTTCCCTTTTCTATGTGGTTTCGCTGATATGCCACCCTGACAGTGATCTTTGCGATTCCAAGGTCCGTGGGCTGTTTCCCCTGTTACTATTGAAGTCCATAATGCATTCCATCGAAATACCAAGGTCATAGATTTCCTTCTGGTTCATAAAATCTTTCATAAACTATGAAAGATTTCAGAGGAAACAGTCAAACTATGGGCCAAAGTTCTGGGATCCAAGCGAGGTAGGTGAGTTTGGGGTCTCTGATACAAATAGGTTCCAGAGATTATTTTTAAATGGCTTGTGTTCTGGATGATGCCTGTGAGCTGCTGTCTTGAAAGTCTTCACAGAGTAACAGCGTGGGACGGGGTGGGCAGGCCTGGGTCTAGCCCACAGTGCCCCACATATCCCAGCACAAATATCTATTTGACTCCTGTTGGGTACCAGTCCCAGAGGTTGAGCCCTTCATGAGAAGAGATTTGCTCTCCCATCCATTCGTGATGGGTGTGGGAGCTAGAAAGAAATCAGATAGGTCAGAGCCTGAGGCAGGGAGTGCTGAATAGCAGTTGAGGATGTCTCCCTGGTCTGAGAAGGGAGAGTACTAGGACTTTGTTCAGGATTGATTGGACTGCTCACATGGAGATGGTAACTGTTAAAAAAAAAAAAAAAAAAGAAGGGCTGTATACCAACCCCAGGATACCTACCCGTCACCCAAAGAACATACTTCCTGTGACAGTCTGCCTTCCACTAAGCTTAGAGTCTTCGCCCCACCAAATTGTGTTGTCAGGTTTTTATGTAAGATTCTTGCTGTAGTGTGGATAGCTGCGATTGAGTCATAACCATCCATGGCTACCAGTTACGCTGAGGTCGTAACATCATTTTTGCTTTCTGTATAACAAAGAAGCTTTGTAAATGATCTTTTAACATTTAAGAAAAAAAGGAGGGGTAATAGAGGTCATAGGAAAGAGAGGCGGAGCTACTGCTCTTGGAAGAGCTGGTGTCATCTGCAGGTGGCAGCGGAGAGTGTGTCTGTAGCAACAAGTAGAACTGATTCCAGATGGTTTCTTGAGAGTGGAGTTGGGAGTTCCGGGTGCCATGCCAGTAGGGATGGTCAGCCCCTAAGCATTGCAGCAGTTCCTGGGTAATAAATGTTCATCGAAATGAAACACAAATTCCCAAACTCTTAAGCAATTGAGCAGGAACATAGGTTTTATTATCTCCGTACATGTGGGAGAACAGGGAAGAGCTCTTCTTCTATCTTCAGGCTTTCAAATGTGTAAGTGTATATAACCCTTTCAGGAAAAAGGTGTCAATTTAAATGCTGTCAGAGCAGCACATCTTTTAGTTAAACAACCTATCAGGATAACAGACTTTTTAGCTGTTAGTGATTTACTTTCATAGGAAATAGCAACAGTCTTTGAAGTCCAGGTGTTATTACAATTATCCTTTGCCAGAAATAGCATTTGGAAAGGCAGCTGTAAAGGGACAGAGGGACATTATCCTTTTCTTTTCTTTTCTCTTTTTTTTTTTGGCCACCCAGGTCTGTACTATTCAGAGCCAAGCACTGAAGTTTCACTAATTGCTTTGGAGAAAACAAATACCAGATCCAAAAAACACAAAACTTAGAATGTGCGAGGAGAAGGTCAAGGTGGGATTATTATTATGTGGACTGTAGAGCGTGTGGTTTACATCTACATGAGTGCCAAGAATATGGGACTATATAACACAGATTATATCAGACACCTGGTTGTATGGGGGGAAAAGCTTCATAATAGGAGATACATGCATTGCCTACTACTTTCCAAAGAAATATATTATAATACGAATTTTTATAAATTTTGAAAATCAAAGTTCAATCAAATCAATATAGTATTGAAAGTAACATAGTTCTATAAGACTTAGCATAAAATTAGCAGTCTCCTACCTTACCCCTTTTTATTACTCTCCTGAGGTGATGCTTCTTTTGGTATATACCTCTTGGTCTCTATATAGTGCAGTTTTGGTTTTAAACGGGTATTATCTATTTACTCCTATAAGATTTAGTTCTCCCTATCTTCCCCTACCCATAACCTGCCAATGTGGTTAACATCATCGCTTTGTGTTAGAACAATATTCAATGTTTACCTTGTTTTGACTCTCTAGTCACAGTTGTGCTAGGTAGTATACCATGAGTGCATTTCATTTTCTGTACAATTTTCTGCTTTTGCTCAGGATTTTAATCATCTGACTTTTTGTTTGCTTAGTTTTCTATGTATCTAATACTAATTTATCTCCAAATTCTCTGCCTCATACAAGGACACTTGTTAATCAAATACATTAAGTATACCATTGATTAACAACAATTTCTTTCCTCAGAATATATTCCCCCTGAGCCCTCTGCTCTTGGATCCTGACTTGGGGGGATCTCTAGGCCTACTCCTCAGCTGTCATCTTGGCTCTCTCTTTCAATGTATCCTTTTTTCTTTTTCTTTTCCTCAGAATTAGAGCCTTGTCTCCTGGATGGAGCTGTTTACAGGAGTATGGTGTGGGAATCAAGCCAGGGCAATGCTTGGGGCACAAAATTTTCCCTGATCTACAGTAAATATGACATGGGGTTTTATAACTGTTACGAAGATAGGCATAGCTTTCCTCTTTTTAGGGGCTAAATATGGGCAGCAGGAGAGCTATTTGTTAATCACAGATGTTTTTCAGCCCCGAAGAATGATTGCAAAGATGGTGTGTCTCCTCTGCCAATCCCTGCTGTCAATCCAAGGATAAGGAAACTCCTAAAGTACACCTTGGCCCTTCAATGTGGTTGTTCCAAACAAATAGCCTTTGATTTTCCTCCTCAGGGTCTGTAAACCACTCAACACAGAGAACTCCCTGTTCTGCTGACTGTCCCAGTATCTGTATTTTTAAAGTTTTAACACGGGGGTGAGTTCACAAAATGCCAAAAACCCAGCAAGTTTATACTTTAATACTAAGCCAATTTATCAAATTGTACACTTTAAGTGTGTGCAGTTTATTATCTGTCAAAAATACCCCAAAAAGCTATTTAGTCTCTCAACCTCAAAACTTCTAGAGGCAAACATAGAAGCAAGTATTTTTACCTTGGGTTCATCAAACAGTTCTTAGAGATGACACTAAATGCACAATACATAAAAGAGAAAAAGTAATATAATGGACCTTGAGAATGTCTCCTACTGACAGGCACTGTGAAGAGAATGGAAATACAAGTCCCTGACTGGAAGAAATATTTGCAAGTAATATATCCGATAAAGAACTTTTATCTACCTAATTTTTATGTAGAAAGGGAATTCGTGAAAGGCAATAATAAGAAAATAAACAACCCAATTTAAAAATCAATAAAAGATTTGAACAAATGCTTCACCAAAGAATGTATATAGTCTGCAAATAGGTACATGAAATGATATTTGACATCATTAGTCGTTAGAGGAATGCCAATTGAAACTGCAATGAGATAACACTACGCACCAATTAGAATGGCCGAAATGACTAACCATATCAGCTGCTGCTGAGGATGTGGAGGAAAGGGGACTCCTGGTAGGAACATAAAATACAACCATTTTGGAAAAGAGTTTGGTAATTTCATACACTTACCATACGACCCAGCTATTCCACTCCTAAATATTTACCCAAGAGAAATGAAAACATATGTCCTTTCAAAGACTTATACATGAGTGTTCAGAACATTTTATTTGTAAAAACCATAAACTGCAAGCAATCCAAATGCTCATTAACAGAAACAGATTTTGGTTATACACACAACGGAATACTATTCAGCAATAAAAAAGAAAACTATGGTACCCATAACATGAGTGAATCTCAGAATTATTCTGAGTGAATGAAGCCAGACAAAAAAGAGTACATACTATAGTACTCCATTTGTATAAAATTCTAGAAAATGCAAACTCTTCTATAGTGATGGAAAGCCAATCATTCATTTAGGGACTGGGGCGGAGGATGGAGACGTGAGAGGGAGAGATTACAAAAGGGCTTTTGGAGATGATATATTTGTTCACTGTCTTGATTGCAGTGATGGTTTCACATGTCAAAGTTTTTCAAATCGTACACTTTAAATGTGTGTGCAGTTTATTATCTGTCAAAAATACCCCATAAAGCTATTAAAAACTGTATGGATGAATGACTGTGAAAAAATAAGTAAAAAATATTTTATTATAATGTAATGAGCTCAATAACCTGCTAGGAGTGTAAATTTATGTGCCCGCTATTACTGAGTTTTTTCCATAGAAACTAAATATATGATAGGATTAGTGTTACAGAGACTCAAGTTCTGCACACTCCAGATGAAGACCTTTGTGTACCCCTACATTCATTTGATAATGACCTCCATACCCTGCCCTTTCCCTTGAGTATCGGCAGTTTACATTTCTCAGGCCTGCCACGTGCCCTCATAGTGGAAATCTAGTGCTTGGTGTGGAAAACAGCAGACCCTCCTAACTGCCGGTGAAAATTATATTAGCGAAATAAGAGAAAACGCACTCTTCTTCTCAGGTGCATAAAAGCAGAAAGTATTCCATGCTATGAAGTTGCCCTTGTAGATTTATTTTTTAATATGGTGGCAAAGGAATCCTCCAAGACTGTTCCTCTGGCCTGTTAAATGTCTATTAGTCTTGAGAGATACTGTAACTATGAATAGTTGTTTACCTAATGTCCTGTTGCCATGACAATAAAAGCTGAAATTGATTTCTGTTTTCTGATGGACCTAAACATCTGTGAATTTTCATAATCAGGCCAACAGCAGATCATCACAGTTCAATCTCCCACTTACAAGAAGGTACTAAAACTTGGCTCATTTTCTTATTTAAACAAAAGAGATGAAGAGCCTTATGACATTTAAAAGAACACTTCTGAAACGGGACACTATCCTTAGCTGCTCATCTTTCCTGTTCTTCTGGCCATAAGAACTCTCACCTCGGGCCTTGACAGACTCAGTAGAATCAGTTTCTCTTTCTCCACCTAGGCAGGCATACTCTCGCCACCTTCTGGTAGAGCAAAGCCAGGCAAACACTAGGCACCGCCACTGTCTCCTCTAACGGTATCCGCTCTGAGACTCCGATAGGTGGATGAACCCTCATGAGCCAATCAAAAGTCCCACCGTCCAGCATACCTTCTCTACCACACTAGTCTTCAAGGATTCCTTTCTGGCTCCTAGACAGCCATGTGCAAAAGGCGCAAGGAATCACTCAGCCTAGCTAGCCTCTGCTGACAGAGGCCATGGGTGCTCTAGTAAACTACTTAATGGGGTATACGAGGATTACGGGATTATGCTCTTGGATGCTCTAACAGCCGCCCTCTCGGATGCTGTTACGGTTTGAGGACCGAGATGCTAAACCAGGGGGGTCTACAAGCAATCCGCGGAACATGGACGCTTGTAGTGAACTGGACACTGACCGTATTTGTCCTCAGTCCACAACCTCACTGACTTCACCTTCAGGAGCCTCGGCACTTGATTCCTTTAAAGTTCCTCGTGCTCCTGAACTGTGGGGAAATTTTACCAGGCTCGATTTGGTAAGATTTGGCTGTGATGCTGCGTGCCTCTCCCTCCTCAGCTTGTCTGGCATTCCGAACCTCCCTGCTTCCGGGTCCTCCACTGCCCACCTGCCGGAAGTAGCTACCGAGAAATATTTTTCCTAAAAAATTTTCCCGAGAGGGAAAAGAGTTCCCAAGGCAGCGCTCAGACCTGGGTCTGAGCAAAGAAGCGCAAAGAAGCGCGGAGGACTCGTTACCCGTCAAGGTTTCTCCGCTGCAGCGCGCCTCCCTCCCAGAGAAAGAGATCGATCCTCACAAGTCCAGAGCAGCGGCCTTGACCCTGCAAGGTCCAGTCCTTGTATCAGCTGAACTCGGTGACACCTCACGGGATGGGGTACCGCGCAGGAGAAAGGACAGCCATACAGGTTCGCTTCTGTGGACCGGAACCCACCCCGTCTCATGCAACGACAGTAGCCTTGGTTACCTTTGGTGGATAGATGGGGTGATGGGGTGAGGTGATGGGAAGGTCTTTTGGCTTCTCTATGTTTTCTAGGTTTTTTTGTTTTGTTTTGTTTTGCGGTGGGGGGGGGAGCTGTTTGTTTGTTTGTTTTTAGATTGGCAGTCCTCGCCCTCACCCAAGGAGGGAGATCTGGGTGGAACTCCACATCCTCCAGCCCTACCCGGACGTCCCAGGCTCCGGCGCGTCCTCAGGTCTCTAACCCCTACGCCTCCAGCCCCTGGATTCTGGCTGGCATTACCAGAGCAGCAGTCCCGGCTCTCTGCGGGGACCTGAGGAGGAGGGAGCGTTGCGTCGAGCGCGGACAGAGTTAAACCTCCGCCTTTGCCCTCCCTCCACCTTAGAACTGGGCTAAGTTGAGTCTGCCTCCTTTCTTTTGAGGGTACTTTGATTTGTAAAGGAGTGATGACTGCTGCTAACGGCTCTATCGAAGCCTGCCCGGAGTGTCTCCGTTTGCTAGAACCCCAGCAGGATTAGGCGACGGCGTCTCGGTGAAAGAAAATGGAAACTGTCCGCTGCAGACTTCATCACACTCTGGGTCTTGTCCAAGACCGCAGTTTTCAGTCTGTTCTTTCTAAGTTTATTACCAAACGTGTTCTGGCAGCTCGCAAAGGGTCTGGCTGGGTACCCGGCTCCGCGCGGGACTCTCCGCACATACCCGCGTTTGTGATGCGCGCTGCTGCGGAGCGAGGGCTGTGCAGGGAACCCAAGCGGCGGCTCAGCGGATCGAAGGGTGCGAGGAGCCGGCTGCCTGGGGAATGACCCGAACCCGCGCCCCGCGGGCGTAAGCAGCTTTTGGGGACCTCTGGAGCATTCAGTTAGTTCTTGACTTCAACTGCTCCTCTCCCGGGGCTCCCTCCTGTCTTCTTGGCCCTCTTAAAATTCTGGAGAATAGATGTTTCAACATCTCACTTCCAACTTCCGCGCCCATAGGCCGGAGGACTGCTGGAGCCCTCCTAGCAATCTCTCTCCCACCTTCTCCCCAAGCTCGAGGTCCCAGTGGCCCGGGCTGGGGAAACTGAAGCCGCCTACGAAACCAGGGGCCTGCAGGGACTGGGCCGCCGCAGTCTGGCCAGGGGGCGCTCGCGTGTCTAGGTCTCTTCAAACCTGTGTGTCCTCTTTAACACACTGCCATTTTTCCCTGCCCTTCCATCTTGTTTGTTATTCTGCATTAAATATTCTCCCTTTCTCATTGCCCCACTTCCATTTTTGAACCAAAAGACGGCCAGACCATGACTGTCCCTCTCTTTTCCCTCTTTCCTTTTGAGAGTTAGCTTGTGATGCGCACCGTGAATAATGAGCCAAAGAGCAGAGTTGATGATATGCAACTACTTTGGAAAAGGAAAGCCTGGAAGAAATTAGACAAAAGAAAATCAATGGTATCTCTTCAAAAGTACAGAAAAACAAAGTCCATTTCAGAATCATGTCAGAAATCTATATCCATTAACTTTCATACCTCCTAATTATATTTTAATATAAGCATTTTACAAATATAAAAATAGTTTGTTTCGATACAATAAAACTAAAAATTAAAAACTAAAAACTGTTGCTCCACACTATTCCCCCTACCCCGAGATAATCAGTAGGCTTTTCTGAGCTGACCTGAAATGTGAAATCAATATCTGTAAGCCAAGACTTGTAGTTCTAGGACTAAGTGAAAGACTTTGCAACACAACTCAGCTATCAGTTGGGGGTCCACCTTTTTGGAGAACAGCAAACATGTCACTTTCCAGGTAATTCATTATGGGTAGTTGCTTGGGAATAGGTTGGTTGTTCATCCATTAGGAAGAAAATAGAATTAGACTGCTGTTTTATGTTTTATAAAAAATCAATTACAGAAGCTTTAAGGACTTAAATGTCAGAAATAAACTTTTCAAACTTTTAATAGAAAATGTACCTGAATAATTTTGTGTCGTTTGGGTAAGAAAGGATTTCCTAAACCAGACACAAAAGAATTAAACTTAAAAGGATTGATAAATTTCGCTACATTAAAATTAAGAACTTCTGCTCCTCAAAAGGTACCATAAAGAGAGTGAAAATATTTAACTGGAGACTTGAAAAGATATTTGCAATCTATGTAGATGACAAAAGATTGGTATTAAAAATACATAAAAAATTTATACAACATTTAAAAAGAACAAACAATCCACTAGAAAAATGGGCAATAGTTATAAAGATGCATTTCTCAGAAAAGGAAACACATACTTCCAAAGAAGTTAGATACTGGATCTATTAATAACAAGTAAAATGCAGATCAAAACCCCAAGTAGATATCGTCTTACATTTAATTGACAAATCGGGTGTTCAAGAGGTTGTGAGTAATCAGGAATTTTATACATTGCTGCTGGGATGTTAAATTGGTCTAATTCCTTTGGAAAGCAAATTTGACATTACCTTGTACAGCTGGTTATTTGCATACTCTACCACTCAGCAATTCTTTCTAATTTCTAGAGAAAAATGTGTACACGTGCATCAGGAGGTATATATAATTGGAGATATGCCAATATCTCACAGTGCTCACAGATTCATTATTTGTAATAGCCCCAAACAGAAGAAAAAAAATTACTTATTGTCATGACATTGCATAAACGTATTGTGGTGTATCCACATAATGGAATATTATTTATCAGTGAAAATGAATACACTATAGCTATAAGCAACAAGGCTGAATCTGAGTGATGTATATGAACATCTTGTCACAACCTTACTCATAGATTTACCTGATTCTTTTATTGATTGTATAGTATTTCATAGACTTCCTTAACATGGATGTTACTAATTTTAGCTGTTTTATTGTGACATGTACTATACATACAGAGAGTACATAGAACAGAGTTATAACTTACACAGAGAAACCTGTGTAACCACCACATAGATCAAAAAATAGAACTTTGCAAACACCCCTGCTATTTTTTAACCAGCCACCTTTTATTTATTTATTTTTATTTTAAGCAATGTTACAATATACTTATTTTTACAAATACCTCGAGGTGTTCCTTAAGGATAAATTCCAAATACTAACTACTGCTTGTAAATTTAAATGAACATTGCCAACTTGTATTTAAACATATACCAGAGTACACTTTCCCCAAATGATATCATCGTGGCATTTTTCTTCTAGGAGAAGCTTAGAATCATTTTGTTTCACCAAAAAGGAAAGAACAATATGGAAATATTTTGATGACAATTACAAGAAGTTGATTAATTTTGGAAGAACTGTCATTTTTACAACAGTGAATTTTCTCATATATGAACGTAGAATGTTTTACCATTTATTCAAGTCTTCTTTTAACATATTTCATTAAATTTAAGAAAACAATATTGCATTATCATGTCATTAACTATTAAAAAATAAAATATTGTCAACTAAACTATAAAACATATCTTGATTTAAGAGATATTAAAGTACATTTATAATCAATGAAATATGGTATATATCTCAATTATTTCAGTTTTATCCATATTGTTACTATATATATTAAATTTTATTCCTAGAATGATATCTTTTTGTTACAATTTCTGATTGTGAACTGCTAGCATGTAGGAAAACTCATAGTTTTAAAATTATGTCATTTCCAAACATTAATAAGATTATTACTAAATCTTATTACTTAATAATCTTATTAATGCAAAAGCAAAACTAATTTTGAACTAATTGTTCCTGTATCTAGATACAGTATTTCTTTTACTTGTTTCCATTCATAGGCCAATAATTCCAGAATGATTTTAAATAGAAATAGTAGTAAGAGGTGCCCTTAGTTTAGCCCACTTTTATAGAAAATAACTCCAGTATTTCTCTGAGTCCAAACTTTACTGATGTATCCAATTGCTTGCTGGACAGTTTGATGTACAACAGGTATCCTAAGTTGAGCGTTTCCGAAATCAATCTCCCACTCTGACAATCTTCTACTTCTTCTTTATACTCTGTATATTATTTTGCGTTGTTTTCCTTTTCTGCTATTTCTTCCACATTATCTCTATCAGTTGGAGAGACCATCCTCCATCCTGCCAAGCACAGTAATCTGGATTCATCCACATCTCTTCCCACTACCTTGACTTCAAAATTCAAATTTGTATTTATTTTGATTTTTTTCTGAGGAGAAGGTTCATAGTTTTTAGTGAGATTCCACATTTGGGCTTGTGACCCCAAAAGGTGAATCTTCTATATACATACAGGAAAAGCCAAACTTTTTTTTTTTTAAGCACTTTTAAGAATTAATGTTTTAAAATTACAAACATAAAATGGATTTTTTTTAATATGCAGACGAAGGGTTTTTAAACATGTATAGATTTGTGTGCCACCACCGCAGTCAAGATACAGAACAATTCCATCATCAAAAAAAAAGCTCCTTTCTGCTGCCCCTTTGTAGTCAAACTCTCGTCCAACCCTTAACCTCTAGCAGCCATTGATCTGTTCTCCATCCCTACAGTTTTGCCTTTCAAAAAATGTCAGGTAAGTAAAATCATATAATATATAACCTTTGTCAGGTATTTTTCAGAGCTTTATGGAGATATAATTGACATATAACATCATGTATAAGGTGTACAACATGTTTCATACACATATATATTACTAAATGATTACCATAATAAACGCTTGTGAGGTGTGCAACCTGGTCATGATGAAGCAAACGAGACGTAGACTGTTTGCGTTCTCTCCTGAATAATCATGACTGCCACTGCTTTTTGTTTGGATGATGTGAACAATGTTATAACTTGTATTACATAGCCATTTAGTAGTTGAATCTGCTTTCTTTATATCATTAAGAAAACCTACATTTGTGTCTTACATTTTAAAGAGCAAGTAAAACATCCAGGAAACCTTCAGGAAGAAGTCACTTTGAGAAGATGCAACATGTCATCATTGATGAAGCTAAGAATTTCTACATTGACAACAAGGGCTGCTATTAGAAAAAAAATCACTCAAAGGACAAAAGATTGCCCAGGAATATTCTTTGGATTTTTGTGGGTTACTTTCTGACCAGTGCTTGGATTACCAGGCCTTCTCCACTTCCTAGCCCAGCATTCAGGATATCTGATCAGAAGTCCTCCTGTCTAAGAGACATGAGGCAGCTCCTGCCCCTGCCTGTGTGTGATATGATGCTAGGTGATCTCAGTGCTGGGACTTCAGTGGCAGACAGGGCAGAAAAGACCTTGAGTATGTGAACAAACAAGTACAAAGAATGGCTGAGAATTCAAAGTGATTATATGGTTGTAAAATGAGGAGATATAATAGAAAGGCTCTCAGTATCGGTGAGTGAATGAGTATGCGTGTGTGTGTGTGTATTTGTCTGTGTGTCTGTTAAGAGAGGTTAACGTGTTAGACTGGGAAGTCAAAGAGGGGAAACCTCACTGAGCAAAAGGCTGCCCATGCGAAAACCTAGGCCAGGAGCCTCCAAGTTCTAAATTCCACATACACCGCAACATGGCAGAATTGCCTGAACATTGTGAGCAATGATGGTGTGAAGGGCTGAGCAGGGCAGTGTGTCAGGCCTTGTAGGGCTAAAGTAGAAGGGGCAGGGTAGAAAAATAGAACTATAGCAAATGTTGTCAAATAACACAAAAGTTAAAGAAGTCAAAGTGATTTCCACTTACTGGGGATTTGCAAGCAAGAACGCTTATTTCTCAGCCTTGATGCCCTAAGCTATCCAGCACCTCAATCATCCAAATGGAAAGCTCTCAACATTTACCATTAAGTATGTTTAGTAGAGCTTTTGAACATGTCCTTTACCAGGAAAAGGAAGTTCCTTCCTAGTCATAGTTTGCTGCGTGTTTGGATCTTGAATACATGTTAAATAACATTAAATACTTTTTCTGTATTTTTCTTTTAATCTATTGATGTGGTGGATTACGTTGATTCTCACATGTTAAACCAAACCTTGTATTCTTAGGATAAATGTATCATATTCTTGAAAAACTGTATGTATTCCTGGGATAAATGATGTATTATTTTAGTACATTTGCTACATTTGATTTGCTAACATTTACTGAAGAATTTTTGTATCCATATTCATTAGTTAGGATGGCCTAGGATATTTTCCTCATAATTTTCTTGTGAAATGAGGAGTGTTTTCTTTTTTTCAATACACTGGAATATTCTGTATAAAAATGGATATATGTTCCTGAAATGTTTGATAAAAGTTGCTGGTGAAACCATTTGGGCCTAATTTTTTCTTTATGAGATTTTAAGCTACCATTAGAAGTATGGTCTATAATTGGGGTCCCATACTCTGGAATCCTCTAGTAACTGAGCACTTCTACAATAGAGATAATGCATGGGCTAATGGATTTCCTCTTACCAAGACTGATCTGGCTACCACCGCTGCTGAGTGCTTATCCTGCAGAAAATAGAAGTCAGTGTAGAATCAAGACAGCAGCATTCCCCACAGAAATCCGCACAAACATGGTGGCTCACAGGAATAAATATTTACTCAGATATGAGTGTTCCTTCCCTGCCCACAAAGCTGCTGCTAGCATCACCATTCATGTTGTTAACTAACTCAAAAAGAGTCTGGAGGTTTTGGCTAGAAATAAATGACAAAAGGTCTTGGGTTTGCAAACTGGAAACTAGGCAAAAACCCAGAAATGTTCTGGAGGCGGGGGGAAGTTAAGAGCTTTTACAGTAAAAAGTGCATTCTTGAGAATAATCAGTCTTCCATTCTCAGCTCCAGGATTGGTCCAGGACAGTTATCAGTCAGGTGTCAGGTGCTCTGGAGGATGGTGCCAGGTCTGATCACATCCGGTGGTCTGGACAATGGATGTGAGGTGATCTGGACATATAAACATTCCCTAGTCCTTCAGGAGATAATCAGAGGGTTTTCTAGAAGTTTGATGTACATCCAGGCATTGATGCAGGACTGGAAACTTCAAAAGTTTAAGTTTCCAGGCTAGTTAAAACAAGAATAGAATTATCTCTTCATGCCTCAACCTATCTGATTTTAGTAATTTAGCAGCTTGACTAGAGTGACTCCATTGCATTTCTTCACTCTATTCCTCAGTGGACTTATCAGAATGCCTTATTTATTGCCATAAAACATTGAGTCCAAACAAATAACTCGCCTTACAACAGTATACCACAATGGTACAGCAATGAGCTCACACCCAGAGAAGATTCTGTTTTTACCATGTATTCATCACTCAGAATCAGCTAGCTTTATAGCATAAAGCCATAGCCTGCTAAAGAACTATTTTTAGCCTCAGCTGGGGTTCTTACCTACAGGATGCAGTGTATGCCAGAATGGACCAGTCTGAGAACCGCGAGGTGGCAGTTCATGGACTTTTAACATGGGACTTTTAACCTTACCATGATTATATCTAATAACCCATTTAGGGAATTTTTGCTGTCAGCTTTGGGCAAATATATATTTCTTATAAAGCACAATATCACATTGATTATTAAGATTTGCTGCTACATAGTAGAGCATAAAGAACAATGTGAATAGCCTAGGAGAGTCCCTGGGGGCACTTCTTAATACTCCCTTGCCCAATAGAATTGGCATACGAAAAATACATCATTTCTCTTAAAAACAGGACCATCAAGAAGCTTCTGCTTACATACTTTTGGCCAGAATTGGTCCTATGGCCACAACTGGCTTCGAGGAAGGCTGGAAAATTGCATATATTTTTTTAAATTTCAGGTTGTTATGTGCTCCCCTAAAATGTCTATTACAATATAGAAAAAAGAAATAATAAATATTGAGACCATTAACGGTAGAAGAGCATGAAGGGGTGGGTTAGAAGAAAGTAACAAATCAAAACAAAATTTATATCACTTTCCCTAGGAAGTGAACAAAATTTTGAGATAGAGGAATAGAAGATAAGAGAGATTCATGGGGAAAATAAAATGGACATGCAATTTCTTTATATAATACTCATAGCTCCATCTTCGTTAGACAGTTCCCTACCATGGGCCTTAATAAAGTTATCTTGTAAATTTTCTTTCTCCTATCATTTCCCTCTCCTCTGCCATCTAATAGTATCGTGTGTTTGTTTTTCTTTGTAATTTTATATACACTTAATTTTCTACAAATAGATTACCAGTTTAAAATGGTAATTTTTTGTCAGATATGACCTATGAGGCAATAAGGAAGCTTTCCATTTTCTCTTCTCCTTCTGTGTTTTTCCCCCCTTAGAAATGCAATTTCTATAATGTCACAGTATATATCATTTACATATTATTCTGTCATCCTTACCTCCCACTTTGTTTTTTATCTTAGATCTACAGTTCATTATAGTCACTGTTATTTGACAATCTTTTTGCCAACGTTTCTACGATCATTTCTTGGTTGGATGAAGTTTATTCTCTAAGTTCCTCAGGAAGGATTCATGGGATTGGTCTTCCCTGAATTCTTTTATATACAAAATTGTTTATCTTCATTCTTCATTCTTAAAGGACTGTATGGCTGCACAGTAAAGCTAACATATTATGGCTCACACTTCTTTCCAGGGCTCTTTTGTTGGTGTATGTCTACTCTTTTCTGACATGAAACATTCTTCTGAGAAGGCTGATATTTTTTTGAAGTGACTCCGTCTTTTTGTGTGGCTGCTAATGGATTCTCTATCTTTACAGTCCAACATACATATTGGGTTACATCTCAGTGTTGATTATTAAGTGTTACATTTCCCAGACACATGGTAGGCTCCTATGATATATAGATTCTATATGTTCTATTGGATTATAATTTTAAATATTTACAGTGTTCAGTTGTTCTAATATTTTCTTTCTAAACATATTGTGAAATGAGAAAAAGGCACACCAAATTTTGCTAGAATGGTTTTGGTTACAGCAATGTACTGAAGCTGGCTTATACTGGCTCACAAGAGCCACCTGTTAAATTCCCAGGGATGTTAGGAGCCTGTTGATGTCACGTAGGTAGCTTGAAATTTGACACGATGGGACTTTTACCATAAAATCGGTTCTAAGGTTAATAGTCCAATTCATATTACCCTTTGTTAATTTAAGCAGATTTTTGAGCACTTTATAAAAAGAAATTCATACAGTCATATAGTTTATTGCTGTTCCAAGTGTGGACAAAGATGTTCTTTTCACAGGATATAGCAACAACTCTGAAGCTAGTTATCTTACAAGGGTCTATTGTTAGAAATAATGCTTTTGTGATTCGGAGTAGTCATTCTTTTTCTGAAACTGCAGAGACAGAAGGAATATTTTAACTCTATCAACTTTTCTTAGATTGAGGTCTTCCTGTCAAGGAGAAAGCATCAGAATATACAGATGTTTCCTGGCCCTGGAAGCCAGACAGAGCAGAAGATTGTTGGAAATGGCTGGCTCAGCTGCCCTTGGATCGACCCCAAACACGATGTCTCTTTCCAGGCCTGAAAACCGACGAACAGTGTCCAGCAAGATGCGACTGGCCGAAATAGATGTATCATTGTTCTGAGACATTCTTCTCTTCTTCATTGCTTTTTGAAAGTTATAGTAATATTTTGTCACTTCCTGTGTTTTGCTAAAAAGCACAGCAATATCTTCAGGGGAATAACCACTCCTCAAGAAAAACTGGCACTTCTCTGCTACATAGGTCATTATCTCTGTCATTTTCAAGCACTTAATCTCACAGCTGCCTGGTACACCCTGAGCCCATTCAGCTTCATGGAGTATCTCCAGGGACCCAGGGGGAATGTTAGGTGGCGGCATTTCTTTGATCTTCTGCGTTATCTCCTGTAGGTAATTGGCTATTGGATCTGCATTGCGGACCACTCTGTTGAGCTCTTCTCTTGAATTCTGGTCTGAGATTTCGGGGAGGCCACTGTCATAATCCGTGTGATGGTCTGAAAGTAGTCCAGAAAGATCCAGAGAATTCCTGGGCAACCCTTTCTTCTTTGAGTAATGGTTTTTGCTCTCTCATACCAGTTCCCATCTTCCATGCGGAAATTCTGAGCTTCATCGATGATAATGTGTTGAATCTTTTCGACATTAAGATTAGCCATGAAGGTTTTCCGGGTCACTGCACGGCAGATATTTTTATTACTGTAAAAATGAAAAATGACACACTTAGGTTCTCTCCAAGTAAATAAAGGAGGAAAATTACTCTATCATACTCCTATGAGCATAGGACTGTTGTTACAGATCATTTTACCATCCATCTCTCAAAGAGCATGGTGATTTGGGTGGAAGGGGATATGGAGTGAATTCAGACTGAACCTCACTTGGTGACAATGAAATCCAACTGCTTACCCAATAAAGTCCTTCAGAGGCTGGTTCTCACAAATGTAGAGAATTTCATTTTCTTTACATCCAAAGTTATTCTTGATCTTCTTTATGATCATCATGGCCATGATTGTTTTCCCTGAGCCAGGTAAGCCATGGATAAACAATTCTCTGTTCTTGCGGAGGTTTTTTGAAAGGATCTCATACTGTTGGACTGTAAGCAGATTTAAAATCTCACAGCCGAGCCGGTCACTCAGGAAAGACCTGAAGCTGAGCAAGACAATCACAAGGGACTGCAGCAAGGCTTCCATTTGCTGGATGTCTGCAAGGTAATAGGACTTGGGGTAATCAATTAGAGACCCTGAACCTTCAAAGGACTCTGTTTTGCTCTCAGGACTCAGATGGAGGACCCTGGTCATGACGCACAGCTTCCCGGCGTAGCCCCCCGTGTTCACCAGCTTTTGCTTCAAAGTAAAGGCAGTACGGGTGCAGTACAACTGCCCATCTGCATTCTCCTCCCTGAGAATGGTGTAGAGCATGGGGGGGCTGTTCTGTGTTACCAGCAGAGCATCACAGATGACTCCCTGCTTCTCTTGCAAGTTTAGGTCCACAGCCCAGCTTCTAGAAAGGATCAAAAGTCCCCGAGAGAAAAGATGTATTTGCTTATTTATTAATTCCTCCAGACCCTCATGCTCTGAGGACAGCTCCTTCCAAAGGGATTCAGGAGTACATAGCAAACCTTCCAATGGCACTAGATATGGAAAGAATTATGAATTTGAGGTCAATATATTTATTTTTATAATTAATTTTAATTAATAAAATTATTTATTATACTTATACTTAATTATAATTAATCTCATGATATATTACAGATTTTTGTATATATATTTTTAGAGATAATAAGTATTTTATTAAAAATTTATATTGAATGGAAAATTCCTTAAAAAATACAATTTATCAAAATAGGAACAAGGAACAAATTTGAATAGTGATATAACTGTTAAAGAAATTAATCCATAATTTAAAGCCTTCCCACAAAGAAAACCCTAGGCCCAGGTGGCTCCAAGGGTAATTTATAGCAAATATTTAAGGAAGAAATAATCCAAATAACTTCAATGAATTCTTCCAGAAGACAGAAAAAGAATATATACTCTTACATCATATGGAATAGCCATTTTAATTAGCATTGTCACCTTATTAAGTTTAAAATATATTCTCATTTTCCCAAATCCATGTATCTTGTGAATAGACCAAATAGATGGTTTAAATGGGATATAACCAGAATAATCGCCCCTGGATTTTTCAAGTCTTCAATGGTGGCACTAATACCTGTGTAGTCTCTTTACCTCCTTCCTCAAGATGTGGTATTGACTTTATATTTTGGGGGAGAGGTGCTGAGATTTTTTGACTATGCCTTTTCTTACTTTATGGATTGGGGAGTCAAAGCAGGATTCTGCCAGTTGATAAATACATCTATTCCAATGACACACTCAAGAACTGGATGAATAATCACAGCACATCTGTGATTACTTCCAAAGGCAAACTTGGGCAAAACCTTGTAAGCCTCTCTCCACTGGTGGATTAGAGTAAGTAGTCTTCTGGGTCCCAGAGGATTTGTATATATTCTTTCGTAAATATTATCTTACGATAAAGGAAAAGAAGGCTGGAAAGTCTGGCACACTTCATCTAAACCTTTGTGCTTATTATATTTATGACCTTGGGAAATTTATTAGTTTCTCTAAGACTCTGTTCTTTCATCTGTAAAACAAACAAACAAACAAACAAACAAACAAACAAACACATTAAAAATAGCACATTTCCCATGGTGAGGAATAAATGAAATAGCATAAGATATCTGGTTCATTGTAGCTGCTTGGGACCTGTTAGTTCTGTTTCCCTTCCTACTCTCAAAGTATTTGAATCTCAGAATTTCCCCAAACAGGCTCTATTGATGGAGACAGAAGCCCTCTCAGGAAGAATGTGCTCATTAAATATTTGTGGAGGCAGTGGGGCCATGTTAAATCTTTTATTAGCAGAGAATCCCCTGTGGCTGTGGTCCTAAACTGGGAGACCCTGATGTTAGGCTCTGAGCTACCTATCTCTTCTGAAGTAGAACTCTAGCATCACTCACATACAAATCAATGGGAGACTGCAGGCATCATAAGAGCCTCCCTTTTGCCACAAGGGAGCAAGGAATGATTATGCGACATGAGAATAAATTCGCTCTGTAGGGTGTTAAACTTATTTCAATGATCATATGTTCCAAAGGAGGGAGGGTGATGAAGAGATTGTTTTCATCCTGATGTGGTGATGTCAGATCACAAACCAGAATTAAGATTTATAGTGGTAATTTTAAATGAAATTACCCATATCTCATTGGTAATTGTTTACTGTTCATTGTTGCTGGTGCTTTCTCACTTGTACTAGGTGTTCATACAACTTGATTATGCCTGCAACCTGGGTGATAGCAAATGGGAGATGGTTTTCATTATGGGATACATCCAGATTTTAGAGATGTTAAAAGGTGGAAGAAACACATATCATAGAATAGTATAAAGGTATGTTTAAAATACAACTTTAGAAACCAAAGGAAGTATAAAATTAAAAAAAATAAAAACCTCATTTGTTGATTGTACTAGGGAGTTTACACAATTGTGTATGACAGATATATTTTTTAACAAAAAGTAAAAGTCCAGGACCGGATGGCTTCACCAGTGAATTCTACCAAACATTCAAAGAAGATTTAATATCTATTCTCCTCAAATTCTTCCAAAAAATTGAAGAGGAGGCAATACTTCTCCAACTCATTTTATGAGGCCAGTATTATCCTGATACCAAAACCTGGTAAAGATAACACACACACAGAAAAAACTACAGACCAATCTCTCTCATGAACTCAGATGCAAAAATCCTAAATAAGATACGAGCAAACCAAATACAGCAACATGTTAAAAAGATTATACACCATGATCAAGTGGGCTTCATCCCAGAGGCACAGGGATGGTTCAACATAATGCAAATCGATTAATGTGATACACCACATAAACAAATTAAAAAATAAGAATCATATGATCATATCAATACATGCAGAAAAATCCTTCAACAAGATACAACATCCATTTATGGTCAAAACACTTAAAAAAATTGGTATAGAAGGAAAGTACCTGAACATAATAAAGGCTATATATAACAAACCTTCAGCCAACATTACAATTAATGGTGAAAAACTAAAAACCTTCCCTCTAGATAAGGAACAGGGTAAGGCTGTCCACTATTGCCACTGTTATTCAATATAACATTGCAGGTCCTAGTGAGTGCAATCAGGCAAGAGAAAGATAGAAAAAAGGCATCCAAATAGGAAATAAAGAAGTCAAACTGTCACTATTTGTGGATGACGATTCTCTATATAGAAAACCCTAAAGACTGCACAAGAACACTACTAGAAACAATAAGCAAATATAGTAAATTTTCTGGATACAAAATCAATGTTCAAAAATCCATAGCGTTCCTATACTCTAATAATGAAGTGTCAGAAAAAGAAGTGGAAAAAATAATTCCTTTTGCAATTGCAACAAAAGGAATAAAATACCTAGGAATAAATCTAATGAAACAAGTGAAGGACTTATATAATGAAAACTATAAGACCCTGTTAAAAGAAATCAAAGAAGATACAAAGAAATGGAAAGATATTCCGTGTTCCTGGATTGGAAGAATCAGTATAGTTAAAATGACCTTATTACTTAAAGCATTATACAGATTTAATGCAATCTCCATCAAAATCCCATTGGCATTTTTTAAAGAAATGGAACAAAAAATCATCAGATTTGTATGGAAGCACAAAAGACCCCAAATTGCCAAAGCCATCCTGAGATAAAAGAATGAGGCTGGAGGTATTACTCTGCCCGACTTCAAATTATACTACAAAGCAACAGTAATTAAAACAGCATGGTATTGGCAGAAAAATGGATACACAGACCAGTGGAACAGAATCGAGAGTCCAGAAATAAACCCATATTTATATGGGCAAATAATTTTTGACAAAAAAACCAAAAACATACAGTGGAGTAAGGAAAGCCTCTTCAATAAATGGTGCTGGGGAAACTGGAAAGCCACCTGCAAAAGAATGAAACTAGACTGTTGTCTATCACCACACACCAAAATTAACTCAAAATGGATTAAGGACCTGAATATAAGACCTGAAACAATAAAATGCCTAGAAAAAAACATAGGAACTAAACTCAAAGACCTTGGACTTAAAGAGGATTTTATGGATTTGTCCTCAAATGCAAGGGAAGCAAAAGCTAAAATAAATGAATGGGACTACATCAAACTAAAAAGCTTCTACTCAGCAAAAGAAATTGTCAATAAGGTAAAGAAACAACCATCCAAATGGGAATATATATTTGCAAGTAACACCTCCAATAAGGGCCTAATAATCAAAATATACAAAGAACTCATATGACTCAATAACAACAAAAAAACAAACGATTCAATAAAAAAATGGGCAGAGGACCTGAAAAGACACTTCTCCCTAGAGGACATACAAATGGACAACAAATATTTGAAAAGATGCTCAACATCACTAGCTATTAGGGTAATGCAAATCAAAACCACAATGAGATACCACCTCACACCTGTTAGAATAGCTATAATCAACAGGACAAGTAATAACAAATGTTGGAGAGGATGCAGAGAAAAAGGAACACTTATATACTGCTGGTGGGACTGCAAATAGGTACAGTCACTATGGAAAACATTATGGAGGTTCCTCAAAAAACTAAGAATTGATCTACCATATGATCCAGCAATCCCTCTTCTGGGTATTTACTCCAAAGACTTGAAAACCCATATCCGAAAAGATATTTGCACACCGATGTTTATAGCAGCATTCCTCACAGTGGCTAAGACATGGAGGCAACCGAAGTGTCCTATGATAGATGATTGGCTAAGGAAGCTGTTGTGTGTGTATACACACACACACACACACACACACTATACACACACACAATGGAATATTTCAGCCATAAGAAGAGATGAAATACTGCCATTTGCGACAACATGGATGGACCTCGAGATAATCATGCTAAGTGAAATAAGCCAGACAGAAAAAGTTGAAAATTACATGATATCATTTATATGTGGCATATAAACCTAAAAGCGACAAATGAACAGGACAAACAAACAGAGACTCATGGACATGGACTATAGACTAGTGGTTAGCACAGGGTAGTGGGTGGGGAGAGGTGGGAGATAGACAGGGTAAAGGGGGTCAAATATGTGGTGACAGAAAGAAATCTAACTATGGGAGGTGAACACACAGTGTAAATATATATATGCCTTACTGTTAAAGTATACAGCTGAAACTCATTGAATTTTATTAACCAATGTTGCCATAAAAAATAAATAAATAAAATTAAAATATATATATATATATATTTTTTTTATGCAGTCACATATATTAATCTTTATTTTCATGGTTTCTGGATCTTGAATCTTGATTTTTCTAATCTTCATGCCAAAGTTATAAAAGCATTTACCTATGTTTTCTTCTAAAACACTTAGGGCTTTAATATTTTGTTTTAAATTCTTGATCTATTTAGAGTTTATGTTGGTACATGGCATAAAGTGTGACTCCATCTTTTTATCTTTTTTTGAATCCATCTTTTTAAACATAAATTGTTACCAAGTTATCCCAATGTCTCTTTATCGAAACATCCACTTTACTCCACTTTCTTGAGCAGTCAATTCCATCATAAACTAAATTCTGTTTGCATCTCTTTCAAACCTTCTATTTTGTACCTTTGGTCTAATTATACGCTACTACAACTTTTTTTTATTAGAAGCTTTATAATGATTTGATATCTGGATAGCCCCTCTTGTTTACTCTTCCTTTTCAGGTTATTTCCTGGCTCTTCTTGCTTATTTACTTTTCCACTGGAACTTTACAATAAGATTGTCTAGATTAATCTTTTTATTGCTATCTCACTACATTTATAAAATAACAGAATTGACAATTTTATGATGTCATCTCTTCAAGAGTATCATGTGTTTCCATTTGATTCAGGTATTCATCCGTGTCCTTCAATATTGTTTTTTCTCTTTCTCAGAGAGGTTTATCCTAGATATTTTAACTTTTTGTTGCTATTGAAAAGTATTTTCTTTCATTGTTATATTAGGATATTGAATTCTGCATATTAATTTTTACATGTTTCTTATGGTATCTAATGTAATTATTTTCATTCTGAATTATTTTGTTTATAGTAGTTTTTCATTGATTCTCTTGAATTCTCCAGATATATAGTCCTATCTTCTTTAATTTTTATCCCTCTAATTTTTTTCTCTTATCTAATTTTATTGGCTAACTAATAATTTCACCAAAGGTGTAGTAGTGCACATGTTTGTTTTGTTCCTGAATTTAATAGAATGTCTCTGATATCTCCTAAGTAACATGATGATCTTTGGGGGAAATAGATAGATATAGATATAAATATAATGTTAAAGAAGTATCTATTGGTTCCTATTTTTTTTTAAATCAAGAATGTGTGTTGTTTTTTCAAATGCTTTTTCAATGTATTAGACAATCATCATATATTTTTGCATAGATATGTAGAAATGGTGAATTGTAACAATACTCTCTTATTGTTGATTTCTCTTTTTATTCCTGGGGTTCTATCTTTGCATCCTCATTCATAAGTAAAATAAGTTTGAGTTTTTCCTTTTTTTGTACTCTCTGTCAAGTTTTGCAGTTACTGTTACTCCTGCTTAAAAAAATAACTTGGTAATTTTCATTCTTTTTCTATGGCTCTGGAACAATTTAAATAGTGTTGGAAATATCTATTCTTCATGTTTGGTACAATTCCTGGAAAACTGATTTTTATATAAGAATAGATTGTTGCTCTATGAGCATACAGTCTGGTATTGTGTTTTAGTTATTTATTCTATGCTAATAAGATGTACTAAAATGGAGCTTACTGAGTTTAGAAAACAATTACCAATGCTTATGCTTATTCTTTTATTTAATACTACTTATTGTAGATAATTTTTAAAATATAAATTTGATATGTAAATAAAAATAAAGGCCTCAGTTAGGTAAGGGAAAAAAATAAATCTTAAATTGGACAGTCATTATCTATTAATGGTCCTTGATAGATATTTACATATTTACAGGACACTTATGAATCAGATTCTAGTGCCCGATAAGCCATTGATTTACTGCATAGACTTGAGCAAGAGGTTATTCTCTCTCTAGAAGTCTAGAACGAGGACATCCATGGACTCCTAGAAAAAGCCTAACAAGTTCTGGAGAGGGGGATGAGAGCAGAAACTAGGCACTATCCTTGGTTCTGAATCATTATTTTATGCTGTTTCTCCTAAATCCAAAACGGGTTCAAAACTGATCTTCATTTTATTTGTTTTGTGTTACATCTTCATATAAATCTTTCTTCTTTTTTATATTCATAACAGCCACTCCTCTGGAAAATCTGGCAGAGATGTGCAACTTTTTGCTCTTGGCGCAATGTATGCCTCTGATAAAAGATTTCCAATCTGGATGAATGTCAGAATCATGTAAGTAAGCTGGATAAAAATGCACACTATGAGGTGCTATCCCCAGATATTCTAATTTATTAAGTCTAGGGTGGGGAACCGGGTACATTGTACTTTTAAAAATAACCAGAAATACTGATGATCGGTGCAATTTGAGAACTGTAAGACCAAATGGTCTTTAAGAGCAATGTTCCTGAATTTTTATATGTGGTACTGCCTCCAACAGGGGGTGTCAACAAGGGTTCATTTGTAAATTACTCATCACCAATATAATTGTACCATTTTCACTTTGTACACACAGGTTTGCAGAGCATATTTTCAGGATTTTAAAAAAACGAGCATATCTCCCTGTATCCTAGCATAGAAACTGGCTGATGTCAAGTAGGCAAACCATAGTTACTACCTGAAAATAAATGTTGCTGGAGAGTCTTCTTATGTTCCAGGCCTTTCTTGGAGTACACTGGTCTAGTAAGGGGAGGTCTGCTAGACAGACTCAGCTGAGATTCAAAGTCTTCGCAAAAGCTTTGAAGATCTTAAGAAAGAAAGAAAACTCATGTTATTCTGACATGTTAGTTCATCTTTTCACCACTGAAAGAAGGCTTCCACTTGGAAGAGACATTATTTGGAAGTTTGAAGGTATTTCCCATTCAATACAATTCTTCACTCTCTATATCTAGGTAGCATTTTGTTTGTATTTCTTTTATGGTATGTAGCATAGCTGTTTAGTAAACATATCTGTACATATAGCTCATTTCTATGGTGTAAATATTCCCACCATGGACAATTTCAAGCTGCCAATGTGATGTCACCAAATGAAGAGTTGGGAAGAAATGCATAGTAGCACAGCATTTTATAGTGTTTCCACCATATAGATACAATAGATGTAAGTAACCTCGTAAGCAAAGACAGTGTTAAAATGTAGTAAATAATCAGCAAGAGGTTTCTATTTATTGCATTTATTTTTTATATAATTTTATTGTAAGTTTATATGACTCAATTTTTAATAATGACTGTGTTTAGCAGCTGGCTCACAAAATTCTCGAAAATGTAATAACGAGCCAATAAGAGCTAGGTACTGCAAGGTACCCATTCCCCCCAAATTTTCTTTTCATCTTCTGATGTGAAAAAAATTGCCTATTATAAGACACTGATTGGGGCTTCTAATTACCCAACAAAATTTTATTATATATAGAAAGCAGGATACTTGGAGATTCAAAAACCACAGAGTTGAGTGGGTGTGGGAATTTCAAAGTCACAGGAAACAAAGGAAAACCTGTTTTAATACGAAGGTGCTAAAGAGGTAGAAAGATGCGGAGGGAGGTACTCTCCTCCTCTTACCTGGATCTGTGTCCATCATCATGCCTATCCACTCCTCAGTTGTCAGGCTGCAGATGTTCTCGCCCTTCACCATCCATGATTTGGGAACTTCTGAGAACACTGCACAACAGGATGGCTGCACTCTGATCACACAAACATAGCCGTACAGCTTTCCGTTGGCTACAACATCCAAGCTTTTGAATGTGAAATTTATCTGGCACTGGGATTGGCAAAAACAGACATGAGGTAATTTGCGGATTGCGTCTTCTGTTTTCTTTTGCAAAAGGTCAATGTTAACATTTTCTTTAGCACATCCCAGAACTTTCTTACTCTTATCATCCACTCCAATAAAAAGATAGCCTTCCCCAGTGTTTGCAAACGCAGAGATGTACTTTGGAATCATGTCCGTTACATACCCTTGGATGTGTTTTGTAGAGAACTGTTTAAACTCTACCTGTTGAGACTCAGGAAAAGGCAGGATTTCACCATATTCAAGCTGGTCTTTTTGGAAAATTAGGTCAGCAGGATTTAAGTTATGAAGTTGCCGATGTTCAACCTTGCGAACTTTACAAGAAGGTTCTTCCTCAAAGGTTTTCGCGTTACTTTTCTTGGTTTTCAGGAAATTAAATGCCTCTCTTGAATCCATGAGAATCGCAGAGGTGCCGGATCTAAGATATAATGAAGAACTCAGGCTGCAAATGCGGGGATTGGTGGAACCGTCTTCGGAGAAAGGGCCACTGTTCCAAGATCTAACAAAAATGTAAAAACACCTTCCTTGCCGCTTAGTCTCAAAGAAAGCCTGCAAATCTAAAGACTGAATAAGGATTCTCAAAGAGTCTTCTAAATCCAGTCCCATCTCCACAAGATGCTCATCGTTGTTTGCCATTGCCATCCGAATCACTCCTCCTCCTGAGTTTAATAAAGCACATGCAGCCTGTGTAATTTTCTTTGCCTCTTGCTCTCTCTGAGTTTTCTGCAGCTTCTTTCTGTTTCCTTCACCGAGAGTTATTCGTCCTACGTTGATGACTAAGTCTGGGTAGGATAATTCTACCACCAAAGATGAATTATGGTTTTCCATGTTCATTCTGTAACAGAAACCATGAAAACTCGTATCTCACGTTGATTAAGATTACATAGTACATTATTTAAAAATACATTAACTTATTGTAAAATATTTTTGAGTCCCTACTAAATGCAGGGATTAGAGATTAAGTGGTAGATCAAGAATGAGCATAGCCTTGCCTCTCAGAGCTAATCATCTAAAAGGAAACGTGGTTAAATAAAACAGTTGCAGTAGGGAGGGTTTTGCAGTAATCTGTGAGATGATGATGCCCTGAGCCACAGTAGTGGCTGTGGGGATGAAGAGAATTTGAGCATATCTGAGAGATAGGAAATAAAATTAACGTGGATCTGAACTGACCAGATAGGAATCAGGAAAAAGATTAAAATTTAGTAACTGGGTTTTTGGCTTCAGTGACTGGGTGGTTAGTGGTACCACTTATTGGCAATAGAGCAATGATTATTGAAGGTAGGTGATTGATAAATGAGGATTCACTATCTTAGTCGTCTTTCCACTTTTGTGCATATTTGAAGTTTCCATACGATATTTTTAATTGACTTCTATTAAAGTTTGGTAAGTTTTAAATTATTCATAACATAAAAACTAAAATTTTTACCTCCAAAAAAAGTTAAAAGGAGAGTAGGGAGTATAAATTTAGATCATTAGTAAGAAAGTGATTGAACTTTGGACTGCATGCATTCTTAGGATAGGGTGGGAAATGAAGATGACCAGGGCAGGGGGTGGACCTGATAAATGGGGAAAAAGAAGTATCAATGGATTCTACATCTTTATGATGTCAAAGAACCTGAATTTGGAAGTGGCTGAGCAAACCAATAAAACTCAACAGTACCATGGTGAAGAGAGGGCTCTTAAAATGCTTAGGATTGTGTTGCCACCTGCACAGTCATTTTTCTCTTTTGCTTCACTATAGGCTGAAGAATGTGATCAAAACATTTCATTCTGATTTATTAATTCAGGAAACATCCAATTCGTGTTTACTGTGGGCACACTAAGTGCTGTGAGAGACACAAAGAATCTGTCTGCTGGAGATATATGGTTTAAGTCACATGAAATTACCATGATATGGCTTAAGCAGTACGTGGAGAAAGATCCATAGCCCTAAATGCCTATATTTGTAAAAGAGAAAAAGTGTTTTCTTCAAAATTTAAAGAATTTAGAAAAAACTAGATCACAAAGGAACACAAACTAACAAGAATAAATGTAAGGGCGGAAGGAAAATTACAAAGCAATTATTTGATTAACAAGATTGAGTTTTGTTTTGCCTGTTTGTTTTTTGCATTTTAGACAAGCCACTAGCATCTTTATTATT
Organism: Pteropus medius; assembly: GCF_902729225.1. Classification (NCBI taxonomy): domain Eukaryota; kingdom Metazoa; phylum Chordata; class Mammalia; order Chiroptera; family Pteropodidae; genus Pteropus; species Pteropus medius. The sequence goes on along the minus strand of NW_024349799.1, from coordinate 8,648,834 downwards.
TAAAAGCTCTGAACAAACAAAAGAGTGGCTGATGCCGGTGTGACAAGGAAACATACAGAGCCATGTTAATTTTATTTCTGAGCAGTAAATTATTTGAAAGGCCAAGTCATTCACAATCTCACTCATCTGTCTGATATGTTCCTTGTGATAAAATTTACATTTATAACTATCTCATTCTATATTTTATGACCTTTAAAAGTCTCCTCAGATTATTTATACAAAGTGCCATTTGAGAGACATCTGAACGTCAAAGTTTTAATATTTATTCATGTGGACATTTTCCTCAAGTATTGCATGTTAATTCATTTCCTTGGATAAATATTTTCATATTGGCAACTCCTTTCTAAAGCTAATAAGTCTGGATTATTTTGTTTGGCATTGAAATCTTGAGAGCTCCTAATCTTTTATTTTCATTTTAAGACCTTAAAAAAAAAAAAAAAAAGGGAACTCTGGTAGATTTCTTTCTTTAAAATAAGATTTTGTTCCACTGAAATTTGAAAACATAAATGGTTTTAAAAAATAGGCAGAAAAGCAAATTAGTTTAACAAAAAATTGAGAACTCAGATAAATCAATTACAGAGTTTTTAAAACATCAGGACAGTTATCAAAGGGAATTTTAGAAAGTACCTGGCTCCATTGGGTTTACTGGAGAACTTTTTAAACTTCAAAATAATATTTCTACATTATTAAATATACATTGTTTGACACATGAAAAAATATGGCATGCTACAAAATTCCATCTTATCTTTGTTTTATATATTTCATGAATGACATTAAAAGGACAAACAGCTCAGTATCTAACAAGTTTTGGACACTTGCTAGAACTGGCTCTGCTATCAGCTAAAATATACAACCTATAGGTCTTTGAGCCCCTGCCAGAGTTAGCCCTGGCTATTAGCCAAAACAACCCTACAAATGCAAGCAGATCCTAACAGCCCCTCTAATTTTTTTCTTTATCTCAAGCTTAAATTCACAGACCTGGGAAAAGATACCAAGACAAGCAAGCCTCAAGTTAATCAATCACATTCCAGGTGCCTTGCTTCAGATAATATCAAAGAAATTCAAGCTTCTGCTACCTTTGAACAGCTGTTTACAAACACCAGCTGCCTTACCCTCTATAACCCAATAAAAGCTCAAGCCCCTTCCTCTTCCAGTCCAGCGTTACTCTTAATGTTTGGCCCCTTTCCTTGCTTGGAAAGTGAATAAACCTTTTACTTTACTTCTTGACTTTGTGAATTCTTTCACACCCCGTGGTACAGGCACCCTAACAAACATGATAATCCTTTCATCCACTTCTCCCTTATCTCTTATGGTCTTAATAATATTAGAGGTTTTTACAAATTGTAAGCATCAAATAAACAATTTTGCATTCTGTTTTTATCATTAACAGTTCTATAAACCTTTGAGGTTGTTATATATATGTTTCAGAGGCAACATTATTTATCAAATAGATACATATCGATTAATTGGACATTTCTCAATTGTTAAACATTTGGATTGTCCCAATTCTTAATAATGCTGCACTTACTCAACAAATATTTAGTGGACATCTATTATTTGCCTGCATTGTGCTAAATTCACAGAAGTGTGAACAAATGTGGTCCCTGCTCTTGAGGAGCTGTTTAGAGAAGGTAGATATTAAATAAATGACTACTACAGATAAAGGTTCAGAATGCCAGGGATGCTTAGAATGGAACCAGTGTTCTTATCTGGCAGTTGGAAGGGAGATGAATTCACAGGCGGCTTTCAGGAAAAGTAAAATTTTGAGTTAAGATATGAAGAATGTAAATGAAGTGGAGTTAAAATTAGGTGAAGAAGGGTGGTAAAAAACTTTCCAGAAAGAAGTAGGAAGGAGTATGTCAAATTCAAAGGACTGACTGAAGCACAGAGATGGAGGGACAGAGAGGTAGGAGGTGAGGCTGGAAAAGGGATCAGGAACCAGATTGTACATTGTCTGGTGGTCCCTTTAAGGATTTGGGACTTTATCCTGAGACTAATGGAAAGCCATTGTAGGATTTTAAGCAGGAAAACACAGCAATAGATGTACAGTTTTTACAAAGTTCTTTTTGGCTGCAGCATGGAGAAGTTTGGAGGAAGCTAGAGTAATTATGGAAAAGACCTTTTGGGATGCTATTTCAGTAGTTCAAATAATAGTCCAAATAAGAAAAGATGATGTGGACTAAGGTAGTGACAGTAGAGATGAAGAGGAGAGTGTTGAAAGATATTTAGAAATAATAAATTTAAGGACCTGGTAATTGATGGGAACTCACATCCATTATTTGAATTGTTTTTCTTCTCCCCTAACCCAAATGGATGGGAACCAAAATTAGCCTACTTACCAGGAGTTGTTTGAGACTGCTTCTCACCCTAGATTAAAACAGGTAGCATCCACACAAAAAACCTGTACACAGATGTTTATAGCACTTTATTCATAATAGCCCAAACTTGGAAGCAGCCAAGATGTTATTTAGTAGGTGAATGGATAAACTGTGGTATATCCATGCAATGGTATATCATTCGACGCTAAAAAGACATGAGCTGTCAAGTCAGAAAAGACATGGAGGAAACTTAAATGCATTATGCCAAGTGAAAGAAGCCAACTTGAAAAGGCTACAATTCTAACTATGTGATATTCTGGAAAAGATAAAACTATGGAGACAGTAAAAAGATCAGTGATTGCCAGGGGTTGGGGGGAGGGAGAAATGAATAGCTGGAGCACAGAGGAGTTTTAGGACAGTGAAAATCATGGATACATGTCATTATATATTTGTTCGAACTCATAGATGTACGACACCAAGAATGAACTGTAATGTAAACTGTGGACTTTGGATGATTATAATATTTTGATGTAGGTTCATCAATTGTAACAAATGTACCTCTGGTGGGGGATATTGTTAGTGGGAGAGGCTATGTATGTGGTGGGTGGGGCAAGGGGAATTCTTTGCATCTTCCTCTCAGTTGTGCTGTGAATCTAAAACTGCTCTAAAATATAGTATACTTAAAAGAAAAGAAAAGAAAAAAAAAAGCTAAGCCAAACAATGAAAGAGAGATATAAGATCCAAATTTGGGGAGAGAACCAAGGTCTATGCCAAAACTTGAGTGGCCATAGGCAGAAATTCCTATCAAGAGCTGGGATCAAAAATTTTGATGTAAGAAGACCAAGTAAGTCAAGTCCAGATAAAAATTGGGAGGATGCTAGGAAGGGTTATGCTTGTGCCTTTCCTTATAGGCTGAAATAGCTTCTTTATTGAGCGAGGCACTGCACCAAAAATTTTACATACATTATCTCATTGCCTCATCACAACAAATACTATTATCTTCTTTTTACCAAGGAGGAAACAGGCTAGACAACATGCTCAGAATCACATGGATGATGTTTTGCAGTCAGTGATATCAGACTTTAAAGTCTAGTGCTTCTTATCAAAACCTAAATTCTTAATAATCATGCAAACTAGTTTCCTGAATTATTAGGCCTCCCACTCCTGGGAGGGGTCAGAGGGCAGGAAAGTTTTCAGAACTTTTTGATAGTATAACTATTCTAGCATAATCTCCTTGGTATTGATTATAGCATTCATTTTGTAAAACATATGACAACAACCCCACCCAAAATACAGGTCAATTTCTAAGAATAGGTAGGCAAAAGTCATATATAAAATGTTGCCAGAGAAAACACCTCAACACATTAAAAACATTTTTAGACCCAGGAAAGAGAAGCGGTTCTTAAACAAGACAGAAAAATTACAAACCATAATGGAAACAGAGGTTACCTAGATGAAAATTTAAACATTTCCATATGACAAAAGATACACAAAAAACTCTTAAAACTCGACAAAACAACCCACCCAATTTTTAAAATAGGCAATACATCTGAACACCTCACCAAAGATACAGATGGCAAAAAAATATATGAAAAGATGTTCCACATTACATCATCAGGAAATTGCAAATTAATACAGTGAGATACCACTACATATCTATTAAAATAGTAAAAATCAAAACACAATTTGAAAAATGGTACAGCCACTTTAAAAGAGAGTTCAGCAGTTTCTTACAAAATTAAACATATTGTGACCACATGATCCATTAATTGTGCTCCTTGGTGTTTACACAAATTAGTTGAATACTGACGTCCACACAAAAACCTGTACATGAATGTTTCTAGTAGTACCTTTATTCATAATTGCCCAAACTTGGAAGCAACCAAGATGTTGTTCAACAGATGAATGGATGTGTTCAAGGAGACAAGTACAGTCATTTTAGCACTGTTCATAAACCAAATTTTGGAATAGCCTGTCCATCAACAAGGAATGGGGAAACAAAATGTGGTCATATTTATTAAAAGGAATTGTATGAAATACTGTAAGAGAATAAACTAAAATACACACACACGCACACACAAATATTAAAAACTCAAGGTGCAGATTCATACCACTTAAATAAGTTAAGCACGTACACACAACAAAGGTACATATTATTTCTGGAAATGTGTATGTAAAACTGTGTGCTAACAATACTATAAAGACATACAATAAACTCAGAATCCTGGTTGCCTCTGAGAAAAGGAGAGAAAAATCAAACTGGAGATGGGAGGCAGAGAACTTCAAATTTATCTACAATATTTTATTTACTAAATTTAAAAAAAGACGTGAAGTAACTATGGCAAAATACCAACAGTTGTCCATTTGAGGTAATGGGGTAACAAAAGAAGTGTTTGCCATATTATTTTTGTGCTTACTTAATTCTGTTATTAAACACACACGCACACACCATACAAACCAAATTGGGTTGGTCCCAGAATATCAGACTGTACAAGAAACACCATGAAGCAAAACATTACATTTGCAATTAATAAAGTCCAAATTATCTCAATGAATACAAAATTTGATATTTACAAAGTATTCTAGGGAAGCATTAAGAACATAACAGGAAGATGTTTCAGCATTGGAAAGCATTGCGGTAACACTACGCGGAGTTCCTCTCGCGCTGGGGCTCTCCCACACTCTCCCTCTCCCTCCCCGCCCGTCAAGCCTCACGCTTGCGCACTTCCATCCTGTCAGCCCTGTGCCTGCGCTTCTCGCCTCTTCCACCGGCCGCACAGCGTCCGACCTCAGCAACGTTCCAGCCGAGCCCCGCCCCCGAGGCTCCTGCAGGACAACAGAGGCACCACAGGAGAAGCTTGGGGTACCGGGGCCAGAGCCTGTGTATGTCTGCATGAGAGTGTGTGCTGGTTTGGAAATGCGGCGTAAGGAATGGCCGGGGGTAAGAGGAGCAGTGCCTTTGCATGTGGGCCCAAGAGGAAGAATGGAATAGGGAAGTAGGGTGAGAAAGTTACAGTCCAGAAAGAAACAACAGACACTGGACCTAGGAGACCCGCATCTCGAACCTGGCTCTGCCCCCAGGTATTACACTATCTTGCATTTTCACAGATGAAGACTTAAGCCAGAGAAGTTATGGCCTGCTTGGAATGTGTTCCCCCCGCCCACCTCAGTGCTGTAATTATGGTCTCCAATAGTTTTGTTGTTCATATACATACAGAAATAATTCATTTAACTTGGATCTAAAAAGTCATCTTACACTTATGGCTGAATAAAAACATCTGTTGTAAAAATGTGTCTGCCAAGCGATGTCTAGAGAAAATGTCCAGAATATATATATAGGTGTTGCCTTGTTGTAGCCACCAGCCCCCGATAGACACACGGACCACCAGAAACCAGTGAGTTATAGGAAACACACTCTATTCAGCCAGCTGGGTCTGCCAGGGGTACGCAGACCCCAAATTAAGCAGCCCCAAAATGTAGATGTACAGGGTTTTTAAGCTCTAAACCCCATTCCTCATTCTGTCTGAACACAAAAGTCTATTTTTCTTCTATTTACTGTCAACCCACAGGTAGGTTGTGCAAGCGGGGGTACAAAAGCAGAAAGCTTATTATTAGAATGTTATGTTCCCATGGGCGATAGCCAAGCAGTAATTTTCCAGCCAGCACAGCCTGTTTCTAGCAAAATAAATATGTTGTTACAGATGATTGCTTTCCTATTATAGAGTGGCAAATATTTCTCAACTAGTAACCTGCTGAAGTATTCAGTTATTCATTTGTGCCCCCCATCACCAAAAGGATTCAAAGAAGCAACATAAATTGGGCAAGTTCACTTTCCAGTGCTTCTAATGTTGGTAAACAAAATAACCACATGTAATCTGGAAAATCAAACTGGGTCAGAGCTTCCCAGTCAATATATCTTAAGTTTCTCCTGAAAACGAAAGTACATATTATGAAAAACTGACAAAGAATCCGAATAGTCATTCCTTCCCGCCAAAACTCTGGCTCCTCCCTGTCCCATTTGAAAGTTCCTCAGAACGTTTGATCAGAACACTCCATAACCCTTTACACCTGGGGTCTCTAACACCCCCTGCACAGCAGTGGGGGAGCTAGCAAATCTTCACCTGTATTTTCAGCAGCTCCACAGCACTAGCATCACCGTCTCAGCTCCACCTGATCAGGCATTAGATTCTCATAGGATCACCAGTCCCTGGTGCCAAAAAGGTTGGTGACCGCTGCTACACCACTGTCTACATCATATACCTCAGCCAGGTTGTCTGGTCTGGAATTCCGCATCCTGCGTCCCTGGCCTGAGAAAGAAGGTGAGTCCATCTACAGATTAGTTCTCACTGTCTATTTCACTTATTTAAGAAAAGCGTGGTTGTGTCCACCTCAGCCTCTCTTGCCTAAATATATAGGCAAGATATATCTAGAAGGTTTATAACCATAATGTATTTTCATCTTAGAGATTTTTTAAATCTCTTTTTGAGACCATCCTTTCTGTTGAACAGGCACAGCGTGGGTCTTTCCAGACAGTCTGTACTTACCTTGGAAATTAGAAGATTCTTCAGCATAGGGTGCTAGTGAAAACTGGAGTTCTGACCTGTTCGTGTGTCTGCCACTTGACTGAGGACGATGGTCACTTTCAGATGGAAGAAATGAAATCTCAGCCCCCTGGAGAAAAGCAAGCCCAAGAGGAATGGATTTCTCTGAAAGATGAACTTAGACTGTTCCCTTTTTAAAGTTGGTTTCTCTGAAAGCTGAGATCTTTTAGGTTTCGATTTCTCAGAAGACTAAATTAGAATGCTCTTGCCTCTTAATGCCTGCCTTTCTGGCCTCAAGAAAGAAAAAAGCTGTTTCTTGTCTATCAATAAAAATTTGCCATTTTAATAAAATAAAAAGCTAGTTAGTTCTGGCTTGACTCTAAAGGAACTGTGTATCACAAGGAGCACTTTAAACTTCTTGGTGAACAAGGCTACAGTAAAGCCTGTTTGGATACATACCAAACTATTATTAAAGACTTAATAATAGTTTCTTGAAAAGTGTCCAGTGGCGAGTGGAACTGTAAAGAAGATGGAGAGGGTGAAATTGTTATTCTGAACAATAAGCCTGAGTTAAAGAAATATGGAATGAAGTTAAGAAAAAGAAAACAATGCTAGAGCCAGGTAGAGAAGCAGTACATCTCATTGACTTTCTCAGTTTTTCTTGTAACCTCTAAAATCCCAACAGTTATAGCTGAAATTTCTGCTCAGTTTCCTGTTTTTGAGTTGACGGCTCATGCTGTTGTTATTGTTGTTCCTTCTACTTAGCACTTTGACCTGCGGCTTCCCTCCACAGCCCACACAAATCACACTTCCTTTGAGCTTTTGCTCGGTTTCTTGTACGGTTTCTTTCTGGTGTCCGTCCTTATAGACTGCAAGAATTATTACACTATGGATTTAGTAATCATTTCTAACAATGAGAAAAGGTGTTGTGCACTAGGGGAAATTGAGTTTGAGATGTCATGAACCAGTGTTTTGTGCCGGTCTCAGCCTGTCAATAATCAATGTTGTTCGAACCAGTCCTTGTGATTCTTATTATTATTGCAAAACGTCCTTCCACAATAACCATCAGTAACTTTGAAAAACGTAAAGTTATTACTTACAGGACCTGGAAATTACACATCACACTTGCAAATACACAGCGAGGTTGCGGGTGGAGAGAAAGCGCCCTGGCCTGGGGTTTCGCTTTTCCTGGGCTTGAGGGTGGAGCCCAGGATTTCATGGTCTCGTGATTGGTGAATTTAAAACACAGAGCGGGAAAGAAAGAAAAAAAAAACAAAAAACGTAAGAGCGAGAGTTTAAAATTCAGGAAGGAAAGCGGCCCAAATGGTCAGTTATGAAACCAATCAAGATCTCTAAAACAAAGGAGCCTCAGTGAAGGGAGGTGGCCTGGCTATTTGAGATAGTCGTCTTTGAAGTAGATGCCTCTTTGAAGTGGATGCCTGGCAGTCAAAGCTTAAGTCAGTCACTTACATTACAAAAAGAAAAAAACAACCATTACAACCTCGTTCTTAATCTTAGCTGGACCTTTCAGCAGACCTTTTTTTAAAAATGCAGGTTCTAGGGCTCCTTCCCAAACATGCAAAATCAAACAACGAATCTATATTTTTAAGATCCCTGGGTGATTCAATGGTTAGCCAGGTTCAGGAATTGCTGGACGACCATTTACTGTCTCCTATTATCACAATCTCTAGGCCCACTATTCATGGTAGACTGTCACAGAAATTACTTGTATTACAGACTACTGCACGAATCCAATTTATACCAAATCTGTTTCCAATATGGCCAGCATTATCACTCCGTGACCTTACCTACATGTGTCAAACAGAGTGGGTAATTATCTGATTGCAGAAAAGTATTACAACCTACAAATTACCCCCAGAGACATAGCATTTTTTGAAAAATCATACTTAAAAAGTGTCCAGCGAGAAAAACCCAGTAGGGTCCAGAGGATGTCTTAATAACCATGTTCACAGAGGATTAAGTATTGTGTCAAACCCTGTGCTAAGCATTTCATGGTAACTTGGTTATGCCTAGGAAGAAACTAAGCCTAAGAAAAGTCAAGAAACAATGTTGATAAAGTAACTTCTCCCAATCACTGAGTCTTTGATCATATACCAGGCACGGAGAACTTATTTTAGTAACTACTGGTTGTTGACACTTCGGTTTGTGCCAAGCACAGGAAACAAAGCATTTAAGCTTTACAACAACTGAAGGATATAATATTATTTTCATTTTACATAAGAAAGATCAGTTAACTTGCCCAAATCACATCTGGGCCTGTATTTGAACCTTGTCACATTTGACTCTGAAACCCACACTAGTACATGAGTGCCTCAAAGCTCAGGGGTACCCCAAAGCTTGGTGAAATGGAAGCTCTGGTCATTCCTGGGTGGGACTCTAAGTAGTGAATGGGTGTTTTTCCTGTTATCCAAACACGGACCCCACTCATTTCACAATTCAATACAATGTTTCCCATATGATCTCCGAATTAGTCTCAAACACCTGCCCTAGAGCTGATGAGGCGCCCAGGGATCTGGAATTTTAACAATCACACCAGGGGATTCTTATTAGGCAAATTTGGAAAACTCTTTAGGTAGCTTTGGACAAGCAAAGAGAGATTTGTTTTACAGACCTCCTGGATTGTGCTCCTGGTAACTGCCATTTTTCAGGGAGGGCACAAACACCAAAGAAAGCCAGGCAAGAAGAAGGCTTCTGTCCTATTTATGTTACTTTGTTGCTGAGTTCCCTAAAACATCTTCACTCCACCCCACCCTCATATTTCATGGAATTTGGTGAAGAGCTTTCTTATTTTTTACTTGCCTATCACTGTGTTCCTTTCTGTAGGTGTAGGGCAGGGCAGAGAAACCAAATGCAGCATGAGAGGCTCTTCTGCACTGAGTCGCACCATCCTAGGCTGCAGTGTGGAAAATTTCTCATGTGCTGTATGGCAGACTACAGACTGGGAATGGCTTCCAGAACAATCAAACCAAACGGGATACAAAATGGAATGTACACTATGATTACAACTCTGCTAAAATATATCTGCCAATGGACCAACACTGGAAATGAATAAGCAAAAATAACAGCTGTGTGATATGGTGGTAAGAATGAGGATGAATTTTCTTTTGTTTATTTTTCAATCTTTCTGTGAGGTCACAAAGACCTAGTAATGAAAGGTATATTTAAGTTTCTTAGTATAGAACACGCTTTTCTCTAAACATTTCTGTTATGTAAGTCATTTTAGTAATTAATTGGTTTTGTAGAAAAATTTTAGAAAGAGTAACCATGTTGCTTAATATCACAAATATTCTAAGAATACCCAATCCTGGTCTCAACAATAACTAACATAAATTACTGTCGACATGGAGACTCATGCCTTTAACATAAATGTGTAGGAGGGCAGAAGGGTGTAGAGGCTGAAATGGGTTTTGGAGTCAGGCAGACATGGGGTCAGACCTTGCAGTCAGAATTTACTAGTTCTATGATCCTGGGCAAGGTATTTACCTTTAAGCTACAGATTCTTCAACTATAAATTAAAGCTAAATAGGGCCAGAATTTATCGAGAGCTTTCTACATGCCAGGCTTCACTTAAATGTATTATTTATTCAATCCTCATCTTTATCTTAAGGCATAGGTATGAATTTTATCTCTGTTTTACAGATGAGAGAGCTGAGTTTTAAAGGGGGAAATTCACTTTGCCTGAGGTCATCCAGCCAATTAAGAATAAAGTTGGAATTCAAAGCCAGAGTCGGTCTGACCCTAGGATTCATGCTCTTAACACCACTTTATCCTACCTATACATAATTCAAAGGCTGCTGGGAGGGTAAAAAGATATAATGTATTTAAAACATTTTGCACAGTGTCTGACACATAGTAAGCACTTACTATATGTTAGCTGTAACCTTATACTATATACCAGAAGGTACAGGAATGGAGTTGTAGAGGTATTTTGATGGATTAGCTATTGACTGATGGGGTTTATTTACCATATCTGGCCCTATTTTAAGGGACCCCTTGGTAGCCTCCCTGCTGCCCTCTAACACATGCCTCTTCCAGGCTGTACAATGGGGCAAAGAAGACAGTCTTCCCTGATTAATGCAGTTAAAGAAGATGGACTTTAACTGCAAATGGCCTGAGATACTTAACAATAAGAAGAGAAAGTGCACAATAGCCATGTCCTTATTTTTCACTTACAATTTAGGCTGAAATTGAAAGAAGCAACAACATTTAAAAATTCCATTTATTTCAAAATCATGTTGCCTCTATCAACTGAAGATATTGAACTCTGAAACCCACAAGATGCAGCAGCCTTGGAGGGGATCTGGCAGTTCATGTTAGGAGCGCTTGACCTTGGCCAGGTCAGGAATATGACCTGAATATGATCCTGAGCTTTGCAGAAGATGAAACTCAGATTTTCCCAGATGATCAGGGGGCTCTGGGAGAAGTGACAAATATTAAAGAAACAGTGTAGTCAGCTGTTTTCATTTATGATGAGGGCCAGTACTTTCTAGAGATATGAACTTGACAGAGGCTCCTGATAGCAAATGTGAGTATTCTTGGCTCTGGAGAGTATTTTCAGAGTATTGATATATTTATTCTCAGAGTTGAGCTTAACACATCAAGGATTCTACTTAAGTGTTTTAATTACTTGGCCACTTATTAGATATGTGCCTTTGAGAAAGTTAAATTCCCTGTGACTCAGCTTTTTCATCTATAAAATGGAGATAATATGTATATACCTCAGAGTTGTGAGAATGTATGCAAAGCATTAGCAAATAGCTGGTTATAGTAATATCTTAATAAATAGTAACATGTGGTTATTATAAATTTTTTGAGAAGCTTCAAGTCGAAGCTTCTCAAAGATAATTTTATCTTTGGCCTTCTCAAAACCTTGAGGGAACTGAGAAAATTCAGCTTCATAGAAAATCTAGTTTACCCTATACTTCCTCTTTTCTTAAATGGGCTTCTCCATGCCATAGTTTCTCTTCAGAAAAAGTCCTGTTGATGGTCAGATGCATCTTGTCTTTTGTTTTTTTGAGATAGTACCCTACATCATTTTCAAGTGACCAGAATTTTTTTCTTATATAATATTAGGGTTACATAATACATGTTTCTGCCTAATTCTCCAAGTTAAGGTTCTCGGTTAAAGTGATAGCCTTGGTTTTACTCTTCATGCGGAAACAACATGTTCTAAGCCACCTGTTTCTGAGATCTGACCCCCCTTTTTTGCCATCAGAACCTGATGTCAGCATTTTGTTCTCTTATTTAAGTCTGAACAAATCTCTGTGTTGTCAGGTACAGTGATAGGGGTTTTTCTACACACTTTCCATCACACTTCAAACCAATATGAATAAGGTGAATCTTTTATCTAGACCACCCTTTTGATCCAGTAGTCTCCTCTCTGGGGATTTATAAGTATACCAAATATATAAATATACAAATATAACTGAGCATGTGCCTGGCTTAATTTTAATAGTGTTAAATTGCTAGTGACCCAAATTAATAGAGGGATGATTATTGAAATTTTGTATGATCTAGCTGGGAAATTGTGCAACCACTTAAAATGCTAATTTTGAAGACTATGCTACAACGTGGCGAAATGCCTGCATTAGTCAGCTACTGCCTCTAAACAAACAATCTTGAAATCTCAGTCATACAGTAATAAACACTTATTTCTCATTTACGCAATGCAAGTCACCTGGGTTTTGGCTCATTTGGTCAAGATCAGTTGAACCTGGCTCCAGGCCATGAGTGGAGTTCAAGTCTGCTTCACGTCTCTCATTCCTCAGTGACTGGTAGGCTGCCCAAGGCATAGTCTTCACATGGCAAAAGTGGAAGCCCAGGAGAGCAGACCTAATGCTGAAATGTGTAAAGTCTCTGTGCACATTACAATTACTAACATTTCGTTGGCCAAATAAAGCCACGTGGTCAAGAAAGTTGATTGTATAACTTGATCATAACTATGTAAAAATAGTTTTGTGAATCAATAAAGAATAGAAATAAATAAGCAAAATGAAAAAAGAAACTATGCCCCAAAACAAGAACTTTTTATTTTGCCTTTCTCCCTTTCTCAAATTTACACAAGAGAATTATATTACCCTTCTTTTTTAAAGTAAGTTTTAGAAGCATCTCACAGGATGCAATTTAGTTTATTAAACTAATTGTTTTATCCATTGCATCAAGGGTCTGTAGAAAAAAAATTGGAATTCTAAGTATAAGTAAGTTAGTCAATTATTATTAGTCCCTACCAGTTCCTAATCTCAAACTCAAACCAAATGAATTTCCATCAACATGAACTTTGTCTGTTGCCTAAAAACATCGAATTGCTTTATTCTCTTATTATTAATTATTGCCGTGTTGATTATTCTCCACACTGATCTCTTTGAAGTCTCTGAAATTAGATATTCATTTCACTGAATAGAAGCATTGTCCCTAATAAATTCTGATTTTCTGAAAGTGGCAAGTCCATTCAACAAATAATTACTGAGCACTCTATGTTCAAGGCACTACAATAATTGCTTTTGGGGAAGTAAAGATGTGTAAGTGACCATCCTTACTCTCAAAGATCTCATAGTCTAATGGGAAGAGAAATGTGTACACATCTATTTGTCTACAGAAAGAAGACTAGGAGAAGGGCTTAATGGTTCTCAACCCTGGTGGCATATTAGAATCATCTGCACAATTTTTAATAAATACCACTATCCAAGCACATGCCCAGAGATGCTGATTTAATTGCTCTAGTGTCTGCCAGATCACTGGTATTTTTTAAAGCTCTCCAGATAAAAATAGTGAGTAGCCAGTGTTGAGAACCACTGGGTTAGGCCTTCTACTTCGAGCCTGACTGAGCTGTTTCAGGAGACTAAAAGTTGGCAAAGACTCTCAAATTCAGTATTTAAAACAATTTTAAAAATCAATTACCATATCAAAAATTATATAATACATGCATATAGTTTAAAACGTTAAATGGTACTGAGGCTTATGACTAAAATATAGCAGTTCCCTGTACTCTCCATTTCTCCAATTCTCTTCCACTTTGACTCTTTAAATTATTTTTAAAGAATTCACACATCTCCCATTATCCAGTTGTTAACGCACTGGTATCTTTTACATCATCAAAAACAAATTAGTTAAAAAAATAAAGACAAAAAAATATTAATTGCTGAACTTTATTTTCTCCCACCTAAAATTACCCGAACCACTCCCCCGGCCCCCACCCGCCCAAGGAACAGTAAAAAGGAGTAAATGTCAAGTAATTGGTGCAGCAAGTGTAGGAGAGAGGTTCTTCTGTCCAATCCATGTCCAGGTTCAGACTGGCCTGCCTGGTGGCCGAGCAGTTAAAAAAGGCAGCTAAGAGTACTTTTCTAAGCCCTACCTGCTCTCCTACCTCTCAGAAAGTTGATGGGCTTTATCTAAAATTATAGCCAAAAGAATATTTCCATTCTTCGTCCTGCATTCAGGCCTCTCCAGCATCAATAAAGTTGTCTTTAACCTTTCTAGAAGTTAAAAACAATCTGGAAATAGGAATCTTTCCAAAGCATTAAAAACCTATGGAAAAATAAGATTGCATTGCAGAGCATAATATTAGCTTAACTATTTTGGGAGCTGACTAGAGAAAAGGACCTTTGATTTTATTTCTAATATATTGCACATACATTGGAAAGAAGACATGATAGGAAGGTATTGCATAGATTCTGCTATGCCAGCAACTACTCTGGCATAGTTTAGAAAGAGTTTGGTATTCCCATTTTAAAAAATTTAAGCCATAGAATAGCAGCAGAAAGGGAAACCAAGTTTAATTTTGGGGGATGAAAAAAAGTTAATTGAAAAGGTTGGCACTTGAATAAAGACATGATTGACAAGAAAGGATTTCAACAGGTAGAGGGAGTAGAAAAAGGTTTGAAGGCTGAGAAAATGGCATAGGCACAGCCAGAAGCCAAGAATGTGTATGGGTGTGTAGGTGGTAGTATTGCTGTACAGGTTCTCTGTAACCTCTCACTGGATTATAAAATTAACACCAAATCATCATGGAAAAGATCAGGGATGTGCAAAGACCTCTTATAGTGAGACCAATTCCCAGGCCAGTAGCAGGGTGTAAGCACTTTCTAGCCTAGATGAAAGTATTAAGACATAAAGAATGAATATGAGAAAAATGTTGTTATGTGTTGGGAGTAGTGAGGGGAAGGTTAGTGGTCAACCTGGAAACTTTAGAAACTAAGAGAGAAAAAAAACTTCATCCAAGGCAGAGATTATGGAAAAACTAGTCACTCTTAGCATTCTAAATTTGCTTTCTTTTGTAAACCTGACCTGTCTAGCCCTAGTGGTAGAAATATTTCTATTTTAGAGACGGTTGCAATAGTCTAACATAGCCTGAAGACTTCATACATTTGAATCAGATTACCAACTCCCCTTGCTGCAAAGCTTTGCTTGTATAATTTGGTTTCCTATGTTACTATTAAATGTACTGATTAGCAAAAGCATCTGGCCCACCTATTACTACAATCCTCGCTCTAAATTGTCAGAGTAGCATTTTCTTTTATGCCTTGGTCTTTTGTGAACTTTATTAGTATAAAGCCATCCTCAAGAGACTGATCCAAACTTGATACAGAGGAAATCGAGTTCTGAGCCTATAAAGCTTGAGTCCCATAGCCAGTATGACGTGCCAACAAAGGTGCTGTCCTGAGATACCCAGTCAAAGTAAGTAGCCTGGAGGGCACCCTACTCCCCACCCTCAAAATAGTCCACCTGGACTGGGAGCATTAGAAACATTGGGAAATGGAGGTATAATAAAGAATGTGTTAGAAGAGTATGTCAGGGTGTTTCATGGAAAGCCCTGAAAATTGGTTTGGTTTGAAGACTGCAGGGACTCACTGAAGATACATTAGCAGGGGATGGCACAAAATCAGTTCTCTGTATGAGGAGAACCTCTCTGTTTGATAGGATGGAAGCCAAATTAGGCTAAGAAAACTGGAGGAAGGTGACCAAATATGTCTGTCATACACGAAGGAGGTGAAGTGTACTGGAAAACAGATAGGAACTCTGCGCATAGAGTGTCAGGGTCCCAAGATACATTTCTGTGGCTCTCTGCCATACTGACTCTGCCTTGATTTCCTCACTTGTACACGTGAAAGGGAGTAACTGCCACCTGCCTGGAAGAAGGGACTCTGCTTTTTCTGGATTCCTATATTGCTTGAAATAATTTTCAGAAGGCTGCCTTTTCATAAAGCAGGTAGAGGTGTTTAATGGCTCTTGAGGCAAAGCAGAGCTTATGAGTTTCCTCTGACAAGGTACATTCTGGACTGAGCCCAAACACAATATTCCTCTCCAGGCCTGAAAACTGCTGAAGACTGTCTAAAATGATGTGACTGCCCAAAACATCAGAGGCCTGGCTGAACACAACTTCCGTTGCTCTGTGAGTTTCAATTAATTCCATTGCTTTTAGCAGGGCAAGCTCATAACGCCCTCTGTCCTCCACTCTCCTGCACAGAATTGCTATGTCTTTGGGCAAATAGCCACATTGGAACAGGCTATGACATCTTTCTGCCACACGATTCGCGATTTGCCCTATTGTCAGGTTAGTCTCCGTCTCACACACCCCAGGCAGAGCCTGAGCACATATTGCTTCCTCGTAGGCAGCTTCCCTGAACAATGACAGTATGTCTGGAGACATATTGAAGAGAGGATTTTCTTTGATTCTCTTCATTTCTTGTTTCATGACCATCGCTATTTCCAGAGAACAGTGGATCCCATTGGTGATTGTTTTACGAGGAAACTGAGCAGATGGAGGGGGAAGACCATTGACATCAGCATGCTGAACTTGGAAAGGGTCCAGAAAAAACCAGAGAACCCCACGGGGAACGTTTTCACTTGCAGCCCCCCTCACTTTTGAATGGGTGATGTTCTTAGCCTTCATGTACCAATCACCATATTTACTGCAGAACTTCTCAGTTTCATCCATCACTATGTGTTTAATCTTTAGGAACTCCCCTCGCATGAAGGTTTTCCGAGTTACAGCTTGGCAGGTGATTTGCTGGCTGTAAGGATAAGAGAGAGAATAGGATTTTAGGAAACACCATGCATTCATTACTCTCTGGATTGGAATCAGAGGCTAGTTCTCATCTGGAGGCTGATCCGCTGATTCAGTGGTGTCCTGAATACTACAAAACTGCTTTACTGATAAGTTACCTGACAGAATACATAATTGCAAACCCTACTTTTTGGGGTTATCTAGTTAAATCTGCATGTGAAACTTCTGAAATAAACCCGGATAAGAGACTATTATTTCTATTAGTCTATTTCTGCATCTTGACAATCCCTAAAGACAAGCTCCTCACTTCTAAAGGAAATCTCAAAAGTAATTTACACTTGTTACTACCATTTCTTTCTGTCCTTTTTAGAGGTAGAGAACAGCCACCTAGAGGCATATCATAATTTTTATATGTAAAAGAGGTATGGGCAAATACAAATTCCCCTTAAAGCAAATCCTATTTCCCCACTTACTTATAGTACAAAACCAGAAACCTCTTTAGATTTTAGTAAGGAAAACATCAAGAGGTTGCTAAGTTCCATGACATATCAGATAGGGTAACAAATCTACAGGGCTGTATCTCTCTGTGGCTATGAACCTGTTCACTTTGTTCAACATATCAGAGGAGGAGGAACAAATTAGAGGAGGCAAGAAACAACTAAGTTTGGTTGTTGCTTCAGTTTGGATCCAGGTAATATAATATCACTCATTCCTACAGGTTTTCTGATTTTACATATATAGTCCCTGGGCTTTACTCCTTGAACCATAACTATTCATGTTCTTCTCTTCCAGTTTGGCCTGTGTACCGTTTTTGAAGAAAAGCACTGATTCGTAGCCATTCTCTGTATCCCCTTCACATAGGGTTCAATAGATATTTGTTAGATTGAATTTGCCTTTTGACTGAGGTATTTTTAAACTTACCTATAAAGCATATTAAAAACCACAGCCCTTAGCACAGTTTACGACATCCTTCATCATCTGGCATCTGCCTCCTTTGCAACATCATCACCTACCACATACCAACACCCCGTCACTGCTCCAATCAGACCTACCCTTCTGATTCTTTAGTGTCTCCATGCCTTTGTACTTGCTATATACTCTTTGCCTAAAAAAGCCCTCATTTTATTCACTTCTCTCACTGACTTTTAAGAGTGTACCCAAAGATCTCCTTTACTGGGAAGTATTTGCTGACCAACCTTCACCCCAGTTAAGATAAGCATATCTTTATTATCATACTAATTACACCACATTCACATTGCTTATTTTTTCTTTTGTTTATGGCCAGGTCTTCAATATATTTTCTTCTCTAACACTAAATATCTACAGCTCCTCACATAGACATGGTGCTCAAAAAGATTTGTTGAATAAATAAGTAAACCGAACCAAAAATTCAAATGAGTTTGCCTTCATTTGCCAGATTATAAAGCAACCAATTTTTTTTTTAGTAAATTGAAAGCTAAAGATTTAAATCAGAAGCAAATTTGCATGTTTTCTAAAATTATTGATTCATAACAATTTAAACAAATGAAAATATTTTATAAACAAAATCAAATGGTATTTAAATTCAAGATTCTGTTATGTATGTCTAATTAAAGGAAATACCTTATGGCTTTAAAGTATTAAATATCAAGCAAAAAGTTTATTTAAAGAAAGATAGGTTTGTTTCTACTAAAATTTCAGGCCACAGAGTATGGGAAAAAAAGTTTCTAGTTATATAATGTTATGCACACTTGGCTAATTTATAATGAGATGTTTAAACCCGAAAATTGCAAAGTACTCATTTATAGCTCAACTACCTAATAACTTGGAAATGTGAACATAGTTTGGGCTCTAGCACTTATGCAATTAAGGCAAAATCTTAAATTAACCATACAAATTACTTCTGTGATACTGTTGAAAGACTAACTAAATACATTTATTGTGTTTAGTTAGTGAAACACTTACACCACGTAATTCTTTAAGGAGTCATTTTCACAAACATAGAGAACCTCTTTTGGTTTGCAGTGGAATAAGTCCTTAATTTTCTCCATGATCTTTATGGCTAGGGCTGTCTTCCTGGTTCCTGGAAAGCAGTAGATGAACAGTTCTCGTGTCTCATGAAGGCTCTCTGAA
Source organism: Pteropus medius (assembly GCF_902729225.1). Taxonomy (NCBI): domain Eukaryota; kingdom Metazoa; phylum Chordata; class Mammalia; order Chiroptera; family Pteropodidae; genus Pteropus; species Pteropus medius. The sequence goes on along the minus strand of NW_024349799.1, from coordinate 8,629,839 downwards.
AGCAGCTCACACTGCTCTGCTATGAGGAAGTTGAAAAATTCATAGCCCAGCAGGTCACTCAAAAGAGATCTAGAGCACAGTGAGACCACGATAAGGGCCTGCAACAAGTCTTCCATTTCCTCCTCATTAGCAAGCTGGTAGGCTTGGGGGTAGTATACAGGGATTTCACAAGGTCTACACTGTGTGGTGGGCAGGTATATCAGCTTCGGAATGACACACACTTTTTCTGTGTAACCAACAGTTCCTAGTTTCTGCTTTAACTGACGAGCAGTATTTCGGGCATACTCAAGGCTTTCACTCTTACTGGGGTGTTTTAAGATTGTAAAGAGTACAAGGGGGCTATTAACTGCTATTAGGAGAGCATCACACAGGACATCCTGCTCTTTTTTTAAGCCAACATCACTAGCCCAGCTTCTAGAAAATATCACAATCCCCTGAGAACAAGGATGTATCTGCATCTTCATTAATTCTTCCAGTCCTTTATGATCTGAGAATAGCTTCTTACAGAGTGATTCTGGTTTAAATTGTATCTCTTCCTGTGTCACTGAAAATCCAAGGAATAGAAGTTACTAAAATGTACAAAAGCATATTGTAAGTATTCCTGCAACATAAATAAAAGAAATGAGTCTAGCCATGGAACCATAGGTTTCCTTGTCTGCAAGAAAAGCACCCCTTCTTCACAGGCCAGGACTGTGAAGTTCCCACTGTTGACTGCTCTCATACAGGGAAGGCAATCAGGGAGAGGTCTTCACAGAACAGCCTCCTAGCACCCTCTTCTCAACCCCAAATGGTCCACTCCTGCTAGGAAATCAGGCAGTTACTCCTTCCTGTTAAAGAGGTGTGTGAGCGTGCGCATGTGTGCCTGAGGCTTTGAGAGAACTAAGAACTTTAATTTAAAACAATGATTCTTAACATGCAGCAATTTTACTACCCCCACCACCCAGGACATTTTTTTCTTGTTACAGCTGGAGGAGGGCTACTGGAATCTGGAAGGTAGAGGCCAGGAATGCTGCTACACATCCTACAATTCAGAGGGCAGCCCCTTTCAACAAAGAATTACGTGGCCAAATATCAGTAGTGCTAAGGTTGAGAAACTCTGCTTTAGAACCCCATGGCTCACCTCCTTCTGCATTGGAAAGCCAGGGGGCAAGTCTCTTGTGCTATAGACCTAAAATTTAGGAGAACTCCTAAATTATCTCCAATTTGGGGAACAAAAACCATAAGCGACTAGAAGCCTAAAAAAGCACACAGAAATATTGTGTGAATTTGATGACTGGGAAATAAAAATTAGCTTTTTCAGGACCATTATGTCTGCTAAGTCCTATATTTGACCTTCTTTCCGAGGAGAAAAATTTGGACTAATTGCTATCAGTTCCTCCCAACATAATTTTAGGAAATAAATAAATAAATAAATAAATAAAAATAAATAAGTAAGTAAGTAAGTAAGTAAGTAAGTAAATAGAAGCCCCCTCGGCTGAAATCAAGAAAGAAATACCTGGAAACAAACGTTGTTGTAGAGCCCCTTTAAATTTCAGGACTTTTATGGGACATGATGGACTTCTTAGTGCAGACGAAGCTGGTGAAACCGGGAGAAGGCTGTAGTCTGTGGCCAGACTAGAAGGAGCTAAACAAATATATGGAGAGTTGTTTCAGACAAAAAAGAAACAGAACTTTTTAATTGTTCTTCCTACTGTTGACATGTGATTTGCATCATGCCTGATCTGCTCTTACATTCTCTATGCCTCAAACAGTTCACAGATGTTAGGAGAGGAAGTCTGGGGACTCCTGGAGGACCATGCATTTTCTGAGTCACTGTGTGATTCATCCTGGGCAAGTCATTTTACCTCTCTGTCATGACTGGGTGAGGTGATGATCCCTAAGGTTCCTTCCAACTTTAATATTCTGATTCTGGGTCATCTCTAAGAGGAAAAGGCTTCTAGCAGGAGCAGAAAAAGTTAAGCACAGTATGTATTTTTTTATACTGTTATAGTTGTTTAAGTTCCCATCCAAAGTTTAGATAGAATAGAAAGTGGCAGGATCTCTAGTTTGGTGTATGTGTGTATGTAAAGTAAACTCAAACAAATTCAGAATGAGAGAGAATAAGTCAATACAATCACTCAACTCTTGATCCAAGCTTCTTTAATAAAATTAAATACTGACCATGAAGGCAAACTGATAAACTTTGTTCAGCCGGTGAGTCCTTTATGGATTAATTAGAAATCACCAGGGCTGATTCTGTGAGGCAGGGCGAAACTGTAAGGGAAGTGAAAACACTAGGAGTCCTCGTCCCCATTCCCATTCCCTGCCCCAGCATCTCCTTTTTCATCAGTTAGTTTTTCCCCACTTGGGGAAAGTGGTTGAAGGCATTAGCTCCTAATGTTACTGAAACAATTCAAATTTGTCAACAAATTTCCCTTGAAAGAATTAGTGAAGAGTCATTCTTAAATGCTGTTTCTCTGAAATATCATCCTTAGAGATTACTGATGAACGTTTGTGACTGAAAATATCAGCCTGCAAAATTTTTTCAACAGGCCTTTACAGTGCATAAAAGGGAAATGCCACTAATTCATGGCTGATGGCATGCTATAATTTTCCCAAAGTAGACTGAAATCGAAGCATTTCCTGACTTCAAGGAGTTCATATTCTTTGAATTAGTAAACATATTAGAAAAAGGAACCCTGTAATGGGAGAATATTTGTAAGCAAAACAGCTTTTTAATCATTTTAATTCTTTGAAATATCTGTGACCAAATGCCCACAGAAGGCAGAGAAGGGAGTTTCTCCCTACCGACTGGATAATGGCTGCTATTCTGCTTTACCTGGCTGAATATCCAGCATCATGGCCACCCAGTGCTCGGCTGTCAGCCTTGTGACAGAATTGTTCCTCATAATCCAGGAATCCGGGGCCTCTGTGAATACCACACAGCAGAAGGGCTCCACTTGAACCACACAGACATAACCATACAAGGCATCTTTTTGGTATACATCCAAGATTTTGGTAGTGAAATTCACTTTTGGCTTCTCACAACAGAAGTGGAATGTTGGCAGTTTTTCTATGCAGTTTTCTATTTCTTTTTTTAATAGGTCAGGGTTTACTCTTTCTCTCTTACATCCAAACACTTCTTTGCTCTTATCATCCACCCCAATAATTAGGTATCCCCCATGGGTATTGGCAAATGCAGAAATGTAATGAGGCAGCATTTCTTTAATTCGAGGGATAATCTTTTTGGTAGTGAACCTTTTAAACTCTACATGTGTTGACTCAGTAAAGCTGAGTTTCTCTTTATACATGAGTTTGTCCTTTTTAAAAAACTCTGAGGCAGACGTCTTCATATTTTCCTCTTCCTGAATGTTTCTGTCAAGAACTTTCTGAGGATGCAGCTCCTTCACCCTCGATCTTCCTCTTTGGGCTCTAGACTGCTTCTCTCTCAGAAGCTCCAGGGCACTGCTGGCACTCAGGTTGATAGCGGAAGTCACATCTCTCTGATATAAATTTGAGCGCAAGCTGCAAATCCTTAGAGGTAGGCTGAAAACATCTGGGCTCCATGACTTCACAAAAATCAGGAGATTGTGCCCCTGCTGCATGTAGTCAAGGTATTTCTGTGAACCTGAAGGAAGGAGCTTTTGAAAAGAAGTTTCCAGATCCTGTCCCAGCCCATGGCATGGGTAACTGTAGGTTTTATCGTCAATCTCCGCTTTGATCACACCCCCTCCAGAATTTAAGAGTGCACATGTAGCTTGGATGATTTTAGAATTCTCAGTTCTTTTCAAATAGTTATTGGTCATCTTCTTCCTGTTCTCTTCTCCAAAAGTCACTCTGCCCACTTCTACAATTACCTCAGGATAGAGCATTTCTGTATTGGTCTTGAGACTCTCCATCTCAGCAACCCCTCTGTGCTCCAAACAATAACAGAAATGGATTCCAATAAATAATCAGGACAGAAATGTTTCTTCTACATTAACAAGAATTCAAGAGATTACAATATTCTCTTCAAAGTTTTAAGTTATTGGCGATACATTTTAACATGGAAATAATCTTTGATATCACTGTTTTCTAACAACTTTGTCAAGATCCTTAGTTTTTCCATCATGAATGGGCATAGGTAAAGGTAAATGCTTAATATTTTGCCATAACAGAAAACTTATAGCACTGGAATTTTGGGCCATTTTTTTACTTAAAATTAGGAAGCGCCAACAGTGAACCCAGATATAAAGAACATGGGTTGGCACAGGAACCAATGTAAGTTATTAGAGAATGTGTAGAAGCAGAATTTAAAGTCAGAAGATCCTCCTATTTATAATTCAAAGGAGAAAGAAAGAGGGGCAATAGGGAACTAATGGAGTATAGTTTGAGAGTATATGTGATATAGATATCTTGCTATAAAAACAAACATAAACTTGGTATTATTATTTTATACATTTTTAAAGCTTTATTCTACTCCTGAAAGAATGTCAATCAACACCAAATGCAGAAATTGTTTTATCTCTTCAAACATTATTCTAAAAGTACATTTCTTCATATACAGTGTGATACAGAAGCAGGTGCTTTCCTGCCCTCCTAATAGTTCTATCAGTGCTGTGAGAACCTCTAAGACTTGGACAAGAATATGAATGTAAGGACATGGTTATTAAACTGTGGCCAATCCCCTTTTGCTTCACAAATAGAGCACTCTCGGTCAAAATTAGGGCACTGAAGCAAATATTTCAGACATGACTCTCTTAGCTTTTGTTAAAAAAATAAAATGTTTACTAACCCAAACCAAAATTCTTCCTCTAGAAGAAAAGAACCCATTTCTTCTGTGTGATCTTTGCAAGGCAGAGGCCATATAAGTGTTGTTTGTACCCACCAAAAGGAAAAAAAGCAGGCATTCAGCAGGATGTGTACCCTCCTCTGTCATAGTTTGCTCTCAGTTGCCTTCTCATCCACCAGGTAAACCAAACTCAACCTGATGAATTGTTTTTTTCCATATGCGAGCATCTCCTACAGGTAAATGTAACTGTATGGCCCCTTAGAGAAATTTCTGATAACATTCTATTCACATGATAGAATCACAGAAGTGTTGGAAGGGACTTTAAAGATCTTTGGGTCCAACTATCCATCTGATTCTTAAATCTTCTCTATAATATTCCCAACTCTCAACAAATTGCTTTCCAGCAACTGCTTGAACACCTCCAATGATGAGTAACTCACACTATCAAATTAGTCCTTCTATTTTTCGACAACTCTGTTAGAAATGGCTTCCTTATGTTCAACTGTAATTTGTCTCCCTGTAATTTCCATCTGCTGGGGCTCACAGAAAAAATCCAATTGTTTTTGATCTAGCACACTGTACTCTCATGGCTCCCAAGTCTCATTGTTACTGATGCTGCTAGATGCTGCTAACAACTGTGATAGATATCATTTTCTGAGATTCTAGCTTCAAAAGAACATCCTTTCCACTCTTCTCAAAATTTCTCACTCATTTTCCTTTACAAGTTTCTCTTTAACTACTATATAACTAAGCCCTTCATGCCCTCAGACATAAACTGCACCTAAGATGAGATGGATGAGATTTTTCAAATTAAACTTTTTTTACCTGATGCGCTTGCTTCTTCTCTTGTTTCAGTTCCACATCTGGCTTGGGTCTGAATGTTTGCTTTCTGTCACAGTCCCTGTTGCCCTTTTGATATCAGCCTGGGAGGAGCAGGAACTCTGCCAGACTCCCCCAGTTTTCATTACATTGACCCACTGAGGAAGGCTGATAAGGACTCAAGTAAAGCCTGTGACAGGGTAGATTAGCAAGCCGAGGTCTGACTTCTGGGAGTGAATGAGGTAGTAATGGGAAAATTCAGAAGTTTTCAAGTGAGGGGCTAAAGCTAAACTTTTCACCTCTAAGGGGCCAAGTGTCATTTCCACACATCATATAAGCACCTTCTGTCCTCATTAATTTCTTTTCAAAGCTCTACATTCATTTTAAATTAGGCCGCTCTGCACGTATCCATTATGAGCAATATTAAGTTATTCCATTACCTTTCAAAATTGCTTGTTCCATTCTACTTACTTTTATTCTCTTTTTCCTGTTCTTCTTTTTTATTGGACACAAAACCCAGCCTAGAAAAATGCACATTGATGAGGTGCTGGCTATCCTTGGGTGAGAGAATGACAGATTATTTTTGTTTAATTTCCTTTCATTTTTTTAAAAAAAACTTTTTCTGTATTGTTTTTACCATTAAAATAGGAATTGTTTTTATCATTAAAAAACGAAAAAATAAACAGGTGAACTATCTCACTTAGGAATGCTGGTTAAACTGGATAAAGCTTCCTATAGTAGGCCGAATAATGGCCACCAATTATTATTAGTATTATTATTAGGAACCTGTAAAAAAGGTCATTGCAGATGTGATTAAGTAAAAGTCTTTGGATGGGGAGATTATGCTGGATTATCTGGGTGGGCCCTAAATCCAATTACAAGTGTTCTTATAAGAGAGAAGCAGAGAGAGATTTGATATACACGAAAGAGACAACATGACCCATAGAGGCAGAAATTGGAGTGATGTGGCCACAGTGTAGGAATGCAGCGGCCACTGGAAGGTAGAAGAGGCAGGACCGGATTCTCTCTCCCCTTGTATCCCTTCCCCACTTCCCCAGCATAACCCTGCTGACACCTTGATTTTTGCCCAATAAAACTGATTTCAAACCTTTAGCTGTGGGAAAATAAATTTTTGTTATTTTAAGCAACAAGTTTGTGATAATTTGTTGTAGCAGTCACAGGAAACTGATATACTTGTCTCCCTCTAAATTGAACCAACAAACAAGTCTGTGTTTCTACTCAATTTGCTTATGATGAAACGACCTTTTTTATAATAAAAAATAGATTTGATTGATTGATTTGCCGAGGTTACTGTTCCTATGAAGTTCTGCTTTGCTGGTATATTACCCTTTGTGCATGTTGGCTAAACAGAGTTTCCAGGACAGGAGGCAGAACAGATACTATGATGAATATTTAACACAGCAACACCATAAACTCCGAAAGCCTGCCCTCAGCTTCAACTTTAACCTATTTCCATTCACTTCACTTCCAAATTCAGTCTCACTTTTAGTTTTACAACCTACCTTAATTCCCAGCCTCTCTTGCATCGAAATCCCTGATATTACTTACCTTAAGAAAGATAAAAATGACCATCTTTTACTGAACGTGTACATTTGGGTGCAAGGCATCGAGATGGGAGCTTTCCATACTACACAGAAACTGAGATTACATGGCCAATAAGTGGAAGAGCAAGGGTTCAAAGTCAGATTTGTCTAATACAAATGTTTCTACTCCTTCTCCTGCCTTTCATTTTGGGATTCTAGATTGTTTTTGAGTCTTCAAAATCAGAAATCCACCTAACTATCTCCCCTTTTTCTTCCTGCTCAACAGGAAGATCATTATTTGGACAGGAGAACCAGAAACCAGATTGTTTCTTTTTTATTCTTCTTCAATGTACTATAAAGGACTAAATCTGGAGAAGCAGGGATAATGTGAAAGATAAGCAAATAGTTTCTCTTCCTTCTTCAAAGTTCCTTAGTTGAGTCCCCTGGTTATGAATAGTTAGATTATCACACCAGGGAGATTCTCACATCTTGGTTTTGATACCTCAAAACCAACTTTGCTTTTTCCTAGGTCCTGGGAAAGTGATGTGGCCATTCTGTTGACAATGGGCTAAGAACTAGAGCCCCCAATGTATTTAAGATGTATTTACTCACTAAGAATTTCAATTTATCAGAAGTCCTTTGTGTCGGTGTACACAGCCTTCATGCACACTAGACACAAAATGACAAATACCAGCCTCTACCTCACCCTCAATTCATTCATAGAGATGATCTAGAGAGCAATAATGCTAATTCTGCCATGCTACTACCTGACTCTGGTAAGTCTCCTAACTTTCATCCATTCTTTTATTCGATCACCTATTTTTTGAGCACCTAGGGTGTTGAAATCCTAGCTCTGTCACTTTCTAGATTTGAGACCTTGGTTAAACTAATCTCCATACAGTTCTGGTGAGAATGAAATGAGATGATATACATAAAGAGCTTAGCATGGTGCCTGGCATATAATGTCAGCTTTTCATTCAATAATCAATTACTAAGCACTTACTGTGTTCTGAACATGGCGCTATGCTGTAAGGCTACATGACAAAATAAAAACTGTCATTTAATGACTGCTTTCTTTGGGCCAGACAAGCAACTTTGATTACTTTGATTTGTCCTCATAACAACTTGTAAGACATGCATGATTTTCATCATCTTATAAATGAGGAAACTGAGTTCAGGGTAGTAAAGATCAAGGTTACACATCTAGTAAGTAGCTTGGATTTGAACCACTATCTATCTGATTCTAAAACCCATTTACCATAATTCTGTCATGCATCCATACTGTTAGCCAGAAGAATAAGACACATATCCTGTTCACAATCTAGAGAGGGAAAACACATATCAAACCATTGTAATACAGCATATATAATAACATCAGTTGAGCACTCTATGTTCTAGGCATTGTTCTCATTCAATTTATCTAACAGTTCTGTGTGCTATAATATTAGGTGCTATTATTATTCCCTTTTTGAGGAAACTGAGGAACAGAGTTTATGGTGCTTACAAATATGGTCCATGTGCATGATCACTACATTCTAGTGCCACTCTGGAGAGCTAGCAATGTATGAACAATGTGCTCTGAGTGTTCTGAGGTGTGACAATAACTCTGCTTGTGAAAATAAGATAAGATCTCATAAATGAGATGGTGTATGAGCTGGAACCTGTAAGTAAGAATACCAGGCTGAGAAAGAGAGATGGAGAAGAGGAAAACCAGGCAGAGAAAACGGCTCATGCAAATTCTCTTCACTGTCTAACCTCTCCTATCCATTGGCTGCTCCTTGCTGCTTATTATATACCATCTCTCCATTTCCACTGCCACAGTCCTAATTTAGGCTCTTATTGGCTCTCACCTGGACCATAGCAATCACTTGCAATAGCATCCCTTTGCCTTCCTTCATTCTATTTAAAAACACAGTTGCACATTGAATTTTCTAAAGTACAGCTCTGATTATGTCATCTCAGGCTCTGAAATCTTCAAATCTCTCTTTCTCCAGAATAGTCTAAACTACACAGCCAGCAAGCTACAATCTTTAACAAAGTCTTGACCTATCTTTCAAATTTCTGCCACCCCTTTTCTTTAACACTATCACTGGTCCTCAAACTTTAGTGTGACTCAGTATCACCTGTGGGGCTCTTATTAAAAATATGTATGCTTCGGCTCCAAACCCAGAATATCTGATTCAGTAAATCTGGGTTTTGTCCCAGGCATTTTTATTTTGTGATTTGTTTTTAGTGCTGAAGGACATCTATATTGTTGTTTCCTCCTGGTAAGCTCCTACATGTTTTCTTATTTGATTTGGTAAGCTCCTACATGTTTTCTTATTTGATTTGGGAGTTAAATTACTCCTTCTCCCAGAATCTCCTAATTCTCGAATCTCACCCATCTTTCAAGACCCAGATCAATTGCCACCTCTCCCAGATAATGTTTCCTGCTCTCTTTTGCACTTCTTTGATATTTAGATGCACTTTTCTTGCGGCACCTCTTGCTTATCTAGGAAGTGTCCAAGCGCCCGAGCAGCCAATAAATTCACCCTGAACGGAGAGGGACACGTGCACCTGAGTCTCCCCTCCCTCCACGCCCCCAACGCCTAGCCCTCGAGGGAATCTGGACAAGTGCAATAAACACTGTTGGATCACTCAATCAATAGTTCTTCCCGGAAACCCAGGGCATAACTGCCTCAGTCGCCCTTCCCTATTTGTGAAACAAGGCACCGGCAGAACTATTCAGCATTAACAGTCACCGAGTGGTCCGAGGGCGGGTAGGAACTGCTCAGAGGCTGGAAAGCTGGTGGCCTAACTCTGACAGTCAGCCACGCAAAGAAGCGATGGAAAAAGCGTTTCTGCCTGCCCGCCCGCTCCACCCCTGACTTTCGCCTCGCCCTCCGATTGGCTGCTCCTTGCACCCGCCCCCTTCTCAAGGCTGAGGCCCATGTGACCCACTGGCCTCTTCGGGATTGGTTGCCCCGGGAAAGGCCGCACAGGGCGGTGGGGAGCCTGCGGGGCCGTAGGGCGGAAGTGGATATGGAGCCGGGAATGGGAGCGGGTATCGCCCAGAACCCAAAGGCGGAGTATCGGCTTCCTTCAGCCTCCGCTGGCCCGAGCAGAGGGCGTAGGAGTTAGGAGTTTGGAAAGAGAGCTCAGGACTCTTACCTGGGTCTGATGTGAGCCCTGCTCCGGCCTTTCTCGCGTTTATCCGCAGGGACGGCTTCTCTGTCTTTCCTGAACTTGGTGGGATTTGGACCTTATTATTTTTGAGGGTCTACTGTGTATAAGCAATGGTTGTCCTGCACTGGACGCCGTGCAGCGCGCCATGAGGTAGAAGCTGGGGGAAGCAGGGCTTAGAGATGCTTGAGGTATGGTCTTACTTACGTGAAATGTTAGAGGTAAGTCGGCTTTATAAATTGTGCTAATGCTTTTATAATCTAGGCGCTTAGAGTTTAGTAGGGAAGCTCGCGTATTGACTGAATTAAACTCTTATTAATTGAGCCTCCTCCTATATACCAGGCACCATTCTGAGTGTAATGGTAAGACAGACCTGGTTCTTTACGAACTCTGATGAGGCTGGTGGGAGAGAGGAGGAGGTGGGAGACGTGAATGGGTAAATACTTGGCATGTGATCCCTGTTGTGGTGGGAAAAAGTGCTGTGGGAGTCACAGGAGGGGATGACAGAGTTATAGACCACTTAACAGAGGTTACATTTGAGTAAAGTTTTAAAACTAATTGCACATTCTCGACATTGAAAGATGCGTTCTCCACATTGAAAGGGTGGGGGAGGCACTCCACATGGAGTGAATGTTCTCAGAATATGCTTGCTGTGTATGGCTGGAACACACTAGAGCTCTCTTCACAAGTTTCATGCTTTTAGACAAATTTATTTAAGTTCTCTCGGCCTGTTTCCTCATTTTTAACGTGTACTATTTCACCTGTACAGGATGATAAGATAAAGACTCAAGCATAGCTCCTGTAAAACAGGCACTTTGTTAGTTTCCCTCCATGGAGCTTAGTTGCTGAACGCAAACAGACCAACAGCCATCAGTTTTTAACTATGGAGTATGAATTTGTTGACATTTACAGATGGCTGGAGGAAGCATGTGGTGTCTCCAGAATTGTTATTTAGCTACTGACAATACCATGCTGAAAGGCTGGGGAGAGTGACATTGTTTGTGATCCTAGTACTTTTCCATGTCAGTGATAGTATAGCACCTGAAGGTGTCATTTAGATAAATGAAATGCAGTCAGCTTTCTCATTCAGAAATTGATTATTCAGGGTGTGAATTGCTTTGCATTATCCAGGCTTTGCGTTGCTTCTTTTATCTTGTTCATGGCCTGGAGAAAAATGAAATTAAAACATATTTAGCTGGCAATGAAAAATTGCCATAAAAATTTGTCTGATAAATCTGATTATCAGACCTCAGTTCTCTTTCCAGCTTTGCTGTTAATTTGCTAAGGACCTTTGGCAAATCATAACCTCTCTGGGTCTTGGACTCTTAAGATAGATTTGGGTATAAACATTTTATGTGTATACTTTTTAATCTTTGCAGCAGAATTGTAAATCAAATTATGTATTATTCCTTTATAAAGGAATTTATAATCTTTAGAAAATCTTTTTAAAGCTTTTGCTTTAGTACTAGACTATAAATGCCTTCACAGGCATCCCTGAAATTTTATCATGCATAGTGTTTTGGCTCATGAAAAAAACAAGTTTATCAACTGTAAATGCTTATAGACTTGCTTCTGTATTTCAAAAACAAAAAGCTCCCCCCGAACAAAACTTTTTCAAATTTGCATTTTTGTACAGCAGAGTGGCTTAAAGCATTGTGGAGGATTATTCAAATCATGGTTGAAACTTATCTAAAAAGCAGCTTTATTTTTTCATAGATAAACCTAAGTTTTTTTGGATATGAAAAGAGCACGTGAAATGCTCTTAGAAAGAGGTGAAATGCAGTGATGCGATGATGAGTGAAGTATAGTCTGACCTGGTATTGCCATTGCTTCGGTGTTGGCATTGACCAGGGCATGATCACTTAATCTTCTCTCTGAGCTGATTCTGATTGTGTTTTTTCATATTGGTATGTTCTAATCTATTTGGATACTGGTTTTATTATGTATAAGAGTGCTTTTTTTTATGTTCTTTTGAATTTTACTGATACTTTCATGTTTTCCTTCTTAGGTTGAAGTAAAAAAATATGGCTTTGATAACTTCATGGAGGACTACCATTTTTTCAATCTTGATTCTGGTTCATTTCCCTTATTGACTTATTACTGTATTAAAGATGTTTAACTGTGGTATTTGCTGTGGTAAAACCTTGCTGTTTAACAAAAATTTTTGTAAATGTCCATTATGCTCCTCTTATGATTCATAAAAGCATTAATATTTTAAAATAGGATATTCCATTTCAGAATTTAGTTTTATCACCTTTGTGCTATCAGAGAATGTGCTTTGAATTGCTAAAATGAGTTAAAGTATTGGCAACCACCTATCACAGCAGAGGCACTTACAAATTATTTTCATTCTTCCAGTCATGACGATTTTTTTTTACCCGTATTTTTTCACCAACCTGCCAATCCAGTGGCATGAATTTTCTACATAGGCAATTTAAGTGTTTCAATAGTATTTCTGATACAAGATATTTCAAAAAAGGCTGAATTCTTGCTATTGGAGTAGAGGATCTCTCCCCCACCATTACTGGATTAGCAAAAAGCAGCAAAATGTTAATACAAAAATACCCAAAAAAGTCAAAGGTGGTCCGAATGAAAATTTACTTTAAACACCTCAAGTAATCTCTAAGTTTCCACATGATCATGACAACATGGAAGTTTTTTGCCAAAAACATTTATTCTTAAAATGTATTTAAGCATTTCATAGAAACTTTAGTAATAGCCAGAATAATTCATGTCAGTTTAGCAAACTCTTAACAGCAGGCAGAAAGAACTTATTAAAAGGTCTTTTCTTTACACACGGTTAGATCAGTATTTTACTTCATCTTTTTATTGCTTATTAGCTTTGCTTTCACACGGAAATCTTCAGACTATATATACACTCAACCCCTATCTTCCTTTAACCAGTTTCCCAAGAAAGAGCTATATGGCTCATAAAGGAATCTTTAAAAGTTGATAAACTACAACAAATATTACTTAACAAATGGGTCACAGTACATGGAAGGAGCTGTTGTTTTTCGAATGTGCTTCTGTAAAGAGCAAGCCCACTTTTCACATTGTTTGCAAACTGATAAAACTTCTTTCTCAGAGGCAGATAAACCTTTCTTGTCAAGAAAAGACCTGCTTCCCCTTCACCACCCACTTTGAGGTCTAACTTGGGTTTTTCCTGAGAGCTTCTATACCTCTTTGTTCTTTAAGAAAAAGCTTCTGCACTAATTATCCTCTTTTATCTACTTCTCTACACAGACCCTCATGTTCCTTGCCAATCCCTATTCTCTTACTCTAATCAGCTTGGTCAACTCTAGGGGTCTAGAGAACAGGCTAGAGGTTAAGATCAATGGTATATCCTTTTAAAGAAATACAGTTGTTTAAAATTGATATAATTATGATTTGAGGCTGAGAAGTATCAAACGATACTATGTAACATGCTGAAAAACAGCCCTGTGGCCTTATAGTGCAATGGATTTTGTTTCGAGGTAAGATGCTAATACTTTTCAGTTCTCAGGGGAGTACAGTTTAATTAGATGTTGTACTTCTGTTGGATAACCTGTGATGGGACAACTTTGGTGACTCCTCACATAATTAAATACACAGCGGTAACAAAACACATAGCCAGAGGTGGCAAGCACAGTATCGTTGACTCGGGTTTTACGACACAGTGGACACACAGTCTTCATTTTGGGTAACAGGGGAGAATCAGAATTGTAGTCTAGGTGCACAGGTGGTGGTGGAGTAGGCAGAGCAGTCAATGATTTGATGGTTTCTTGATTTTCAGATGAGTACCACCAGTCAAGGAACTGCAGGAAGAATACACCCACAGAAAGGCCAGTAGAGAGGGATAAGGCAACACCCCCCATAGCTTTTTTCAGAGTTGACTTTATCTTCTCACTAACACTGTTGGGAGAATAGAACAAGGAGGCAAAAAGAAAAAGTATTTGTTTAGGTATAATCACAGAATGGTTAATATAAATGTAGTTCTTATGCTTATCAACGCCAATTCATTTTGAGAATTGAACGGTTGCTAGATTGACAGTCTCCTTAAGGTTGTATTCTAAATGATTCCCTCATTCTGATTTACAGTATTTTAGGAGCGTAGGAGCTAAACTTTGTTTTTAATGACTAGGGTTTTGTTTACTTTGTTTCAAGAAAGATTAGTGAGACATTGATTACACAGACTTTTTTTTTGGTGGAAGACAGTATATCTAGAAAAACAACTCATTTAAAAAAATAACTTAGCAGTATTGAGAAATATGCATTTGAACTTTTAGGAGAACACTAAATGCAGTATAGCATCGTGGTTAACAGCACAGTCTTGAAAATTTTGTTCATCTGGCTTGAATCTCAGCTCTGCCACCTTTAGCTATGTGGCCTTGGAAAGGTACTTAGCTTTTAGGGCTAAGTTTCCTCAGCTGTTAAATGGGGATAATGCATTTATTTCATTGGGTTGTGATGAGGCTTAAGATAATGTACATAAAGCAAACACCTAGCACAGGGCCTAGCACATAGCTAGTGTGCACAAAAATGTAGCTGTATGATGAAGGTTTTCAGGTTGGCAATCCTTGTTTTATGGATACAAGAATTTTTCTACCATTTTATGAAATACCTCAAGGTGGACCGAAGGAGGTGAATTTCATAAAATTAGTATAAGATTTTAGAGTTTGTTAAAGTTTTGGGGAAAATGTTAAGGCCTTACCTCCTGGCTGGTTGCTGCATCATGCTGGCTTCAGCTGGTTTGTGCTCCAGAGCTTGTATATCCTGAACTGTAAGCCGACCTAGCCGAACTCCAGCTAGACTTAGTAGTGGTGAGTGGTGCTGAGCCTTTCCTAGGATGTATTGAAGTTGTTGTACAAGAAACCAGCCTTCCCAGGCCATGTTAACAAATGGGTAGGCTGCCAGGAAGGCTCTGTAAAATTGTTTCCAGCGGGAAGAAGGGGGATGGATAGAATATTCATCCTCTTCTCTCAGGCTAGAAACCAGCTTTTCCAACTTCACTTTCAGATAGGGAAGAAGAACCAGGAACATTACTGACTTCCAAAGCTGCTTTTTTGGGAGACCAGCACTGGCCAGTCTCTGAAGCTTGTGTGTGTCCCCCATTACGATCCGCTTTAAGCCATAAAAGTTTTCAGAAAACGAGGCACTGGTTTTAGAAAGATAATGCTGCTGGAGCAGAAGATCTAGCAGGGTAAAAATTTCATCAAACCACCTCCAAAAAAAGCCATAGTGGGCAGGATTTGATTCTGCAAGAACCTAAAGCAAATTATAAATGACATTCCATTTCACAACTACTATGTCTTGTAGTTACATTTCCTTTCCCCCTGTAAATTCTACACTTTGAGATTAAATAAGCCATTCCTTTGGGGTCTACCCTATCCTCTCTTTAGTGCTGAGTACTTATTACAGGGCTCTACACATAACAGGGACTCAATAACCATTAAGTCATAGGATATGAACTATATGCTAATTGGTAGTTCAAACCTAGGCTACGAAATAAACCCAAGTTATTGGTTTGGTTTTTACCCAGTCCCTATAAGCATTCAAAGAATTTATACCTTACCTTGACCACATGCTGAAGAGCAGGTCTCACTGCCGTCATTAAACTGTCCTGTGCTACCACCTCAAAGATGGATGGCTGGTCATCCAACACAGAAGCAGTTGTGATATGAGCTCCGTGCTCAGCCATAGCTTCCTGTGTGCACTGGGTTTCAATCCGCCCACAAACTCTCTAGTAAGCATGAACTTGTTTTTGGTATCAAATGGGTGCTCAGTCGTAGAGGTAATCTTTCTGCAGGATACCCGAAGCTTCTCTCAATTTTAATAAGAACTGGGGGAAAAGACCTAGAGGCCGAGGGGAAGGGTCTCAAGGAAGTTAACGAAGTTAACGCAGAAGTAGGAGAAAGTGTGTAGGGAAGGGGTGACTTGTTAAATGCTGCACCTCACTGGGCAGAGCGTGACTATGGGGGACAGGTGTGGACGAAGAATTGCTGTCTTCTCCAGGTGCAGTCCTGCAGGCTGCGAATCAGAGACTCCCAATCGTGAAGGGTCAAAAACCCGACGGCTCTAAGAGATCAGAGATGCTAGTGAAAAGCCCAGTACGCAAGGACTGGCTCCAGCTGTTGACTGCAAAATACCCCCGCCCGCGCCCGTCCTTGCGCGCTGACCCCAGACGAGACGCAAAGGACCCACGACACTGTATGAAGAAGAGGTCTCAGCTTTATGACAGAAGCCGCTCCCGGAAATGGAAGTCGCGGTGCTTGAAAACGGCGGCGGAGGAGAGACGCTCTAGTCCCGACACCGGAAGTAGAAAGCTGTTACCCCACTAGCACTTCCGCTTCCGCCCCCGCTGAAATTAAATGAGGCTCTTGGTGATTCGCATGGAGAGGGAGTGTCTCGGTTCGTTTTAGTTTTAGCTGGTTTTGCATCACACTCTGGGTGGAAAGCTAGAGCTCTGAACCGCTGCTGAGGCCTATGTTCCCGCGACGATCAAGTTAGGGGTGGAGGAATAAAAGGAATGTGGAGATGGAAAGACTACGTGCGCGCGCGACAGGGGTGGTGGTGAATTTATATTTTGCCACCTTCCAGGAAAGATTTTTAGCGACGTAGCTGGAGATAGAAGCCTTAGTTTTATTGCCGCCGATTACAAGGAAAGATGATTAGAATGAGAAATGTTCCTGCGGCCTCTCAGAACTTATCCTCCAAGCTGGTAGCTTACCTGTATTCTAGGTTTGATTACATTCGAGCATAACTCTAGGCACTTGCTACACTAGATAAAAACCGTTCCTATTTTTGTTGTGGTAAGTTGTGTCATATTAGCAATACGAATGCTGTGTTAAGATGAAGTGATCCTGATGAATTCTACTGGGGAGGCTTGACAGAAAAGATAGTTTTCATTGTGTACCAAAGTTAATGTAATTTACCTTGCGGTTTGCAAAATGCTTTTACCTCGTATGCTACTTTGCTTTGATTGACTCGCCGATGCAGTTTATAGAATTTGGGTGAGAATTAAAGTTCAATCGGTCTTCTCCAAAACTCCTCCCCCACCCCTGGGCTAAATAGCTACAAACAGATGGTATTATTCACTGCCCAAAGATTGATAATTAGTTTACATAATGAGAACCCTCGAAAACAAAGTTTGGTTTTAACAATAGGAGAGAAGATCTTGCAAGTAATGCTTATAGTTCTAAAAAGTGTTTTTCACTCTACCAAAATACTGCCGAAGAAAGTCACTTTGGCCCAAAATTTTTATGTTACATAGTTTAATGACTAGAGATACTAGATCTGTATTAAGCACTTGGTACATGTTAGGTGTTTGATCAATGGTAGCTGTTATATATACAGGCTTTTCTTAAGTGAATGGGCAGCAAAAAGACTAAGTTGAGAAATAGCATTAACTAAGTGGGAAATTAAACATTTGTATTAATTACAGTTTTTTTTGGTTAAAAGCAACAGAAACAGGCTAATTTAAACTAAAAAAATTTGTTAGAAGTATATGGAGTAGCTAACAAAATGAGGAAAGCCAGCTCTGAAGGAACAGAAACTACACATTTACAAAATCCTATTGGGGATCTCTAGCAAGAATTAGCAAAGTCTCATCCAGGTGACATTGTTGCAAAGAATGAGCTTTAACAAATTCCTGTCACTGTACTTATGATTCTAATTCTTATTGACCTACCTTGGTTGAGATTTCCTTTACACTGTTTCACTCTTAGCCAAAGGAGGGCAAAACAGCTTGATTAATATCCTTTGAGGATACTCAAAAGTAGTTATTACATGAGAGAAAGGAAAGGTAGTCAAAAATAACATGTCAATCATTACAGCCAACAAACACCTCACCAGAAATTCCACCCTCAAGTTTATAGTTTAATAGATAAGATACATAAAAAGTGATTGTACTTAATGTTAAAAGATATTAAGAGCCATCCGATAGGTTAACGTGTGGGTTTAGTGGAAGATGTAACTACTAGCTGGGAGAAATAACACAGTTCAAATTATCTTAAATGGAAGGCTTGTAACCAAAGAGAATAACATATTTCTAACCTCATTTTATCTCAGCTTCCCTCTGTCATTTGCTTTCTAATACAGTGATGCAACCTGGTACCTCCTGTACCTCTCATAGCAAATGTCCACTGAGAAAGTTTTGTGGATTAGGTGGACCTCAAAAATTGAGTACATTTGGGGGAAGTCATAGTAGTGGCAGGGCTTCCCATGCTAACAGAGCAGCATGAAGTGGACATGAGGAGGAAATTGTTCAGTTTTCTTTAACCCTAGAGCCATAGAAAGGAATCATAGAAAGTGTATTGAAAAGTGGATTTGGGTGCATTATGGAGGGTCTTAAATGCTAGTTTTAGTACTTTGCCTGTGGACAGTCATTTATTTAATAAATAATGAGTACCTCCTATATGCCAGGGATTATGCTATGTGCTGGGTTTAAAGTAGTAATAAAAACAGATGTGTGTCTGCCCTAATGGGATTTATAGTCTAGTCAGGGAGGGAGATAATAAGTAAATAACATATAATTTATATATTGAGTAAGGGCTGGGGTGAAAGTGGGGGCTGGGAGGATAGAACCTTTTAGACTGGGTAATCAGGGAGTGCCTTTCTGAGGAGATTGCAATTAAACTGAGATCTAAATTATGAGGAGCTAGCCATGTGAGGAGTTTGGGAAAAAAGAATGTTAGGCAGTAGGAACAGTATTTGTGGAGGCCCTAAGATGGGAAAGAGCTTGGTGTATTTGAGGGTTACATCTAGCAAAAGGGGAAACGAGGAAATAAGTGAAAGGCATAAAATGATGTTAGAGAGGTAGATAGGACTATATGCGATATGAAGGAACCTGGATTTTAGTCCAAGTGCAATGGGAAGCCATTGAAGGATTTATACACCAAAGTCATAATTAGGTTTATATTTTAAAGATGATCCCATAATGGTTATATGGTGGTTTACTTTATGAAAATCTAAGTCTACAGCTATGCCACCCTGAACATGCCTGATCTCGTCTGATCTCGGAAGCTAAGCAGGGTTGGGCCTGGTTAGTACTTGGATGGGAGACCACCTAGGAATACCAGGTGCTGTAGGTATTAATAAAAAGAAAAGAAAATCCATCAAGCTCTCCATTTATGATGTGTGCACTTTATTGAATGTTATACTTCAAAAAAAGTTTAACAAAAACCTGGCTGCTGTATGGATAATGGTTGGGAGGAGAGTTGAGGTTTCTAGTAGTCCAGGCAAGAGGTGATGGTGGCTTAGACCAGAGGTCCCCAACCTTTTTGGCACCAGGGAATGATGCTCCTATGAGAATCTAATGCCTGATGATCTGAAGTGGAGCTGAGGCGGTGATACTAGTGCTGGGGCTGCAAATACAGATGAAGCTTCGCTCACTTACCTGCTGCTCACCTTTTGCTGTGTAGCCCAGTTCCTATCAGGCCATGGGCGGTACCAGTCCATGGCCCTGGCGGTACCAGTTGGGAACCCTGGCTTAGACTAATGAAGTAGAATAGAGGGGATTGGGTGAATTTGAGATATATATTGAAGGTAGGATTGACAGTTGGAGATGGATTGGATGTGTCAGTTAAGGCAGAGAAGAATAACCTCTAGGATTCTGCTTTGAGCATTTGATAGTAATTTATTGAAATAATCAAAATCATAGCAAATATTTACATAGTCCACACTATGTGCAGGTATAGTTTTAAGTGCTTTACATATACTAATTCATCCTTGTAACAATTTATGATTGACTATTATTTTTTTCTCATTTTATAGATGAGAAAACTAAAGGAAAGGCAGAGATGGGTAAAATGGGTAAGAATAGGTTTCAGAAATATTAGGCAATGAGGAGCTGTTGAAAGTTTTTGAATGGAGAAGAGATAGGAATCAAAGTTCTTTTAAGATTTTTCTGGTGACATCTTTTTGATACAATCCACCTCTGTCTTCTGAGAGTTGTAGTTGGAATGGGTTTTTCAACCTCCCTATCCTTCCATCCCTTTATGATTTGCTTAATTTGGGTAGGCCATAATTACAGAATTACCAATTCTGTAATTGTGTATGGTTAGCAATTCGGTGTTGAAGTTTGAGGAATAGGTCAAGGCTAGAGATAGATAAAGTCATATGGTTAGGAAAGATAATTGGACCTATGAAATTGTCAAAGGGATAATGTAAAGAAAATGTGCGTATAGAAGTTTATATATATATATTAAGTTTATATATATTTAAATATATATATTGCTATTCTCTCATTCATATACTATCCTATATCTCTTCTCTTTTCAGCCGTATTTTCTTGTGGAGTTATCTATAACTCCTGATTTCATTTCCACACCTCATTCATCCTCAAACGTCTGAAGCATGGCTTTTTCCTTCATATCTCTACTTATGTTCTCAACAGTGACATCAAAGACCTTTGTGTTGCTAAATCATTGGACACTTTTCAACCCTTCTCTATCTCTATGGCAACTGACTACTACATTTATTCATTCAGCAAATTTCGGAGTGGGAGGCTAGGTCTCAAAGATAGGAGAATGAACAGACTAATATAGTTCCTACTTTCATGGAGCTCTAAAAGCCCCCTTAAATGTTCAAACTGTCTCCTTTCCTCTACTTCTCTGACTACTCCACAGTCCCTTTGGAATTTTGGTTTCCTCAGCTTCTGCCCCATGCTCTCTCAACACATTTTTAAAAGACTTTTAGAGCAATTGTTTTAGGTTCACAGCAAAATCGAGGGGAAGGTACAAAGATTTTGAGGTTGTGGTTAACAAAAGAAACCTTTGTATAAGCACACCTATTACATGCTAGGCGCTTTACATATTTTATACTGGTTAAGATTCACAAACCCAAAAGAAGTTATTTGAGACTTCATTTCACAGATAAAAGACTAAGGTTGATGAGACATTAAGTAACTTTCCCAGTCACGTGCAGGGCAGAGTTTTGAACTCAGATCTGATACCACCACAGTCTTTTTCCTTGCACCACTCTCTTCTAGTCCCACTGCCATAGTTGTGGGCTGATCACCATTGTCCACACTCCTGAACTGGCCTGGGAAATAAGCAGAGTTGTTTTTTTTTTTTTTTCTTTTTTCTTTAAGAAAGGAGCAGTGTATTTCACCCTCTCCGTGTAAGGTTTTTAGAGAACTGTGCGAGGAAACATTCAGAGAATGTCAGCTTGTTTAACATATCCCTTCCGCTAGACACTGAACATCATCTGAGCCGCCGGTCTCAGTTCTCTTCCCGACGTATCAAATAATCCTTCCACATTCAAGGCGAAAGAGATCACCTACTTTTGGTTCTCCCGCGCGCGGGAATGACGTCACGCGGCGAGGTTATCTGTCGCCAGAGTTTCCTGTCCACCATCTTTGTTCCTGGCAAAGTGAGTTTTGCGCAGTGGCTTAGACCTGGAAAAGGAGCCGTGACGTGCAGGAAACCATTACAACACCACTCGGGCCGTGCTCTCTGGCTGCTGCCGCCACCCCCCGCCCTTGCCTCCGGTGAGTTAAAGCCGGCTAACTTTGGGGTGTGTCTCTCATTGATGGGGATGGGGGAAACTCTAGGATGGGTTGCAGGCGGGCAGAAGAGAGGAAATCCTAGGAGCGTGACCGTTGAGGATGGAGTGAGCCCGTCGGGTGTGACCGTTGTGAGGAAGAGGGTTGACGAAAAGGATTCCACCGCTGTAGCGGGTGAGGGAATCCTCGGGTGTGGCAGCGGGCAGCTGGGGGAGACCGGGGGTGGGGATAGATATGTTCGAAGTTAGGGGGTTAGGAACGACAGCGGCCAGGGGTGTGGCGGGTAGAGGCTGAAGGCCGAGGAGTGAACCAACCTTCTCAGCTTGGCGTCGTTCACTGAGAGCCTGCGACATGTCCAGCTAGTAAAGGGGAAACGGGATTCCCTCAAAGATTTGCCCATTGATAGGCAAAACTCGCTGGTCTCCTGTAATTTGAGATTAAGAGACACCTCTTCCCCACCTTGTAATGGAGGAACAAATCCCTAGAATCGTGACCACCTGGGAAAAGAACAAATTCCTGATGGGGAGGGAAGACGAACCTCCAGATCTGACCTGATGTGAAAGAGGGAGAAGCAAGTCGGGGTAAATCTTAGCTCAGAATTTTTTCTTCCTGGATTTAGCAGGAATGGTCTGGTTTGAGAAAGGCTGTAGATTAAGCCGGAGGCAAAGAAACTGGAACTTCCTGTTATTTCCAAATTCTTTGAATCCAAAGAATTTATTTATGCTGTTTGTTTTCAAAGCAGTCTTCTATTTGGGGAACAGTCTTTTGCTGAACTCTTGGCTGTTTCATTGTGAAGCCGTGTGAATAAAGTGTGGATGCTTCATTAAACTTTGACTTTTAAAAAGTGTTTTTAAAATACTAAACACTGTTATCAATGTAATTTTTTTTTTGAGTAAAGAAAATGCAGTAAATTTAGAAAAGGCAGAATGACAAAGAAGGTGGTCTCAGTGAGGAATAATTTAAATTATTCATAACCTTCCTGGCATACTTCTCTTGCTAACCTCAGGGTACACTTACAAAGTAATAATAGAAAGCAGCAGATGAAGGAGATGTAGCTGTACAAGAAAACGTGTAACACATTCCAGTGATGACTAAGTGTAGTTGTAAGGTGAGAACTGTTTGCAGGTGTCTTAACAGTTTAAACATCCAAGGAAGCAAAAGGGTAGTGTGTTCTGCAAACAGACTTACTGAAAGTTGAGTGGTAAAATTAATATAAAGCTAACATTCTGTGAATTAAGATACTTGATAAAGTCCAATTCTTTTTTTTTCTCTTAAACAGATCCATATTTTAAAATATTTCATTTTAGGCACAGGTTTGAACCAAGCTGAACAAAGACTGAATAAGATAGGACATGTTCTTCTTCTAGGTTTAAGTTTTCCAGAGTTTATTGGTAGTTCAGTTAAAACTTGCATGTAAAATTTTTGAGCTGCTTTCTTACTGTATAGTATTGACCCTATTAAGTTTTTTTTGGCCTTATTCTCTTTAGGGCGACTGGAGGGAGGAAGGAATAGAAAGAGAGAAGGGACTTCCACAATCTATATTTAGTAGAAACTAGGTTATGTTAAATCTAGATGTATAATCCTGTGCAGAAAAGCCTTCTCTGAAATGCAGTGACATCACACTCTGGGTTAGGACAAGTAAGAGTGATTTGTGTGCTTTGACTGGCAGCTTTGTTGTTCAACAATGTCCCTAGGCCATGTCGCAGGTCCTCAGAACTTCCAGAACTTGTCTAGTTTGATCTGGTAGAAAGGTAAGGTGAGTTCAAACTCCATGATGGCTTTGCTTTTTCCTGGGACTCTCCTGAAGAAACAATGTATTTTTTTTTTTCCTCCAAGAGTTTGATTTTTTGAGTCTCTTCAGCAAATACTTGATTTTGCTTTTTGGGCTCTATCTTGGCTGCTTTTTCTTTGGCTCCTAATGCAGACAACAGTTTTCACTATCCTGTATTTGGAGAATATGGTTATGTCCATCTCTGGCATGTGATTAAGAGTATCATTAAAAAAAATTTTTTTTTAGGTGAAATTCACATAACATAAAATTAACCTTTTTTTCTTTAAAAAAACAAAACAAAACTTTAACAACAAGTAATTATCATTAGTTAAGCCATGATTCAGGATCCCAGGGTGGGATGTACCCAGGACCCCTTTCACCTCCCTGAGAGAAGGTTGAAGTAGAACCAGCTCAGATCTTCCCAGGATATGGGGCAGAGGGTCTTGTACACATGCCGGTACCATTTGCACATGGAGACATCATCCCCTTTAGTGGTCATTGCCTTACAGCGGTGGCAGTCTAGGTAGTTCTGCCAGCAGTTCCTGGTCTGGTTCTGGTTGGGGAAGCAGCTTTCCAAAGAGGCAATCTGTTAGCTCTTGATTTTGGTCTTGATATCTTCTTTCATGTTACTGACACCTAAAGACGCCCCTGAAGCAGCTCGGTGCTCAGTGTGACCCTCAGCAAAGACTCTTCTATCTGACCAGAGAAATTAATCTTTTTAAATGCACAACAGTCAGTGTCGTGCAACCACTACCTCTTATTTGCTTTTGTTTAGACTATTTTCATTTTTCTTGGAATTTTGGCTTAAGGCAGGAACTAACTTGACACAGTATTTTTCTGCCAATATGGGATAAGGGATATTTCATTATTGGTGTTTACAACAGTGTGAGTTGAGACAGATATGTTTCTCCCTTCTCTTTAAGAGCAGGTATTCTTAATTTAGGATCTAAGATTACTTAATTCTCTCCTGTTCCTGGAGATTTTGTGGGTGGGTACATTAATTTCTGGTTAGAAACACAATACAATGAATAGGACAGAAATATATTCCTTGAAAATGAACTTTGTTAGGGGGAGTAATGAAATGTGTGGGTCTTTTTAATAAAGATAGGACTTAAGACTAGGTTAATTTATTGTTTAACAGATTGTCTTGAAAACTGTTAAGAATTTAACATGTGTGTATGTGTATGAGAGCGTTGGCAAACGATGGATTTTTGTGCCTTTTTTCAAAGAAACTGGGTGAAAAATTCCAAGCAGATTTTGTTTTTAAATCTTAAGCAAGTTTTAAGTTTCGATGATCCTATAGGACTTCGAATGGCATAAGAACATTCTAAACACACCATAATGGCCTTGAGCTGTGGCCCTTCTGTCAGGCTCTAGTAACCATTTCTGTATACTGTTCTTTTTCTTTGTATATGTAAATTCTTAGGTAATAACCTCAGATTTATTCCACGTTTTTTATGTGAAGGACTCCTTTCTTCAATTTGCCTATTTCACTTTTAGTTTATATTTTGAGTGGATTAAGTGATTTTAACATTCTTTGAATTTTTGCTAGAAAGGCATTATGAAAATATTCTGTAAGGCAAGCCTCTATTACAGGTTAATTTTTAATTATGACAAATACTATCAAAACCAAATTTCATTCTATGATGATGTTTGTGAGTTCTAGCTCACTTCTTAACAGATAATTCAGTGAAATTCTGGTAAAATCTAAAGCACTGTTGTATAAAGATCAAACGATAAATAGTAAGTAATTGCTTGGAAAGATAGCAAATGAGTCTCATTTCCCTTAGACTGTCCAAATAGCACATGCTAGAGATGAGATTTGAGCCAGGCTTTTTTCACTATTTCATGTTTTCTGGCTTTTTTTCCTGTTCTTAATTACATTGATTTGTTTAGTGCTTAGGTCTTTTCTCTCAGATCCATATTTACTATTGTTTGCCAAATGTGTTCTTATTCAGGTTTGCCAAATATATTCTCACTTATGTTGTTTTGACAGTAATGAGCAGGTACCAGGGCATCTGTCCTACATTCGATTAATAAGTTTTGCTGATGATGGTGGTGAGGAAGAGGATACTCATTTTTCAGAGCAGAAGGAATATTATTCAAAGAAAAATTTAAAGTATTCAAAGAAGTCAAGTACATTGGACAAAGTCTTAAGAGTTTCTCAAATCAGAAAACATTTTTTCATTGTGTGACCAGTTCGTGCCCTATTTGTTTTACTGGTTGAGCCATGTGTCAGCTTGATAATTCTGAATATTGGAACAGAAGAATTAAAATTGAGGCTGAGATCTGTGTTCTTTTAAGTTTTAATGCCAGTTCTGATCATCTTTTGTGTGTAATGTGACTGAATGAATATCTCAGTTTTTTGCCTTTTTTTAAACTAAACTGATACTCTTTGGGAATACTGTCAGGCTAAGTGTAGATAGTTGAAAATATGAAAACTAGTTTAAAAAAACCATGCATAAAGCATGTTTGCCTCTCGATGTTTGTCATGAAAGAGTATTCTACTAATTTAGGCTTTTTTTTTTTGAGATTCTTTTTACTAAAAGTTATATGTAATGGTGAATAGATTGACAGAATTGTTTTCTCCTTTGACCTTACACTGCTTCAGAATACAGGTTTTAGAGTGACTGCCTTAAGGCAGAGAAGTAAATCAGATTTTCCTGAATGGAAAGTAATGGAGAGATCTTTCAAAACAAACTTTTTCTTAAATATTTGAGTGACTAACTGAAGATGTATTTACAGGAATGTCTAGCATTAGATTTTGGAGGCTTTGAAAAGATAATTGTGGATAAAATCACAAAGCCAGGATAGGTTCAGATTATTGCTCCATTCCATTTGCCTTTTAGATTTTGCCCCAATTAGCTCCTTAAGGCAAGAGTTACATTCTTAATTATCTTTGTAACCCTTGACTCGCCAATAATAGTGGTAAGGAAGAAGTTACTCAATTTCGAATACTAAAAGTCTTGTATATAAATGTTATTAAAATTAATTGAATGCTTACTGGACATGAATAACTTGAGTAAAGGAATTCTTTTCTCTCGCTATAGGTTCACATTAAAGCTCCAAACACCATGACTGACTCCAAATACTTCACAACCAATAAAAAAGGTAAGAATGAGAACCTGATCAAAACTTTGAGATTCTTCAGAAGCTGTGGTATAAGATTGTCCCACATAGAATAGTCCTGGCTTCTAAGACATACATGTCGTGAACAGTTCCATTGGGGGTCTGCTACTTCTACAGAAAGTGTATTGAGGAATTTATTAAAGTATAGGTTTTTAATTTGACTTGAAGTTTCAGTTTTAGTGAAAGAAAGGGTTCCAACATTGAGCCATTGAAGGTTAATAGATCTGAGCACATTTATTCTCTCATTTTTTTACTGGAAAATAAACATAACAAGGAGTACTATTAAATATAGATATGTAAAAAGTAAAAATGAAAGTTCTCTCCCTCTGTATTCCTATTTCTGAGGGAAACTCATATGTATCCTCAATTTTTTTCTATGAATATACATACATATATTAATATATATGATTTTTTAAAATTTATCTTTAAAGAAAAAAGGATCATGTAAAACAATGCATAGGAACTTGATCTTTTTATATCCCTCCAAATAGATCTACTTCATCATTATTTGACTAGGCTTTGTCTAGATAAATTTTTTTGTACTTAAAACAGGAAACCTCTAAAGTCAATATTATAATTTTTAGGTCATTGATTACTTAAGTAGCTTCAAATTTATTAACCTCATCATCTTTGTAAACAGAAATATGATACTGGTTTTTACATTTGAGTGTTAGCCTAGGAACTAAGGATTCTTCTTGGGAAAGTCCAACCTCCTCATCTTTTGTAAAAATTAGCTCATTTCTAGTGCTGTGGATGGCCCTCCCATCAAAATAGACCGGTTTAGCTCTTCTCAGCCTGTTGTGCCCCTCAGCTGAGCTTTACTTATTCCTTTGGCTCAGAATTCCGTGCTTTTGTATCTAGTAGTTCTGATGTTTACTGAACTATTCTGGGCATGACACTGACTACCATTCCTTTTATTCTCCAACAACTTGCCTCCTCAAGTGTACCTTTTCTCCTCTTTTCTGGTGGCTAAAATATGACAATTTTTCTGTCCCAAATTTATCTTTCTGATTTTCCCCTGTAATGTTTACTGGCTTCAGCCTCCTGACTATGACCAGATTTAACTAAGTTTGGTCTTGAAGAGCATTCTGGAGAGTCCTTCTACTTTGATTTATTCATTTATTCAGTAAATATTTGAGTGCCTACTATGTACGAGTCACATTTTCTCAACACCTGAACATTGGTGGAGTTTTGGATTAAATATCCTAATTTCTTTCAAATTAGAATAGATGCAGAAGGACACCTAATACCCAGATCTTGGTTTCTAAATATCATTTCCCACTAAGAGGAATCAGGACTCCTTGGAGAAGTGACTGATTCCAGGGTTGAGTCAAGGTAAAGTACAAGGTGAACATGAACATGTAAAACAAGGAAGTGCTCAAAAAATGATTGCACATATCAAGGAGCAGCATAGTTTGAAAGGGGTTCTACTGGCCAAATTTGAGATAATTTGAGAATTTAAAAAAGTGATCATAGTAGTGAATCGTAAATATTGAACAATAAATACAAGTATACACATAAATCCTGGTAGTAATTGATTCAGGCAGGAGTCATCATTGAATCCTAAAGTAACAGGTAAAGATTTGATGAGGAATGGGATATTTAAATAGTCTCAAAAGCATTCTTTTACAAATTACTTACTAATTACAGTGGAAAAAATAGTAACTTTATAGTGTCAGAACCTGGCATTTACCATCTTAACCAAGTATTTGGTTTTAACATCACCAATAATGGAACGAATTAACATCATTTTCCTCTTATGTGATGTAGAGAAGAACATACTGTCATTTAAGAATTATGCCTTCTAGAATGCATAACCTCAATGAAATTATGAAGGAATGCCATGAAAAAACTAAACTGAGGGCATTCTATAGAATAACTGGCCTGTGCTTTAGAAAAAAAAAATCATTGGAAGATGAAGATTGAACTGTTTCAGATTAAATGGGACTAAATAGACATGATGATAAATATAATGCGTGATCCTGAATTGGATCCTGGCTCAAGGGAAATGGATGTAAAATTTTTATAAGGACATTATCAAGATCCTTCAGTAAAGTCTATATAATGATGTATCAATGTTAAATTTCCTGATTTTAATCACCGTGTTATGATTATGTAGGGTAATTCCTTGTTATTAGAGATTATGCAATGACATTTAGAACCAAAGAGACATGTCTGTAGCTTACTGTTCATAATTCAGGAAAAAACTTGTAAATATTTAGAAAGTAAATATATTTAGAAAGTAAAAATATAAAGCAAATGTGGCATAATGTTAACAGTTGGGGAATCTTGCAACTGTAAGATTGAAATGATTTAAAAAAAAAAAAGGGGGGGTGGCACACTATAGTGGCCTGGACTAAGCAAGGAGCACCAGAACATTTTCTAGAAAGCACAAGCACATCTGTCTGGTTCTGTCATTTGGAATTATATAAGAGTAAACAAGTTATTCTATTATAATACAGGAAACTCCATGGTTAGTTGCTTAATTATATCAACTATGTACTAGTCAGTGGCTTTCAATTTACATATTGGAGTTGCCCAGTGAAATTTAAAACAATACTGATGTCCAGTTTCTCCCCGCTGTCTCTCCCCCCGCCCCCCACCCCGCCGCCGCCCCAGATATCCTGATTTCATTGGTCTGGGATATGGCCGGAGTGTGAGGATTTTTAAAAGCTCCCCAGATTTTTCTAGTGCTTAGCCAAGATTGAGAACTGTTGTTAGCTACTGGCAATACTTGGTACATTTGTTTAAGGGGACAAGGAGGGAAAAAAATATAAGAATTTAATAAAGTATTTGAGATACCTTGCTTCACTTTGTGTCCCCTTCTTGGCTCTTCCCATCTTCTTCTTTTCTATCTTTATTGCTTATACCTCACAAAAGCCTTTGACCCCTTGCTTTTTCAGCTTTTTTTTTTCCTGATTCTCTTTCTGAAATGTATGTATTCTGTTAACATTTTGTGGGCTTTGATGACCAAGATATTGTCTATAATGACATAAAAAGTTATAATTTAAAAACTCACCTAACTCTTCAAACCTTCTCTGTAATGGGTCCTGGTAACCTTTTTCTGTTGAGGAATTTATAAAATTTTGAGACTTACCGATGAATCATGGCTGGGTAAATACCACATTTTAAAAAAATGGATAGACTGTGTTTCTTTTACTTCCTGCACCACCCACCAGAATTGCCACTGGAACATATTCTTTAAGTTTTTGCTATTGGAGTTGGAATAATTTCAGTTACATCCTGTTTTGATACTTCAGCTCCTGCTGCTATTCACAATTTAGAGTTTCTGAAATCCTGCTGCTTGTCTATTACTATTTCCACAAGTAAATAATGGAAGGAGCTTTAAGAGCTGGATTTGGCAGCAGAGGACTTGGTGAAGAGGAGAATGACTCTTTACAGGCTCCAGCTGTTTTGGTTGCACTATTTTTTTTGCAGTTGTAGACTAAAACATTTTTTTGTAACATTAATTTGATTACCTTGTGGGCAATGGGTATTGAGGTAACATGCTTTTTTTAGTGTTCAACTTCTGTGTTTCTTACCAGTTTCATCCTTCCCATTTAGAGGCTTCAGCAGATCACATAGTTTGCTATCCCAGATATTTCTAGAAGATGAATGATGTCTGGTTAAAATGAACATAAAAACAGTCATAAAGGGGGTAGAAAATGAGGCACTATTGTAGAAGAGTTTAAGGGTATAGATGGAAGATTGAAGTGGGAGTAGTCAACTTGTTTTTCATGGCTCAGTGGTGTATTTCTTCTTTTAAAACCAGTTGAAGTATGTTATCTTATTTCAGCTCCACCTTTCTAAAGGTAAATGAACCTTGGCCTTAAAATAGTAGTAACAGCCATGACATTTCACAGTGCAGGGCCTGAGCAGTTATTCAAGATTGTACCTTTAGAAATGACTCTGGTTTGTACTATTCTTGAAGATTGTACTATTCTCAAGATTATTATTTATGTTATTTGATTGACTAGGATGGAGTCTTAAAGCCCATTAGCTTCTCCCTCCTTGCCCCTTTGACTTCTTAAAGTACTAAATTAGAGTAGAGCAGTGATTCTCAACCCTGGTTGTGCATTAGAATCACTTGGGAGAACTTAAAAAAATATGAACATAAGAGTTCTACTCCTTTACATAATGATTTATTTGGTCAAAGCGGAGTCTAAGCATTGTTATTTTTAAGTGCTTCCAGGTAATAATATGTGGCCAAGGTTGAGAACCTCTGGATTCAGGAGACCCTCTGTCTCTAACTCACTCTGAGGCATTTGAGCCTCAGTTCTTTATCTGTAAAGTTGAGAGTGGGTGAATGAGATGATATCTGTAGTCTTTTTGGGTTTGAAAACACTTATTTGTGAACCTGTTCTCTGTCTACATTTATTTTTTCCCTAGGACCTTGAAATTCTGATGAGAGATCATCCTTCTAATGCCATTTTCTCTCCATTGTAGTAAGAGATCATGAGATTTGCTTTTTCCCACTCCTAACAGCTGGATTGCATCTTCCTCTCTGGCCATAACCCGAAAGATGGTGTCCTTATGAATAGGTCAGTTAACATTCTAGGGATTTGAATCGTGCCTACTTTATATATTTTTAAATAATCTTATTTCAGTTGCTGCCCTGCCTCTGGTCAGCTGTTGTGATGTTACTCATTACATAATGCAGTATTCTGCTTTAGTTCTTTGATCTCGGGAACTCATCTATTTGTTCTTATAGGAGAAATCTTTGAATTAAAGGCTGAACTCAACAATGAAAAAAAAGAAAAGAGGAAAGAGGCTGTGAAGAAAGTGATTGCTGCTATGACTGTGGGGAAGGATGTTAGGTAAGGATAATTACTCCTACTGTTGCTAACTTTAGACCCATACCCTATTTTGTGGTTTTTATTTACTGCTTTTCATTTAAAAGTGTTATGATTACAGAACCTATAAGAATGGGTTTGTTCCTGATAACATCATCAGGAAGCATAGTTGCTTTTATATTAATTCTGTGATTTACGTGTTTTTTTGTTTGTTTTTCGAAGAGTGAAACCAGTCTGATTTTGTCGCATACAAATATAAAACCTGAAAACTGGCACAGTTACAAATCTGTTGCTGAGGTAGTTTTAAAAGATGATTAGCATATACTGAGAAGCAGAGGTTCATATGTTCTTTAATTGGCAAAGTCAATGCTCTCAGCTTTACAATTCTACATTCATTTGCTGAAGTCAAGATAAAAATCGTTGTTAACAAAATCCATTCGGGTTTATTTGTTTGTTTTTATTTCTATAGTTTGGCAAGATCATTTGGAAATGAGTGAGGATTATCTGCGGGCCCCTGGGGGATTCCCAAGAGCCTTTTAGGGGTTCCAAGAAGCCAAAGCTATTCTTAGGTGTTCTTTGCCTTCTTCATTGTGTTGATACCGTATCATGAATCAAGTCAGTGATGCCATTTACTGTAACAGTAGTCATAGTTTTCACCACCATATACTTACAGGAAAAAAAGGGCAGTTTCACTTAGGACTGTCCTTTATGAAGCATTAAAAGTTTATTTTATTAAACCTTGACCATTTTTAATAATATGTATGATGAAATAGGAATTATGCATAAAGCACTTCTGCTGTATAGCAAAGTGATGGTTGACTTGAAAAAAAGCCCTCGCATGATTGTTTGAATTGGGAACACCATTTTTATGTGAAGGAATTATTATAATTAATTAGATTTTGGTATTTGGGAGACATTTTATCAAAAATGAACAAAGAGAATCTCACTTCAAAGGAAAAAAATTGACAGATAAATTTCAAACTTTAAAGTAAAATTAGAATGTTGGAAAACTTGTATCCTGTTGAATTTGATAACTTCCCAGTACTTACAGACTTTTCTGATGAGATTGGTGGTGAAATTAATGAATGTGATTATTTGCTGTTATATAATGAAAATGTCCCAACATCGAGAAGATCTGCTTAAGTCATTGAACCAATATTTTCCAGATGACCAGTGCATATGTAACAAAATTATGCATGGGTAAAAGATCCATTCAAAATAAGTGATAAATGAATGGATTTTAATGCAACCAAGTACAGAAAGTTTATTGATATGGTTTCAGATTCCACATTGCAACTGACTTTTAAGAAACTGCCATTTGTGGTTTAAGAGACAAAAACAACCATTTGTCTAGCTCTAATGTATCAAAGAAGGATATCCAGTTATAAGAAAAAGTTATTAAAATACTCCTACACAGAGACTTTCTGAGAAGGGCAAGATAGTAAATTTTTTAGACTTAGCAGGCCCTGAGGCAAAAATTTGAGGATATTATGTAGGTAATTATATAACAAGAGAGAAGAAATGTCCCACAAATATTTTGTTGATAAAATTAAAAATATATTTAAGGACAGTTTTTTTTGGTACTATACATCTCCTAATGAGAAGTTGGGATTCTTTTTTGGGTTGATAACATTTTGCTTAATTGAGGTTAAAAGTTAGTATTCTCTCTAGCAGCAAAATCAGTTGTGAGTGTTCATATGTTGTAAACCACTTTTAGCTCACAAGTCAGAAAAGTAGGTGGTGGGCTGAATTTGGCCTAAGGCTGTAGGTTTTCTACCCATGATCTATCTAGTTACTGAAAACCATTTATTTATTTATTTTTGCCAAGGAATAAATCTAGATTGAGAGCATCAGTATAAATGAACTTGTAAAAGCGTACTTCATTGGTGGGGCTTTTGTGGTTTTACCAGGTTTATTTCTATATTTTAAAACTCTTTGAATTTCCTTTTGTATGCTTAGTAAATGCTATTTGTTAATCTCCTTATTGCTGATTGTTTGTTTTGTGCCCAGCACTGTACCACATATTATATAATTCAAACAAAAGGATAGTAGATGTCTTTTAGCTTTCATAATTATAAAATAGTTAAGTAATTAACTCTAGGTACTTGAAAGTGTACATTAAAAGCAATAAGAGTTCCGTAAAAGAGAGATCCATGTAAATAGGAATAGTTGCAGAACCCTTCTTGATGGAGATGAAATTTCTGCTGTGCCTAAAAAGATGCTCGAAGAAACAATAAATAGAGATTAGCTATTTGTACATTATGATATTTCAGTCTCTACTGCAGATAACCTCAAGTTTAGCACTATCTGATAGAAATACAGTGCAAGCCACGTATATAATTTTAAATTTTCTGGTAGTCACATTAAAATTAAAGTAAAAAATACACGAAATTAATTTTAATAATATATTTTATTTAACCCATTATACCCAACATAGTATCATTTCAGCATAAAATTAATATAAAAATTATTAATAAGGTATTTTACATTATATTTTTCATACTAAGCTTCAATATACAGGTGTGTTTTACATCACATCTCAGTTCGGACTGACCACATTGCAAGCCACGTGTGACAAATGGCTACCATCTGGGAAGGTTCAGGTTTCTAGCTTTAGGTTGTTACTTTAACAGTCTACCTCTAGAACTGACTATTCTTGATCAGGTTCAGGTTGGTACTTTAACAGTCTACCTCTAGAACTGACTATTCTTGATCAGGTTCAGGTTGGTACTTTAACAGTCTACCTCTAGAACTGACTATTCTTGATCAAGATCTTCTTGTGCAGATTGTTGGAATGAAATTTTTTAGGACCTTAAATTTACTATTGGTTAATATTTCACCTGTATTTACTTGTTTTATAGCTCTTTTGCACCTGAGCTATTCCCCTAGGAAATGGAAAGAACACTCATTTTTGGAGAGTGTTTATTAGTAGTTTGTTAAATATCTACGTGTACATGAAACTGAATGAGGTGCACTCATGCAAGTTAAACAAGTAGTTTGCCTGCCAGGGCAGGTCATTTGTTCATTGGAGATATGGTAGATTCTTTGACTTTGCAGTCCATTTTCCTTTTTGTAAATAATTTCTCTTTCTGTATATTGTTTTTATGTGTGTGCAGGAGCTATACCATATGATCAGTTAATCTGTCATTCTCTTTTCTGTAGAAATATATGGACATTTGCTTCTCATTTTCTTTTGTACTAGTAGAAAGATATTTAGAAGTATTTAAAATGTATAAGGTACTTTGATAAAGCCTTAGGGGAGAGGTTAATTGCTAACCTCCCATAAAATTATAGTTAACCTATATTTTTTAAAAAATATAGTTAACCTATATTAAAAGATACAGATTATGCTTTAAAAATCTGACAAACTCAGCCCTTCCAAACTAACATTGCTACTTTGTGAATGGAAACATAAATTTCATTCTTTGGCTTTAGGAGAATGGTAAATTATGAAATGACTTGAACTTGGGAAAAGTATAAACTTCTTTTATATTTGAGTACATTGAAATTTTCATTTGTCTGAATGTGTAAAGTTAAAAATAAATAAGTTTTACTAAAGGGGAATCAGGACGTCTTAGAGAAATTACTGATTCCAGTTGTGGAGTTAGAACTATACAAAATAAATCTGGGTGGAGCATCTTATTCTGCCAAAAAGCAAGGAAGCTATTGAAAATAGAGGGTCCTATAATAAGGACTCAGGAGCTAACCAAATAAGTTCCCATTAGTCAAGTATGGATAAATATAGGCATTAAAAAGTACAACAGCTGTAAATGCTTTGCAACTGCAATGAAATAATATGAAAATTGTTAGTTTTTCTGTGTGATAAAGGTAATGATTTTAAAAAAAATTCCTAAAGATATGCACTAAAATATTATGTGTGAAATGATTCGATATCTAGGATTCGTTTAAAAATAATCCAGAGAAACTAGATGGGGTAAGGAATGGGGAAGGGAGAGTGTATGAAACAAGATTGGCCATGTACTCATATTTGTTTGCAGCTGGGTGATGGATACATGAGGTTCATTATATTGCTTTCTCTCCTTTCTTTACTTTGAAAATTTTCATGATAAAAAGTTTTAAAAATCTATTTTTAGAGATTTTGAGACCAGTACTACAATTTCTTTAGTGATTCATTATTTAATAATTACATTATTTCTGTAATTATTATCATCATTTTAGCGGACATTTGTCCTTGCATCAGATCACTTTGTAAAATAAGGCAATTTATTCGTGTTTTATCCAACAGCTTGGCACCAACATCTAATTCACTTTCCCTTCTCTCAGCTCTCTCTTTCCAGATGTAGTGAACTGTATGCAGACTGACAACCTGGAACTAAAAAAGCTTGTGTATCTCTACTTGATGAACTACGCCAAAAGTCAGCCAGACATGGCCATCATGGCCGTCAACAGCTTTGTGAAGGTAGCTTTTCTCCAAAGACTCAAGAGCAATCTCTTCTACCTCAAATAACCTTTTTTAGAAGTGTCTCTTGATACAGCATCTGCATTGCAAATAAGCAATCTCTGTTCCAAAAGAGGGCCTCCAGAGAAGTACTGGCAGTGACTAAGAATGTTCGTGTTTTAGGCATTCTGTATGCCAGCACTTATAATCCAATTCAGACCATATGGTGAGCCTTCTGTTAGCTGGGCTTAGTGCATCCTTGCCAGATGGAAGAAGAAAACCAGGTGAAACCTCATTGTTTTGTGAGCTGACAAATACTTCCAAGGCTGTCAAAGGTTGGGCATATTATTGTAGTGTCAGTAATCTGGGGCTTTTTCTATTTTATCTTTGTAGACATTATGCTTGCAGGTCAGAAGTAGTAGAAACTACAGGAGCTACTACTTTATTTTGTAATAATAATTCTTACAACATTTGATTAAATTTCCCCCCTGCCCCCACTTTCACCCCTAACCTATGGATGTTGCCATTTCCTCTTAACTGGATCTCTGAAGGCGGGCCATCTCCTCCCACATGCTCGTGGCATGCACGCAGGACTTGGTGCACCCGGGGTATGGTCCATGGCTCCACCTAGGGCGCGAACCCAGGACCTTCTGTGTGTAAAGCAGACATGCTAACCACTACACTATGGAACCACACCCTTACATTTTTTATTATGAATAATTTCCAACATGTTAAAGGGAATAGTATAATAAATTCCACCTCAATAGTTACCAACCCATGACCAGTCTTGTTTAATTTATACTCCCCATACATACTTTCCTGACCCTCACCCCCTTTCCTAGTGTATAATTTTAAAGCAAACCCCAAACATCGTAAAGATGAAAAATCATTTCATCCTTATATTTGTCAGAATAAGATCTCTTTTTTGAAACATAACCATAATACCATTGTCACATCTTAAATAATTGACCATTAAAAATTTTCTTAATATTGAGAGAGAAAAAAATGGCATAGAGGCTCTCTTCATCCCTCTGGCAACCAAATCAAAGTTGTGACGGAAACAAGGAGCAGCAGCAAGGAAAAATCACCAGGGATCTTGATGAACAAGTCATACAACTAGGGAGAAGTCCAAGAAATTACCCTGCAATGGCAGAAGATTGTATGGGGCAAGGATGCGGGGCTGCCTGATCTGAGCGACTGAGTGAGACGGAGGCTGCTGTAGCACCAGTGCTGATTTGGCTGCATGCAGGGGCCACCAGGGACTTACAGGGAGATATTGTCAGAGGGCTCAGGCGAGATTCCTTCTGTACAGAAGTGCTGGTGGTATCCATTGTTCCCTATTGAGCCCTCCCCACTCCTAGTGCGCAGACACAGTGCCGCCATAGCTGTGACGCCATCAAACTGGATAACAAAAGTCGCTCAGCCCAGAGAATTCCCTTAAACCCCGCCTCCCCCAACTCAGGGCTCCACCCAAGCCACATCCTGGTATAGCCTCAGTGAGTCAGGTGCTCCTTGCTCAGCAGCACCTAGACTCACACTGGAGACAGCTGGCCTCAGTTTCTGGTGTGGCCTTTTGAGGCAACTATAAACATAGTATTTGAGGATTGCTTGCTGAATCTTAACAGGTGGCCCCGGAGGGGTAGAGGCTTGGGCTAAGTTTGGCTTGCAGCTAAACCTCTCTCAGGATTGTGCCACTGGACCCTACTTCACAAATCCACACTAATAAGACTGGGAGACTTAGGAGCTTTGCTTAGTACATGGCAGCCAAAATGGGAAGACAAAGAAGCAGAAACCATATGAGAGAACAGAACAGAGATCCAGATATAATGGAGTCAGGTAATCTAAGAGATGCAGAGTTCAAAACACTGGTTATCAGGATGCTCAATGAACTTTTGGAAGTGTAGATAAATTTTTTTATCTCTTCAACAAAGAGATAAAAAACATAAAAATGGAAATGGAAATTATAAAAGGGAACCAATCCGAAATGAAGAACACATTATCTGAGATGAGAAGTATATTAAATAGAATAAACAAAGGAATAAACAAAGTGAATAAAGAAGAGGATCACATGCCCTGTCTAGAGGACAGGAAAGCCAATCAGGACACTCAATCAGAATGGCAAGAAAAAAGATGTAAAGACTATAAAAATAATTTAAGAAGGATATGGGACACTATTAAGGCTCTAAATATCCATCTGATCGGAGTAACTGAAGAAAATCAAGATGTTGAACAGCTGTTTGAAGAAATAATGATGGAAAACTTCCCTAACCTGGTGAAGGACATGGACATAAAACCCCAGGAAGCTCAGAGAATTCCAAAAATCAGGGAGCCAAAGAGGCCCACACCAAAACACATCATAATTAAAATGCTAAAGTTTAAATACAAAGAAATAAAATTAAAAACAGCAAGAGAAAAACAAATCATTACATATAAGGGAACACCCATAAGGCTGGCAGCTGATTTCTCAAAAGAAACTATGCAGGACAGAAGGGCTTGGCAAAAAATATTTGACAGGATGAAGACCCAGGATATACAACCAAGAGTAATTTATCTAGCAAAGCTATCATTTAGACTTGAAGGACAGATAAAGAGCTTCCCAGACAAAATAAACTAAAGGAATTTATCACCGCCAGGCCAGTATTACAGGAAATGTTGGAGGGACTTCTTTAAAAAGGAAAAACATGTATCAAGAACAAGCATAAAGAATGGTAACAACTACATTCCTATCAATAAGTTCCTTAAATGAAAAAGAATTAAGTACTCCAACCAAAAGATAGAGTGGCTGAAAGGATAAAACAAGACCCCTACATATGAAAAGGAAGAGGATGGAAAAAGATATTGCTTTGATGGACTTAGAAGGTATTTAAGTCAGACAGAGAAAGATAAACACTGTATGATTTCACTTATATGCGGAATCTAGGGAATAAAAAGAACAAACTAATCAAAAACAGACTTACAAATATAGTGGACAATTTGCTGTCGGACAAAGGGGAGGGGGTTTGGAGGGCTGGGAGAATGGGGTGAAGGACTAAAGTACAAATTAGTAGTGGATGGATGGTCATGGGGATGGGGAGCACAGCATAGGGAATGCAGTTAGCATTAATACGTTGGAGGGTCAGAGGAGGGAGGGTGCAATTGGGGGGATCGTTTTATGAACTATATAGTTGTCTAACCAATGTACTGTATAATTGAAAATAAAAAAGTGAGCTAATGCAAAAAAATTCCTTAATGACTATTCAGTCAAATATTTGCTCATTAGATGAACATAATGAGGTGGTTCCTATTAATATATTTTTTTACTTATTTTTTTTCATCTGGAATTTAGTCTGCATTTTTATAGATAAAGCATTTCTAAAATTAGCTTCTATTAAACCATTTTGAAAAATAACCAATAGCTTTCTTAGGGAAATTTTGTTCTTTTCCTATGTTTAAATACATTGTACAGAATCAGAATATTTCATTCTGTCTGGATAGACTATGTCATTGGGAAGAGTTTAGTTTACATTTTTTGGAAGTTAGCTCACATATAGGTTTATAATGTTGAAATTTTTTAAAGGAGGGCAATTTAAGGAGGATACCTTTTTACTAAGTATTCTATTTGTACTGTATTTGGAAGAGCACTTGCTAGTAAAGGAGAATGTATGTTAATCAGAATCTCAAGAGATGTCAGGCCCAAGCCAGCTTCTGTGCTCTACTTTGCTTTTTGGCTGTAGGCCAAGCCCTTTTTTCTCCTGGCTTGCTATTGGCGAACTAACTGTGGAGTGGGACACATCTTTCTAATTCCTCATTTTTTTTCTTTCCTGTACCAGAATGTAAGCCCAAAGGCCTTTTTTGTTTTTAGGGCACGTCCACAAATGGCCATGGGGTTGGTAACACCGGCTCACTAGGCTTTTGCTCAGACCTGGAAAGAATGCTGGGCATTTCTTTATCATATATATAAAACAATTAAATGAATTCTTAATCTAAACTCTTAAATAGGCAGCTAAGATTTGTACTTAGAAAAGGAATAGCATGAGAGATTTGGGTTCTGATGTAGACTCTAACTGGAAGCTTGCATTAATGAAATATTCTTTCATGACTTATGCAAACTAGACTGTTTACTTTTAGTCACTATGTACATCTATAGCTGTCAATGGTTGTTTTTTTGTAGGACTGTGAAGATCCCAATCCTCTGATTCGGGCCTTGGCAGTCAGAACCATGGGGTGCATCCGGGTGGACAAGATCACAGAATATCTCTGTGAGCCCCTCCGCAAGTGCCTGAAGGATGAAGATCCCTATGTTCGAAAAACAGCCGCAGTTTGCGTGGCAAAACTCCATGATATCAATGCCCAAATGGTGGAAGATCAGGGATTTCTGGATTCTCTGCGGGATCTCATAGCAGATTCAAATCCAATGGTAATAAGCTTCTGCTTTTCTAAAGAGAACGATATTTAAAATTCATCCCTTTAAAAGGCAAATCTTACCTTTGGGCCATGGAACCATAGGTTTGCTGTGGGAAGCGTGACTTCTTTGTGTCTCACAGATTGTCTGTCTCCTACCCTGGGTGTTTCTGAGGTGAAATACAAAGGTCTTAAAGCAAACCTTTGTATCATACTCACCTCTGTATTGGCTCAGAAACAAACCCATTATTTCATCATTTTCTTAAAGAGGTTTTACCTTAAATTTACATCAGATTTTTTTAAGATTATTTTTTCAGATAGATGTTTGTGGTATTTTCTGGTAGTATGAGAATAGAAACTGAATCAAAGTTATATTTATTGCCAAATTATCATAATACATTCTTCTGTATGGGAATTCTAGGACAAGATTCTTTTTTAGCCAACTTGATCATGTTATAAATGTTTGGCAGCCAGAACATATTATAACACCTTCTAGTTTTGGGACCTTTATTTCTCTTACTGACATTTTAAACTTTGCCTATATAATGAAAGAAAAGCCAAGTCCCACGTGGTACATTGACTCTTAGTAACTGAATTGAGCTCTAAGTATCATTACAAGAAGATGGAGAAATATATAGCCACTTTCTTTTTCCTTTTTTGCTTAATGCATTGTTTACTTAGAGTAGTCTAACATTAACAGTTTATCAGTGGGTAACCCCTGAATTTAAAAAAAAATTTTTTGAAATAGAGAATTGGAATTTGTCTCGAAATAGACATCGTCTCTCACTTGAAATTTACTTGCTCATACGTCTGCTTTGACATTTCATTTGGTCTATCTTATTCTTTGGGTAGCCTTGGCTTCTGTTCATTATCTTTCAAGTTTAAAATCAAGATCAAAGGATGAAGCAAACCACATTTTTTAAAATTACTGTGGTATTAACTATCAGGAATCTTTCAACCACCTCCAAGGCATAGAAGTGGGTATGGGTGTGTATGTGCTTAAACCATGACTTCTGACTGGGTATCACCCAATAATATTAGACAATTCAGCCCTGCCTTTTTTCCTTCAAGCTAGTACCATGTGGCACTTTTTAATAATTTTCATAAAGAAATAAATTTATAAGGCAGTAATATCTATTTTACAGAATGTTTACCTGGTACCAAGTTATGGTTTTGGCATGGCTTTTGATTCACTCTGTTATTCTGAGCAACTGTATTTGAAATTTTCTACCTGAGGACAGATGAGAAGATGGAAAGTGTTTGGGCTTTATATTCCTAAGTTTTGGGCATCCAGATGAGCAGGATATCATGTACCCTATGGAAATTAGTTAAATATCCAAAGGGGCTAAGAATGTAGAGTTGAGTGAAGTGAAAATGAATTCTGACTCATATAGGTAATTCCAGTTTGGGTAGAAAAATGTAAATTCTTCAAGTCAGAACCTATAAAATTAGATGGTCAGGGATAGGAACTAACTGAGGGCTTAGTAAAAGCACTTTTTTTTTTTTTCTTTTTTGGTACCCACATAGCACTTAGAGATCTTTATCCAGGTCAATTGAGAGGATGGAACAATTCTGGGACAAACCTAATTTTTCTGATTTATTCAGGGTTTGCATTGTGGAGGGAGGGCTGGTTTCGCCCAGTCCATAGTACTCAAGTGATATAAGTATGCCTTTTATTTATTTATACTTTTATTGTGGGAATTTTCAAACACATTCATGTTTAGAGTGGCAAAGTAAATGAACCCATTTACCGTGACTAGATTCAATAATTATTAATACATGCCAGTCTTGATTTACCTGTTTTCTTTCTCCAAACGGTACCTATGTATAAGTAATTTAAACAGGCAACACATGAATGAGTCTCTATTTGAATTTAATTAATTTGAATTTAATGTTCTTAATAATTCCTAATCTGTTATTACTACAACAGGTGAGGAGGTGATTTGGGGAGATTTTCACAAGTATCTTTGAGAACTTTTAGAGGAAATTTAATGTTACTTAGTAAATTGGGGAATGCCTTTTGTTTTATTGTATTTTTATTGCAGATTTTCCTAGAGCATGTGTCAGCATTAGATATTAAATTGTTGGACCTACTGCCCTAAATAGAAAATCTTTCTGATTCTTGTTAGACTTCTCAGTAGCAGAACTTCCTATGATTATGTTTGATTTATTGCTAGCAAAGCACCCACAGTGCAAAATTTAAGGAGGCATTCACACTTGGGTGCCGAGAGTAGGATGCTTCCTTAAATTCTGTGCCTGGAGTGCCTTGCTTGCCTTACTCTTGCACTGGCCTCACTTCATCTGCTCACATTCAAATAATTTTGTGAGCTCTTAATTCTTGTGTTTTGGTGAAGAACTGAAAAGCTTGAATTAAGAGGTATCCAACACACAGACACACAATGCCTACTTCGATCTTAACTGTATGTCCTGCTTTTTACCAAAAAATATTTCAACTGTCATTAGATCATTGGATCAGATGCTGCTGATAGGAAACGGATGAGTGCATGAATGTTAAGTAACGTCCAAAGTCTAGTGGTGGGATGTAAGGTTTAATAACGCAAACATTTGAGAAGTTCCTAAGGCTTATGATGACCCTGTGTCATTAGGTGAGGGGACATTAAATTTAAGTGCGTTCTGTACCAGGCACAGTGATAGATGCTTTTACTTAAAATAATTTACTTCTCGTATCTTCCTAGTGAAGTAGAGGTTATTCCATGTTAGAGGTCAAGAAATATACACTCAGAGAGGCTAAAAAATTATCCCAAAGTCAAACAGCGAGTGGTACTGTAGCCAGGATTCTAACCTAGTTCTGAGTCCCCATATGCATTACTGGTTACTACCTTCATGGATGTATGTATACAATAAAATTAGAACTGTTTCATTTTTTTAAAGTGGTTAAAATTTTGAACATATAAAAACCTTTGATTATCTGAGAACTGTTTTAATATGGAAATCTTAATCCTTTTACTCTGATGATAGGTATGAGTCCTGTTTCACTGCTCTTGAAGTAATTTTGTTCCACTTTTTCAGAAGTTGCTCCACATGGGGGCAGCACCGCACCAGCAAATATTAGAATCTCTAGCAAAAGAAATTAATGCTTTCAGGGAGTTCTGCCTTAGTATCCTGTAGCTCACTTCAAAAGGGCATCCTAGATGTCAGTGCAGTAGAACATCTGCAGAGACGACTTTGAAATCTGAGTAGAATGTTGACCAATATCTGACTACTCTTGGGGTTATGTTGACCAGGCTGTTTGCAGCTGGTAATGTACCTTGCAACAAGCAATAAAATTTTATTATATTTTCATTTCCTGTCTTCTTGGAGTGATCACTCACACTTCATTTTCCTGCATTATTATTATTATTTTTTTTTTACCATTTGTACTTTAGTTAAAGCTCATTTTCAGTGAGCTACTATTTGAAAGAAAAGCTAGACTTTGAAGTAAAATATTCTCACTGTTAAGTCCTAGCTTAACTTACCTGAGTTTCCTCTTCTGTACGATGAAGGATGATACCATCTTAGATGCTGGGAGTATTATTTGAGCTGTTGCATAAAAAATACTTGTTAAAGTGTCTGGCTTATGGGAGCTCATGAGATGATGGCTGCTGCTACTATAATTATGAAGCAGATATTAGGCAAAGGTTAACATTGCTATAGTGTTAATTTAAAAGTTCTTATTTCTTTGATTATCTGTATAAACTCATGCAATAAAGTCTTTTCTGGGGGAATTAGAGCTAAACTTATTTTCAGATGCAGATTTTATCAGGCCATTACTTTGAAAGAAAACCTGTAGTCAGAATGAGAAAACACTTTTGAGCTATAGGAAAATAGCTTCCATGATTTCTTCACAAATATCAGAATTAAAAATTTTTTCTCTCACCAAGTTTATATTTGCAAGGAAAATGTACTTTTGAGTGTTAGTGACTATTCTCTGGTTTTCCACCCATATATGAGGATTTTCTCTCTTTACTATGGTTTTTCTTTTCTCTCTGAGGCATTTTGAGGTATTCCAACTTCAGTTAACATTTCAGTTAATAGTTAACATTTATGTGAGAATCTGCTAGTCTAGAGA
Organism: Pteropus medius; assembly: GCF_902729225.1. Classification (NCBI taxonomy): domain Eukaryota; kingdom Metazoa; phylum Chordata; class Mammalia; order Chiroptera; family Pteropodidae; genus Pteropus; species Pteropus medius. Next base: position 8,585,541 of record NW_024349799.1, on the reverse strand, counting down.
CTCTTTTGACAGCCCCACCACATATGCTGTGCTTTTTGTTTGTGTGTTCAGTTCTCCTAAGTCCCTATAGCTTAGGGACTTCACTCTTGGTCTTTGTCTTCTAAACCTTAAACCTTCTCTGTTCTGCTTCCATCATTCTGAGAACTACCCACGAGAATACCTGTCTTCCACTGCTGTCCTCTCTGCTAAAGAATGAACTACTGACTTAGGAAAAAACATATATTTTCATTTGTGAAGTGTTCTTCTGCACAAGTAGCATGCTCTTACAATAACGTCAACCTGGCCCAGAATAGCCTTTAGCAAAGGTTCTAGTTAAACTGCCATTTTCTTTTATTTTGAATTTATTCTAGAAAGCTGTTTGTGAAAAATAACATTTTTCTTCTCAGAAAAAGTGTGTATTTTAACTGTGTGCTAGCTAGCACGTAGAAACAGCATGGGATTATGGCAGTAGTTCTCAACTGGGGGCGATTTTGCTTCCTGGGGAACATTTGGCAATGTCTGAAAACACTTTTGGTTGTCACAACTGATGGGAGGGGTGCTACTAGCATCTTGGTGGTAGAGTCCAGGGATACTTTAGACATCCTGCAGTGCACAGGCAGCCCCTTGCAACAAAGAATTTTTTGTCCCAAAATGTCAGTAGTGCTAAGGTTGTGAACATTTAGATTATGGAGATAGCATAGAACCTTTAGGGCCAGAGTGGCTGCTGTTTTGAGTCTTGGCTGTTTACTAGAAATGTAGCCTTGAACAAGTTATTTGACACGAGCTTCATCTTCTTCATCTGTAGAATAGAGGTAATAATGCCTATTTTACTATATTATGTTAAACATCAGGAATAATTATTTAACATTTTATAATGCCTGATATACAGTAAATGCTTCATAAACTGCAACTATTCTTGAGGAACAGATCTAACATGTACTTTTCAGTTATCGTTATTTTTATTTAGGACTTTTGTTGTAGTTTGTTGTCAGTCTGAGATGATAAATATTTAAAAACTCAAGTCTCTCTAGATCACTTTGAAAACTTGAGAAGGATTTTTATCAAATTATTTGATGTCCTCGTGGGCAACGTGAAATTGTTTATTAAAGATAGGCCTAGAACATGCAGAAAAGCTTAATGACCTCACTTTAGTACTTTAATTATATGACTTCTGCTATCCATAAATATATATTAATGAGTAGGAGAGTTATAAAATTAAAATATTATCCATAAGTGAAATTAGAAATGCATAATGCTCTTCATGCCAAATAAAGGAGTTCCAGAGCTGGTAGAATTTTAGGCATGTGTGAGTGTGTCAATATGGGTAGGCACTTGATAAGGGTATTTGTAGGAGATAATACAATGAGTCTTTGTCTGGGATTCCTAAGTGAGTAATGTTATATTTGGTACTAAAAGAGGAGCTACTGTTAATTTCTGCAGGATTGGAGTGTTGAGTAAGTGGAATCATTGGAAGTTGTTTTAATAAAAGGCTGACTGCACTCACCTCCTGAGTTTCCCACTGGTTGATCTGAGTGCTCTTTTGTTTCTATGGAGGAAGCAAACGTTTTTTGTTTTCCTTTGTAATAAACTTTGTGGAAATCTTTTTCTGTGTATTCTCACTTTTTTAAGTTAATTTTTGTTTTATCAATTAGTACTAACTTAGGGTTTGTTTGTTTTTTTTTAAGCTCATTTTGGAGGGGAGTAATTTTAGATTTACAGAAAAGTTGCAAAGATAGAACAGAAAGTTCTCATATACCCTTCACTCAGTTTCATTTAATGTTAACTTCTTACATAACCATGGTTCATTTGTCAAAACTAAAAAATTAGCATTGGTACCTTATTATTAACTGAAGTACAGACTTTATTTGGATTTCACCTGTTTCAACACACATGTTCTTTTGCTATTCCAGGATTCAGTCCAGGATACCAAATTGCATTTAATTACTTTCTTTTATATAGAGTTGACTCACTCTGTATGAAAGTATCTCATAAACTGAAAAGTACTTAGTAACTGGCATTTTCTCCCCCTACCCTCCTTCGCTAATACTATAGCATAGTGGTTGAAACTCGGGCTCTGGAACCAGACTTAGGTATGTATCCTGGTTCTGCCATTTCTTACTGTGTGGTTGCCCTAATCTTCTCAGTATCCTCATCTACCAAATGGAGATTATAAATAGTGCTTCTATCATAGGATTGTTGTGAACCATTAAAGAATAGAAGGCTTGCAAAGCACTTAATACTTTACCTGGTATAGAGTTAAGTCCTTAATAATAACAAACATTTATGTTCTGTATTGTATAGTGATTGTGGGCTGGATATTTATGATTTTAGAAGGGTTAATCTTTGGCAAGTTTATTTTTAAAAGATTTAATTCTTTTGTGTATGTTATTTAAAGCCAGATATTATTTTTTAGGGCAATTCTAAGGGTAGCTTACCCACAAATGAAGCTAAGTCTATTTACAGTATTACTTACTACATAACTGAATGAAAAGAATTACTTTTAAAAGGTAGTTGTTCAAGGATATACCTTTAAAGCAGTTTTCATCAGCAACTTCCTGAAAACTGGATCTGTTGTACATAGTAATTTAGTTGTGTACCTAAAGATCATGGATGGTTCATTTCTTAGTGTCTTCTTTAAGATGAAGTCAAGGCTTTAATTTGGCAGGGGATTATTTTACCCCCAAAAGGGAGATAATAAATGGCATGCTTTACTGTAATTTTAGGGTTTATGGGCCTAGTAACTGATTATTAGGAATGCTTTTTGTCTATTTGTTGATATTTATTTGTGGTGTTTTGGCTTTGAGAATATTTGTGTTTTGTCAGACCACACCTTAAGCCACTTAAGTAATGACTTTTATTAAGACTTATTTGTAAATATTATAGATTAACCATGTTAACCGTGTATTCAGACTTTCTTACCATAATGAGATATGTTGACTCAACTTCTTCATTCTGGGGAAGAAGATGGGGGAAAAAACAGAACATTATAGAATGTAGTATAGTCATATTACCAGTTGGTATTCTGGACAACATCTTATATTAAAGCATGAACTCTAAGTTCTACTTTTTTGAAGGAAAAAAAATTAACTTGTATCATGTAGTCATTGTATCCTTAAAGAGATAATAATGATGGAAACATGCTTAGAACAAATAACATCTTGCCCTTTCCTTTAACATGTCACTTGAGACAACTCCCTAAAGGAGAAAGTGAGATTCCAAACTGTTGCTGATTTTAGGAGGATAAGATTATGTAAACCACCTATATATTTCATCATAATAGTTTTGGTCTGTCTGCTTACCACTTTCACTTTATTCAAGTCTTCAGGGGCACCAGCCAAAAGGATTGTAAATTGAACAGGAGAACAGAAGCATTAATCTGTTCAGTGTGTGTGAAACCCGTGAAGGTCATTGCTGGAAATGAAAGTCCTCAAAGTAGTAATTTAGTTAATAAGAGGAAGTCACTGTACTGGCAAGTGCTATCTTTCTTGGATTCCGAGGCTGTGAAAATGAGTGAAATTAGTGCAGAATGAAAATTATTCAAAGGGATGGGAATGTGCAAGAGGTATCTCATAAAGGATCTTTCTGATATTCTGCTCCCAATGTCTATCTAGGTTTCCTTTTAGAGTTCTTTTTCACAGGGTCATTTTTATTCTAATCATATCCACTGCTCCAGCTTGCTTTTTAGAAAAAGGGGTCAAATTTATGTCCTCAGAATTTCTATGTATAAGATAGGGGTAGCTTATAAATCAGATTTTATAGCTGGATAGTAAATCTTGCCTTTTTAAGTGCTGCCAGGATATGATTATCTCTGAAATACATAAAGTAGAGGAATAAATTTTTCTTTCTTTGTATAAGTCTGCATGTTACCTTTGCCTGGAAATAATGTTTTGATTATATTATCCTCCCCCAATTCACATTTTTCTTTTCCTTTCCCCCAGTTGAAGTTCACAGCTCTTGGAACATTATAAATGCTGGATGTAGAATGATTAGTATTCAGACACTGGAATCAGATAAGACCTTGAGTTCATATTCAAGCACTATCCCTTTCTGGCTATGTTGACTTTAAGCAAGTCACTGAATTTTTCTAACCCTATTTATAAATTCACTTTTAAAGTAAAACTTGCTTTAGAAATCCCTTTTTTCTTAGGAACTCTAATTTTTCTGAGATTATAGTTAAAAGGCCATTATTCTCTTTATGATAGTTTCCCCTAAAAGAAATGTCAATTTTCTAGAGGGGAAAAATGTTACATGTGTTAGTTCCAATTCGAAGTGATGGTTCAAGTGAAAGAGATAACCTTTGTTTTAATATACCAGTAAATCAAAGCATTTACTTCAAGGATCAGATTTTGTTCCTTTGTGATATTATTGTTTGGAGAAGGCTTTTTGGAAAAAGGAAAGGTTTATTTTTTTAAATAGAAAATAGATATACTATGTAGTTGTACAAAATTTAAGAGGAACAGAGAATAAACACTGACAAGTGAATCATCCTGTATACCCTAGCCACCTAGTTGCTATTTTGAAGTCAGTCTTTTTCTTTGTCTACTTTAGAGTCAATGTGTCTAACTTATTTTAAGTTTCCATTAAAGAAACATGGTTTACTGACCAGGAGAACTCTAAGCAGTTCCTTGTGGGCCCACCTCAATTTGTTTCTGAAAACAACAATCTGAATGTGATAGTTAGGAGATGAAAGTGGACAGGTAGAATAGAAGGAACATAAAAGAATTTTAGAGGAACAGTAGAATTTTATTGGGGAATGCATTTCCTTTAGTCGGTCATTGTCTCAGTGACTGGCAGTAGTCTTTTGTCTCAGAGCAAAGTTTTCTAAACATAATCATATAATTTGATCTCCTGATCTTTTAATTAGACTGACTTTTCCCTATTTCCTTTCTTGTTTTAGTGTGATAATCCGTGGAAATTGCCTTTTTTATCACCAGAACATATACTTTTTTTTTCAGAACATATACTTGTTTAGCTGCATTATACACTTGGTTTGATTTCTAACTGCCTACTATAATAACAAAAGAATTCTGATTGTTCATTCTCTTCAGCATCCTTCTGTTCTCTTTCCTCCCTAATGTTTCTAATTCCTCTAATTCTTACCTTTTCTTCGACATTTCTTATCAACAGACCTTATTTACTTTTTTCATTGTAACAGTAGGGTTTGACTGGCAGAAATGGTAAGTTGTATAGGGTATTTATTTTGGACATCTGGTAACAAAGATTTGGCATGTGTTGGCAGCAGTAAATGAAAACAGGCATTCGGTCTTTTTGTATGACATTTTGATCCTTTATACTATAAGCAAGTCTATCAAGTGTATTGTTCATGGGAAGTAAAACATCTTTTCCCTGCATGTAAAGCACTGAAATGATGGACGGAATTATTATTTCACTAAATAATGACTTTTATTTTTAATTAAATCTCATGTTTGATGGTAGAGTTAGCAAACAAAAATTAAGTCAGAAAGAGCCTCATACATGCTATCATGTGGTAGGCAGACTAGATAATTCTTCCTGATTTGTTTTAATAACAGTAAAATGTTATATCCATAAATCATAATTAACCAACTGAGCCTTTGATTTTTCATCTTGAAATTTTTGTTAAATTATAGCTGAAGATGATTTCATTTGTGGCATTATTATCCTTAACATAATAATGAATATTGTTATAAGTATATTATTTGATTAAAAAATCATATTCTCTAGATATGTATCTTCCAGGTAAAATCATATGCTGCAATAATCTGCAGACTATGCAGAGAATGTGGATATTAAAATTAACAGCTAAATAGTGGCATTGTTTCTTCCCTTGCTAACAAAAGGATAATCATACAACTCTTAATTTCTCAAACTTTTAGCATGGGACTTTAGTAAGAACTAACAATGAATTGACATTTTTGAGAATCTTTTAAACATTAATTACTAAAGCTGCTCTCTCCCATCACATCTCATTTATACTTAGAGAATATTTATATGCAGCATTACCTTGTAATCTTTAGTAACAACTGGGAGCCTCACTTCAAAATGTGGTTTTAAATTCACTTGTACAGGGCCATAGTATAGGTTTTCTTTTGTTTATGTTTTTGGTTATTTGAGGGTATTTTTGCAAGAAAAAAGTGAATACCTTATCAACATTATAAATTATTTCTAAAATAACAAATCTATAAACAATGAATGTTTATAAAGTAATTGATTCCCAGATGTGTAAGTCAGGATACAAGTTTACTTTCTTATATTCAGTAGCAATTTTTCATTTATCATACTGTCTTAAAGAAGGATACATCCGAAATACATATTTCATTGACTCTAAGATTCCATTTATTATAAGATGCATTATTATTTTCTGTATTACCTAGAAAGAAGAAATACTTTCTATTAAACTGATGTGCCTCTGGTTATAAAATTTCAGAGATGTTAATGTGAAAAACTGCAAGTTAGTCCTGGTGAATTATGACAATATCACCACCTTCATTTTGCATAAGGCTTTGTAGAAAGAATTTATACATATGTCATCTGATTTCACCCTCAAACTAAAGCTAATCTGTGAGGTAGATTTAATTATTCCCAGTTTTCAGATGAAGAAACTGAATTTCAGAGATTATGTGGTGTCCCAACAGTATATAATAGGGAACAAGGATTTCAAGCTCAGATTTTCTTATTCCAGGATTCGTGATATGATTAATGGTGTCACCTCCCCCTCCCCCATACATGCACACCCACACACCTGTAAGGTTACGTGGCCTAGATTTTTCTCCCCATTGCCTAATGTACATGTTTCATATTTAAACTTCACTGCTTTTTTAGCTGTTTATATGTCTTGATTCTATTGACAGCTCTGAGTACTATTAAAATAGTTAATGTTTTAATAGTAAATTATGTGTGACTTTCTGCTACTATATGAATTGTTTTAATTCTGGGTTGTCTGCCCAGTAGGAAGCTATATATGCCATCATTGGTGGTTTAATATATATTTTGAAAACAGCTTATCTGTTTTTAGCTGACTAAAATATTCAGGAATGGTTATGAGTTGAGAACTATGAAGTGATCCAGAGAAGATTAAGTATTTGTCTGTAGTTGTATTGTTCTTGATAAATCAAGTTCATATCTGCTTCTTTCCTAGGTGGTGGCTAATGCTGTAGCAGCATTATCTGAAATCAGTGAATCTCACCCAAACAGCAACTTACTTGATCTGAATCCACAGAACATTAATAAGCTGCTGACAGCCCTAAATGAGTGCACTGAATGGGGTCAGATATTCATCCTGGACTGCCTGTCTAATTACAACCCTAAGGATGACCGGGAGGCTCAGAGGTCAGTCCAGTTTTCTGGATAGTATCTGGGAGTCTTGATTGGTTTAATATATTCTAGTGTCTGTATTAGAATAGGGGTCTGTTAGGTTGAGGAAGAACAATGGCTTATGGGATAGATATTACTATCCCACAGTATTTTCTCACTGGATCTAGAAACATTTTAGGTAGTAGAGTAAACAATGCAAAAATAGCTCTTCCTAAGAGATGTGCGTTTTTCATTTCTTGTTTGAAAATGAAACGAAGTACAGATATGCTTTGCTAAAATCTCCCTTACCAGGGTCTCACATCTCCCATTAGCACTTCCTGGCCACTTGACAAATAAAGGTTTTTGGGTGTCTTTCACTATAGTGACACACTTTTCATTCTATTAGATATATAGCAAGTGGCATGAGCTGAGCTATACCTATAATTCAGTACTAGAGAGAGTATGTTGGAGCCAGCAAAATATATGATGTCTTTCTTTAGCTATAGAAATCACGTCAGTTTGAATTTGGAGATTTTGGAAGACACACCTGGATTGTTCTGCTCAGGCGTTTACCATTGTAGTGTTGCAAATTTTCTGTGACTGTCAGAAATTGACAACTAAATTTCATATACACATACATACATTTTAGTTTACAGAACTGGAATTATCACCCATTTTTATTGAGCATTTTGTGTATACAGCACCGTAGTAGGCCAAGTGCTTCTGAGCAAATGTTGGCTTTTCATTAGATAAGAACCTTCCTTGCCTGGCTGTTGTTCAAGCTGTTGTAAAGTAAGCGCTCTTCATTTGTCTGGGCAATCGTTCCCTCTAGACTTAGCTAAATTTCACTCTGATAATTTCTTTCCATCATTGAAAGTACAGCTATTTTCTGCAAAGAACTTTAAGTAGAATTTATTTTCTGTCAGTCATTGATCAGTCATTGACATCTCACACTTATTCATTCACTCAGGAAGCATTTATGGAGCCCATGTTGTATGCTAGGTACTATTCTAGGCCTTGAGGATAAGCAATGGACAGACAAATCATAGCCCTCATGAAACACTTATTTTGAGGTATAGAGCAGAAATATATGTAATACATATGTGTAATATGTAATATGTCAAATGATGATAAGTGCTAAAGAGAAAGATAAAGTAGAGAAGAGATCTAAGAAATTCTAGGCATTTGGGGATGAGTTGTATTTTATAAAAGGGTAGTCAGGCCTTACTGAGAAGTTGGCATTTGTGTAAAGACGTGTAAAGACCTGAAGGAGGTCAGGGAGTTAGCCAAGCAGATACAGAAGGGAGGGAGAGAAACACAGCCTAGTTATCTTGTATTCTTAACTGAATATAGTCAGTAGCCACTTACATTGCTCAAGAACTATTGAAATTAGGTTAAGTTCTGAAGAATCCTCTACAGATAATACTAAAGATTACATGAGGCATCTAAGTGTAGGTAGCAGGGATTAGGAGAAGGGGAAGAGGTTGGGAGAATATTGTAATGGTGTACTGTTTAAAAACAGGCAAAAACCCTTTTAGAGATTCTTTTATTATCCTGAAGGCAAGAGGTACCGTGGTTTTCCCTGTCAACCTACCTCTTCCTGCATCTTAACAGTGAAACCTTCAGTCACAGTTGGTTGCTATCTCTCACTATGAAAATAACTCTCAGAATGCTTAATTTGACTTCCTGTAGGTTAAGGAGAAATGGGCTGTGAGGCAGGGAGCCCTTACATAATATGGGGAGACAGAGAGGACTGTAAAACTGGAAGGTAAATGGTGTGAGCTTCAAGTTTTTTGGGTATTGAGTAGTTTCCTTCCAGTTTGAACATCCCTTATTGCTGATTTCCTAGAGTCTTCTTACGTCCCTGCTTTGCCTGTAGTGTGCTGGAATGAGGCTTCTGCAGTGTTGGATCCCAGTTTTACCTACGCATGGAGCTTTGACTTTTCTAACTGATTCTCTAATTTCTTGATACCTGGGCCATGGGACTCTGACACATTGCCATATAAACTGGATTGAACAAAGAAATTGTAATTCAAGATGTTGATTTTTCCTTTTCTGCCCTCAGCATCTGTGAGCGGGTTACTCCCCGCCTATCTCATGCCAACTCAGCAGTGGTGCTTTCAGCAGTAAAAGTTCTAATGAAATTTCTGGAGTTGTTACCCAAGGACTCTGACTACTACAATATGCTACTGAAGAAGTTGGCCCCTCCACTTGTCACTTTGCTGTCTGGGGAGCCAGAGGTGCAGTACGTTGCCCTGAGGAACATCAACCTAATTGTCCAGAAAAGGTTGGGAAAAAATGAATTGGTGATTAGAGTGTTTGTAATTTTAAATTAAACTTAATAATATCACTATTAAAGAGGCCAGTGTTGAGCTCTTTTTAGTGTTCGGAAATGAAAATGTTGTATGGCAGAGCAACTTGCCCCATGATCAGGAGGCTAACAATTGATTTTGGAGTATTCCTATAATAAATGCGTGTTGTTCCTCTGTAATTCGATTTGTTTTTCTCAAGGATCTCTTAATAGCATACTAGCTAGCACCTACTTAATATGGTTTAGTCGTAGTTTAGAGCAAGATTGCTGTTCTTCAGCAATTCTTGACAACATGTACCCTTACCCTTTAAAGTGATAAAAAGTCTGCTAAATTGAACTGATAAGAATAAAGGGGTGTAGGGGAAGTTTGTGTGTTTGTTTTCTTCCCCTGGTGGGGAGGAGTAGAATGGGAGGAGAGCAGAGAGGTGTAGATTAGATATTAATACATACTCAGAAGGATATATCCATATATGCCTCACCTTCCTTATCTTGTGTTTCTATGTATCACAGGCCTGAAATCTTGAAGCAGGAAATTAAAGTCTTCTTTGTGAAGTACAATGATCCCATCTATGTTAAACTTGAGAAGTTGGACATCATGATTCGTTTGGCATCCCAAGCCAACATTGCTCAGGTCAGACTTTAAGTGGACTCATGTTTATAATGACTTAGATCTTAAGGTCTAGCCTTCAGAAAAAGCTAGGCCATGAAATTACAATTTAAGAATCTTTAATGATTGTCCACGTCCTGGATTTTTAACAGGTTCTCGCAGAACTGAAGGAATATGCCACAGAGGTGGATGTTGACTTTGTTCGCAAAGCAGTGCGGGCCATTGGACGATGTGCCATCAAGGTGGAGGCAAGTGTCTGATGGTCTTTGTGATCATGTTATGGGATTCTAAGTGTTCTCTTTACTCCTTTCTTCAAAATACATTTTTTAAGTTTATCAAAATAATAAAGCACATAATTAAAATATTAAGGATTTTTAATGAAAAGCGGTTATCTTTAGTCCCTCTTCTCAGAGGGGAATATTTTAATCATGTTTCTGATTTTAGTTATTCTTTAGAGATATTTTCATACCTCTCTAAATAATATGCTTATGCCATTATTTACTGATTTACCAATTATAGACATTGTTAACTTTCTCCTGTAAGATGAGCAGCTTAGTTCATATACCCTACCTTTTCTACTTCTTTCCTCTCCTGTTTTCCCATATACCATGAGGTTTTTTTGTTCCTGTGTTGATTATCTTTGTAAATTGAGAAAATACACCTGTATTTTTTGTTCTGTCAACTATAGGCTTGCAAAACTTACTATGCATATTATGACTAAATGTATAGGGCCAATATAGTGCAAATAATATTTTTTTGCAGACTTGTTTTTTATGGAGTTTCTATAATGGCCTTTCTTTTTTTTTTTTGCACTGCGTCTTCATTGCATTCCTATCTTCTTCTACCTTTTCAAGCATAATATCAAATCTATAAACCTCTTTTTGTTCTACACCCTTTTTTCTTCCAGTTTCTTGTTGTCTTGCTGATTTTTTTTTTTTTTGCCCTCTGCACAGCCATCATTCCAATACAGCCTCTCTTCATTGCTCTTTTTACTGTTGCTACTCTTTTCATAGCATTCCTTTTTTGTGTGTGATTCCGATAGTTTCTTGAATCTTTGGGGATAAGAATTACAGTTTTTTCTTTTGTTTGAATTTAATTATCTGGACTATTATATAGTGATGGTTGCATGTCAATACACAGTTTTTAAGTGAGGTGTATACCATGCATATAGCAAAGTGCAGTCCATTTATATTTAACAATGAGATAACAGAAAAGTTGATGAGGACTTCTGTGCATATAGGCAGGGCTGTTAGCTGGCAGGTTTCTGCTTTAGGACAGGGAGGTGATCTTTACTTGGAAGTCCTCTTGAATTTAAGTCCTCTTGAACCCCTCTGTGGTCTTAGAAGGCAGATTTGTTTCTAGCTTGGTTATAGCCTTTCAGTAGGTATTTTGGGCTACAACTTACATTGCACTTCTTTCTCAGTCTCCAGTCCTCCATTTGTTTCTCCCCACTCATAAATTTGTTAAAATTAGTGACGGCCTCTGTTCACTATGTTATTGTATATTCAGAGCTCCATATTCTTGCTACTTGACTATATACAATTCTGTGTAGAGGCAGAGGGTTGGACCTTATGACTTCTCAAGGATACTAAAATAATTCGTATAGTATGACTAGTACTTCATGGGAACAGAAGGAAACAGATTCTGTGTCAGAGAAGCATCTATGAAAGCCAAGCTCCTAATTTGCCTTTGTTTTTATTTAAGTTAGTACTGCTTCCTGAAGTTAAGTTAACATTGATAAATCATTTAGTAGACTAGTAGTTATACCAAGAAGTTAATCTTGGTTTCTACTCCTCGTTCTGCTAGTTCAGTTGCTTCAGATATTTTGTTCACTTCTGTTGCTCCATTTTAGAAATAGGAAAGTCTGTTTATTGAATCTTGGTGCATTACATCTTTTTTCATCACCACACTTCACATACTTACCTTTTCTTTTTTCTTTTTTTTTTTTATGAAGGTATAGCCACCTGCTTACTGTTAACATAGACAATTTTCAGAGAGATTTTGGTAGTATAGGAGTCATTTTGTGCTTTGTCACTTCCAGACTGTCATTGTCTTATTGACCTCTCTGACAAAGCTCTAAAGAGTCATACAAAGTTACGTCCCATTCCAAAGTTATAAAAGATTTTCTATCCTTGGAATTACTAGACAGTGTTCTCAAAGCACCTAAATCCCAGAGGTTATTACTGCTGTGTATTGTGACTAATTGAAAAGTTGTCCATAATCATCTGGAAAAGATAAGCTTATGATGGCTTTCACTTTTTGCTTTGACTTAAGGTGCCCTGGTGGGAGTATGTAAGGAATGAACTTTCTCAGTAAACTTAAGATCAGTCTTCAGGAGTCCTGCCTGTTATCTAGTGCTCTCTTTTACTGGTGATCTCAAGTTGCCTGGATTTGCCTTAGAACTTTTCCTAGAACTGTTTCAATCATGAAAGTTATGAGTTGGAAAGGATTGTCTAGTTCAAACAGTTACTGGGGCAGGAGAGGTACTGATGCTGTTTTTAATTAACGCATTTGTTGGACAAAGGGAAGAACTAGTGAGGGAATTATAATAAATTTTCTGTATAGATTCTAAACTGAGCCGCTGCTTTCTTTCAGGGCGTCTTACCCCTTTTTTTAATGTATAGTTGGTTTCAAAGATATGATGAATGAGAAAAAAATGAATTTTAGTTTAGTGCTTAGCTAAGAGAACAGGGCCTGCTGGAAAGGTTAGGTGTCTTTAAGAGTTGCAGTTATATTTTTATCATGACTGTAAATACAGACGTTCTATGTTGCTATAAGAATCTTTAGGTGAAGAAAATATATAATTTTGTTATATTAAGTTGCTTAATATTAAGTTAAAGATTAAGCAGTAAGTTGTTGAGTCAATAAATAGCACTGAAAAAGCAATCCCAAGTACTTTTTTCCCCAGTAACTTTTGCCTATTTCTTTTTGTTTTTTAAATAGATTTTACTTCCCCTCCCCCAGCTTTATTAAGGTACGATTGATAAATTAAAATTGTATACCCTTACATATATATACCTTTTTCCTTAAGGAGGAGATAAACAAACCTTGGCCTTTCTTAGTCTTTCACATAAAATCAAGTGATATTTGTTTGAGAGAGATTAAGACACTAAGCCGATACCATGAGTTCATCACTTTCTAATCTTCTTTGGTGTTTACCATTTCAAATCTTTATAGATCAAGATAAGAGATGGATTTGTGCCTTATCCCTTAATTTGAAAACAAACAAAAATTATATTTTTTCTCTTAGAAAAGCCATATGTGTTTACTACATAAAATCATAAAATAAGACAAGTTAAATGAAAATAGAACACTCCGCTTTCTCCTGTTCCCATTCCACCCTCCCAGAGATGATATGAACATGATTTTAAATCTTCGTTTATATAGTCCTCTATACACAGGTGTTTTTTTGTTTGGTTTTGTTTTTTACAAAAATGACATCATTCTATATAGGCCATTTACTTTATTAGTCTTTTTTTTTATTTTTCATACATGGACATTTTTCCATGTTGCTGATAACATTTTACTTTGTTTTTAGTGGTTTATAGACACAATATGTGATTGTTTCATAACTTATTTAGCCTTTCTCTTATTGTAGGACCTTAAAGTTGTTCCTGCTCTTTTTCCAAATAATGGTATAAGGAGAATTGTAGCCAAACCTATGATCTCTATTTGAAGAGAACATTTTTTTCATAATGCTTATTACCCATTTGAAATTGCTTGTTTATGTCCTGTGCCCCTTTTTCCAATGGGTTTATCTCTTCTATTTTTTTGAAAGTTCTTTATAATTAAAGATATTAATTCTTCATTTCATTAGCAGTTATTTTTCCGATTTGTTTTCTTTTTGATTTCATTTGACTTTCTGATACACAGAAGTTTACGTTTTCTTATGTAATGATCTCTATCATGTTTTTTCCTCAATAGTATCTTTAATAGCACACCTAGAACATTGTGCTTCACCTCAAAGTTATGTAAAATTCATCTTTATTTTCTACTTGTATGGCAATGATTTTTTTTTTACATTTAAAGATGTTTTTAATCAGTAATTAGAATAATTGGAAATAATTTTGGTGAAAGATGAGTGTAGGGATCAATCACCAGAATAATCCCTGGTGTTATGAAATGTTGTCTTTATCATATGCTGAATTTTATATCTATGTGCTTCTCTCTTTCTCTGGACTTTTTTGTGTGTACAATGATTGGATGTTTATTCTCACTCTTGTGCCATAGTCTTTTATTGGTAGTAATTTTTTTTTTAATCGAAAGCAATATAGTTGCAATGACTGTTTGCTGGAAAATTATAGTTTCAGACTTAAATGTTTTTTGATATTCATGCATTATGAGAAATGTCTTTTTGTTTGTCTTTATTATAATAATAATCCTAAGGGCTCACTAGATGTTAGCTTTATACCAAACCCCGTGGTAAGCACTTTATTTGTATTATCTAATTTATGATAATATAATTCTTAACAGCAGCCTATATCTTACATACTTTGTAACTTATCACAACATGTATTTTTAACTTTTTTCAACTTTTTTGCTGTTGCGGTAACAGCACAGGAATTTCAAGCTGAAAATGAATAAAACAGAATCCAAAAATGGAAAAAATACATAAAAAATGGCAGAATCATTTCATGGTACAACAGAAACGTCATATATATATGACCTCATATGAATATCCTCCAAACGAAATTTAATTTTTATTAAATTGGTTGGAATGGTTTAAATTATTATAATATGTTTAAAAGATTTTATTACAGAAATTTTTAGGTCTATACTTAAGTAAAATTGACAAATGAACTCTCATTTACCTATCATCCATCTTGAACAAAAATCAGTATGTTGCTGATCCTGTTTTATCTTTTCCCCCTCTCCTTTTAAAACAGAGTGCAGTGCAATTGTATTTTAATGCATATCCCAGGTATGATTTTACTAGAGTGGTGCAGTGGGTATGTCTAATAGATAAGGTCCTTTACAAAAAAATATTGTCACAATACCATTACCATACCCAACAACTAATAGTAATTCTTAATCTCATTGAATACCCAGTCCATGTTCAATTTTCCCTAGTTGTGTCTAAATTTCTTTTTATAGTTGGCTTTTTCAAATCAAAGTCTAAACAAGATCCACATATCGCATTTGGTTAATGTGTCTCTTAAGTCTCTATTTATTTGGGAAATCATTTAGGAAATGTTTAAGTAAGGCAATGTACCCATCATGGTACATTGTAATATATGATAAATCAGTCCTTCATTTTTAGGATTTCTATTCTGGAGCCATTCTCTTTTTAAAAACTATGACATATAGTTTCAGTACATTAGTTTTGTCTCTCGTATTCTCCCATATTCCCTTCATTAATGAAAAGTTAATAGATTAAATTCTATTCTATAGATGAACTCTAGGCTGTGGAAAATTGCAGTTTACCTAAGGCCATAGTTATATAGCCCAAAAGATGGCAAATTTTTCTTAGAGTTTTTTAAGTCACAGATAACTTTGAAAATACAATGAAAGACCCTCTCCCTGGAGGGAAAAAAAAAAAGCCATATGCACATGTGAAATTTGGCAATTTCATTTCAAGAGGTTTAAAGTTGCCTTCTGCTGTCTCCACTCATCCATGAACTCCAGACAAAGGCCTCCTGCCTTGGCTTATTCTATCATTCTTATTTTTCCCTCCTACCTTGACTTACTATTCTCATTTTTATGTTCTTGGCTATCCAAGGTGATTCTTTTCATTTGAACTGAGTCATCTGTCAATATATTTTGTAGTGAGTAAAATTTGAGGTATATCTAGAATTTCTGTATATCTCCATTAGATAGCCCAGCCTCTTGTATAGCTTAGTCAAATTAAGTGCCCGATCTTTTAGTCTAGTTTAGTTGATGCACCTGTATGTTTCAAAATTTTTTTGATATTAAGGTATTTTTGGATAGATCATCTCACTTCTCATTTATTATGTTCCTCTTCACAGCAATCTGCAGAACGTTGTGTAAGCACATTGCTTGATCTCATCCAGACCAAAGTAAATTATGTGGTCCAAGAGGCGATTGTTGTCATCAGAGACATTTTCCGCAAGTACCCTAACAAGTATGTCCAAATGCTTCTACTCCTCTTCCTCAAATCATTTAGGAAATGTTTAAGTAAGGCATTTCGAAGTTGGCTAGGTAAGACTTATTCTTTGTAATGGAACTGGTCATAATAGGATAATTAAAAATCAGAAACTTATAAGGTGGTTAGCACAGAGATTAAAACCTGATTTTTCACCCTGCTTTATTACTTTTAGGAGAATTGAAGCTCTGTCTGAATATGTACTATTGATGGGCATATATTGAAGTTAACCAGGTTCTTGGATGGTAGTTACTATTAAATAGGATACTCACATATTCCAGGTTGTCTGAGTATGATACTAGTTCATGCATGTACCAGGCACAATTAATGCTTGTGTCCCTTTTCACTCTCAGCAGTGTCTGTTTAAATGATAAATTATTTGGTCATCCTATTGTAGAAACCAGGAAGGTGACACCTGCCCTGTTTACTTTGCATGTTACCTAGTACTTTGTAGAAAATTATAGACCAGGTTTCAATAAATTATCAGGGTCTCAGGCTTTTTCTGAAGTATTGTAGCGTCTCCCATGTATGTAGCTGCAAAATCTACGTTATCACTCCACACATTTTTCACATTGAGGCCTCTTAGTTTATGAAGCAAAAATAAGTTTTTAGATTTGATTTTGAAAGCAAGCAATTAAGGAATATGAAAGAATGAAATAAGAACAGATCTCGTAAGCATCTTAAATATCATTTTGCCTTAAAATTATAGAGATATCTCGTGCTGAAGCTTCTGATTAGTCTTTAAAGATAGTGTTAAATGAAGCCACTTGCAGTAAGTTAGCTTAGTGGTGGATTAGAAAACTCAAAATTAGAAAAATTATTTTAGCAAAGTAGTGGTTTATTAAGCAATATATATATTTTTTAATATTAGAAACGATACTTTTGGAAAAAGAACCATATACTTTTGTCACTCTTCAGAAAAGAGGAATGTTGGGTTTCTAAACTTCCTAATTAAGGGTGGAGACGTATATCACAATATAATTGGTAGAGAAATGTGTTCATTTCTGGCTTATATTAGTAAGGGATTATAACAGTTTAATTTTAAGAAAGAGCTGTTCAAAACTCGATTTAACTAGTGGAAATAGCGCAAAACAAGTGTACTATTTATTTGTTATATCTAATATACAGTGTCATTTTGATGTTTAAAACTACATTAACTAAGGAGATGGATTCAACGTGATAAAAGTGAGAGCTATAGAGCCTTAAAATTATAAATACTTGAATTACTTGTTTCTTTGGAGAAACAAATTATTAGCGCAGGTGCCTTGGGAAGAAAGAAAATAGAGATTTTTGTAAAAAGCAGAGACAGGTGGATTAAGAGACAGAGTTTCCATTTCTAGTCTGGATTCTGTAGTTGTCTAACTCCATTCCTAAAAGTAGAGTGGGATTTCTGTTCCTCTGCCATGAAAGCAAAATGGAATAATAGATAAGAAAATTCTCTGATCTAGTTACAAGAGGGATTGTTAGAAATATAAGGTAGTGGTATTATCTTACACCACAGGTTAATTTTTCCTTGTGAAAAGAATGGTGAGCTTTTATAAAAGTTTAAGGTTTAGTTATTCAAACATAACTGAAGGGAAATTTAAGACATTTATAATCTTCCGGCTTAAAGCCTGTACATTCTCTTGACCAAAAAAAAAAACAACACACCTATATTTTGGTGGTTTAGTTTAGGGTACCTTGTCTGTGGTTTTGCCTTTAGCCTTCATTGTTAAATGCAATTCTCAGTTTTGCCCTCAGTAACCATAGTTCATTTTGTTTTACCAGATATGAAAGTATCATTGCCACTCTGTGTGAGAACTTAGACTCCTTGGATGAGCCAGACGCTCGAGCAGCTATGATTTGGATTGTGGGAGAATATGCTGAGAGAATTGACAATGCAGATGAGTTACTAGAGAGCTTCCTGGAGGGTTTTCATGATGAAAGCACCCAGGTAAGTTCTCATCTGTATATGCTCTGTCATAGATCTTTTGGGGAAGATTTCAGGGAAAATAAATGTTCAGCAGTTTTGTTAGGGGGTGAAGTGGAGGAAGAATTTGTATGCGTATAGTGTTATGTTCATTTTTCTCCCAAAAGGGTGATCTTTTTTAGTTGCGCTGACTTCTGGTGGAACAAACCTGTCTAACTCAGACCAGTAGATCTCAAACTTTAATGAGCCCCAGAAACACCTGCTAAGCTTGTTAAAGCACAGGTTGATATGCCCCATCCCTAGAGTTCTGACTCAGTAGGTCTGAGGTGGGCCCGAGCATTTTTATTTCTTACAGAATTCAGGGTAATGCTACTGTTGTTGCTGCTGCTGCTGCTGCTGCTGCTGATCCAGAACCACATTTTAACAACTACTGGTTTAGAGTAGTAGTTAACACTTTCTGATTTTCTGTTATTTGAAAATAATTACCCCTTCCTGTTAGTAATGGTTATGGCTTATTGCAGTGGGGTTTTCATAGGGGCTGAGGAGAGGGCTGGCATGTGCAGTTTGAAAAGATTCCCTGTGGTTAGACTTCTTCCCATTTTCTGTCTCTACCAAAATTGAGAGAGCTGACCTTAGAGCTACAGGTCCAGAGAAGCAGATAAATTATTAAAGCTTTTCCCCTTGACATTTATACTCACTGCAAATTGAGGTTAATATATGTAATCCACCATAGTAATTTTAATAGGCCTTTACAAAGAACACATACAAGCCAGTAGCTTTGTGTTTCAGCAGCCTACTCTTAATTGGCTATGATCTGGCATAATTCTGCTGTCTTGGCTTTTGCTTCAGTATGGCAGATGATTCCCTGATTCCCTCAGAGTTGAACTTTTAGTGGAATTAAATAATAAGGGACTTGGTCAGGAACAAGTTTTATTGCCGTCACAGTGTTAGCATATATTTTAAGAAATACAAATGATTTTCTGGACCAGAGACAAAGAAGCTGTTTTTGATGCCAGAAATGCAGTTTGGAGATAGGAGGCTGGTGAGTTTTCAGTTGATGAAAACCTTTCACTGTTATTGTTGCTATTGAATCAGTTTTAACCTTTGTCTCTTAATCAAAATAGTAATAGTAATTCATAGTTGGAGAAATGCCACTTTGGAAATGATGGTATGGATAATGCAAATATCTTTTACTAAATTATATCTGCTTAGGTGCAACTCACTCTGCTTACTGCCATAGTGAAGCTGTTTCTCAAGAAACCGTCAGAAACACAGGAGCTGGTACAGCAGGTCTTGAGTTTGGCAACACAGGTAAGAAATCTGGGAAAAGCTTGGATTGATTTGTTTTAAATTGTAGGAAATTATGAAACTCCCCAAGAAAGTTCCTTTGGGGAAGTTTTAATTGGAAGGGTTCAGTCTTTAGATCCTGTTAAAATATAAAAACAGCATCTCTTATACATATTCCACTAAATTAGCTGATTGTATGGCTTTTAAATGAATTCACTGACTCTAGTTTTTATAATTTATGAAAATTGAATTTAGACTTGTGTTAAAGGACATACCGGTATTAAAATGACATTGAGTCTCACAGTACCTCCTTCTGGGTGACTTAATATCAGTTTTGAAATAAAAGTGCCATGTAGAGATGTTAAATGCCTTGAGAAAGATCTCACGTGTTCCGCCTTCTTGAGTAGTAGCTTTTTTTTTTTTTTTTAAACTAATTTTAACATGCTTGTGCTGCTCCCTTAATTATTTGATATTTTTGGTCCTCTTTTAGGATGGGTTCTGGTTTTAGGAATGTGGCAAATGCCTTAGCGATCAGGTCACCATTTTATATCCACAGAAACTAAAATAATTAATTTTCCTAGTGTAACAAGTGTAATGATCACCAATCTATCATGATTTAGTAATGTTTTTAATCGAATTTGAAAACAGGTTGACTTTAGCAGGCTGTCAAGAGTTAAGGTGTGTATCTACACATGGAACAGGCTTCAGATACTCAGTTTTCCATTTTTTTTCATATTATAGTGGTATATTATCAAAATTTTAAACTTTTGCAGTACTTTGCCTAGTTTGAGCTGTCATCTTGTTATTAATTTCACATCCTCTAAAGTTTATTTGTAAGAGCTCTTTGAAGTATTTTTAAAATTTTCCCTTTTAAGCATCTTCTTTTGCCTGAAGCAAAGTAATTTCTATACATCAAGGCAGTTTATGTAATATTGTGTTTATTTAATAGTTTCTGTATTGAATTGAGTTTTCTAGACTTCCTAGTCTAGACCCTTGATCGCCCATCTGTATCTCTATTAAGATGGATTTTTAAAAATTTTCTAAAGAGAATTTTTGCCTTGCTCCTTCCTTTCTGCTCATCTTTAAAAAGATAGAGGTAGTCTTATAATCAGGCAAGTGTCCATGGTAAGTTTCATTGTATTCACAAGTTCTCAACTGTGCCTCCATTGGCTTATTAATGGCTATTATCCTTATTTAACAGGCAACATAAGGAGGAGCTGTATTTTTTATTTTTATCAGAGTTCAAACTCAGTCTTACTACCTCCCAGTATTTATCAAAATTTGCCTGAGGTAAAGTGTTTAGGGAGTATTGCTTAAAGAATACAAGAACTCTCTGTTCTTACAGATAGTTAAAATTCACCACTGAATCAAGCTAGAAGATTAGTAGAGAGCTAGGTATCTAAACTGCATTGTATTTGACCCCTTATAGACTTGCCTTGTGCTCAGTAATACTGATGTCAGCCATAATAAGGGTTGTCTTGAGAAACTATCCTAGTTGGATCTGTTGTCAAAGTCATTGTTTATTCATTATATGTTTTCTTCTTTAAGAGGCTCTATTAAACAAATTTCTGCCCCAGTTGGTATGGGACAGTTTTGGATTCTCCTATACATTGTTGTGTAATTAACTGCCCCTCTGAATGGCTTAACTGACTAAATTTCTTTTTCATATCAGTTGTTCAAAACCTTAGAATCAGTTTTAAAGATCTTCTGTAGGAAATGTGTAGGTCATTGGGCATGCATTTTTCTGTTTCTATTTCTAATTTATGCTCTCTAGCCTTAGAGGCATTTTGTAAGCTTTGCTGAATTTCTAGAACAGGGCAGGGTATAAATAAAGGTTCAGACAGTCCTGATACTAGACTTTGTATACAAGGACTAGTATAGAATCTTAATAACAACAATCATTTGTATAGTGGTTACTATGTACCAGACATTCTAGTAAGTACTTTACATGTTAATTCAATCTCAATAAGGATTTGATACTGCTACTATTCCATTTTATAGATGAGGAAACTGAGACAGAGAGGTCCAGTTGGTATGAGGGCAGAGCTAGGACTGAAATCCAGGTAACCTGGCTCCAAAGTCTTTGCCCTTATTCACTGTGCTATGCTGACTTCTCTAGTCTGAAGGTTAAGGATGACTTTGAGAATACTTATTCCCTGCTTTCCGTGCCTGAAGCACTATTGTGCATAAACCAGTACATATAAATGAACTTAGGAGTTTTAAGATCATTATGGATGATGATTTCATATTTGGCTTAAATAATTATTAAGCAGTTTCTCTAGACTTTTTGGTCCAGTTGATGAGATCTGAGTAGTTTGCATAAAAGAATAAGCACATTTATGTAAATCTTTTCCAGTGGATATTGGGATTTTTTTCTTTAGTTTGTGAAATGAGAAACTAATATTTATGGCTGTAAGTATCAGTTTAAGTTGAGGACAGTGTGATCTGCTGAATCGTGTTAATTCAAATTGGGTAGTGGGGTTCCATTTCTGCTACATCCACTGATTCAAGACACAACTGAGCAAATACCTTTTTCATACTGCTTTTCTCTTATCTCTACAGTGGAGTAATTGATTCTATTCTTTATCTGTGTTGAGAATTCATGTGACATATATGTGAAATCTTTGTGCTTCTGGTTTTAAATAAAATGGTGGTATAATTAGAAATATTATTAGTTAGGGGGAAAGAAAACCTACCCTTGAATCGTGGCTTCCTTTCAAAGATTTATCTTTTTTGCTTTGATAGTTTTAGAGTACTTAGCAAAGAATATACACAGAAATGTCCAGACTGTAGTAATTGCTTTTTGTACATGGAAGAGAAGTCTTTATCTTAGTTTTTCTATCTGTGAACTTAAGACCACCATTATAAAAATCACCTGTGCTGCTTGTTAAAAGTACAGATTCCTTGGCCCCACTTCTGACATAATGAATGAGAAACTCTGTGATTTGGCATTGAAATCTACAGTTTCATGGCTTTCCTGGTGTGTTAATAAAATATTGATGCACATTACAAATTAAGAATTACTGTTTTAGAGCTTGACTGTTAAGAATTGTTTTGGAAGCTCAAATTTTTAATAGCTATTTTCTTGAGATCTGACAAGGGCCTATGGGGCTAGCAGTACAGTAGGTCCAAAAGCAAATTTTCCGAGTCACCAAACATATAGTAAGTAGCACATTAATATCATACCCCACCCCCCCACCACAAATCTTGGCTTGATTTATTGTGGCCTTCATGTGATAGTGAGGCAATGAAGGTCAGCTTAGAGTTGGCCTAATGAGTCGGCCCGCAGAACAGCAGAGTTCAAACAGTGGAAGTCTTTGCCTACTCTTGACTTTCAGTCTTGGAAAATTTACACTTATTTCTCATAGGACTATATTCTTAAGTCAGTGTCTACCCTTTGATCCAGTGATTCTATCTCGAGCAGTTTGCCCTATTGCAGTATTTTAAATGTGTGAGGGACTCAAACTTTTTTCATAGAAATATGTAATTTTGAATAGAATCCCCACAGGAATTTTTTTTGGCCATTTAGTTAAATATGTGCATGATATATGAGAAATTTGAAGTAAAAGATATTTTATTTTGACCAGTATATAATTAAACTATAATATAAAGTTTATATTAATACCTTTAACAATATTACTAATCTATAATGACAAACTAAATTTCTCCACTTCTGTGATTTGCAGTGTTCATTTTAATTGTGTAATAAAAAGCATAGCTGGTCTATGAATTTTAAATGACATGCTTTGGGGACCATATATATATAGATTAAAATTGAACTTTTAATTTATGTATCAACAAAAACAGAGGTGGGTGTTGCTTTTCTGACCTGATATTTTAAGAAACTTGTATTCCACTCTTTTAAAAAAATCAATTTGTTTATGTTTTATAATGTTCATGCTTTGTTTCCAAATGAAAATCAAAGCAAGGATGTTTCAGTCTACTGTTTATAAACACTTCTTCAGGAGCAATTTACCCCCCACCAAACCAAACCAAACCAAACAATCATGTAAAATGAATATTATCACTGTTTGCTTTTTTAAACTTTGGCTTTTCAAATACTGTAAACATTTTGATATGCTACATAATATATATACATATATGCATTCCTATTAGAATAATGTAACCTATGAATGTGATAAAGATTATTTTGAGGTAAAATTTACCATTTTTATGCTGTTAACTTGCTACTATCTCAGTATTCTTTTTTTTTTAACCAGCAATTCATTAGGTGTGCAAGTTAAATGATATGTGACTAAGAAAAACCATTTAAAACTATGTAGTCAAAACTATGAGGGTCATTGCTGTATTGAGCTGAATATATGCTTTAAGTGGCTAAATCATGAATCAGTTCATCTATTTACTAATAAACTCATATGGAAGCCCTCAAACTGACCTAGTTTAAAGAAAATATTTTTGTATGTGTGTTTTAAATCAGAAATTGAAACAGACTGATCGTTGCCTTTAATAACATGATACCATTGAAACAACTTGTGCATAAATAAATGCCACCATATAGACTTTTTCTGAGAGGTAGATACCAGGATATTTATTATGATCACAAACATAAATTGATTGATGGATTGATGGATGGGTGGATGGAAGGGGGAGGGAGAGAGGGATAGAGGAGAGGAGGAAGGAGAAAAAGGCAACAATCAAAATGTCCTTTAATGAGGCACTAATAAATAATATGCAGTGTTGCATATACAGAGGAAAACCAGGTGTATGTGGCAATACAGAAAGCAACTTGCGGAGCAGTGTATATAATGTCAAACTGGTTTTGTATAAAATAAATATGTGTTTGCATGGGAGCTGTTGAGAAAGATAAATATCACACTGTTAACATGGCTATTTTGGGGTTGGGAGTTAAGGTGGGCTAGGATTGGATGATTGGGGGAGACTTATATTTATATACTTCTAAATCATGATGTGGCATTGATGATCATTTTTTTTAGCCATGAACATGTAAAAATTACTTTAAAACTACCACAGAAAAACAAGACCACTAAATTCAAGTATCACCTCTTTTGGAAGCAGTTATATGCTCTCTTTAACAGCTTTTTAAAAAAAAAAATAATAATATCTCATTATAATAATGAATACTCTGTGAGCTCGTTAAATTCAGGCACTGTTGGTTGTTATCTCTCTATTTCCAGGGCCTAGCCAGTGTCTCCATAGAAATGAAGAAAGGAAGTATGGGTGAAATATATATGATATATTTTATGAATAATCTTGCTAATATTTATAGCAGTTAAAAAAATTTTATGTCCCAAAGCCATCTCAAGCAGTTACTTTTCACTAGATTAAACTTTATTTTACTTTTCCCAACTCCCCTTTGAATTTGAATTTTAGGATTAACCCATCTCAATTTTTTTTAATTCTTTGAAACATTAGAGATTATAAAATTATGACTATATTAAAACTATATTAAGTCTAAATTGAGTCTTAATCATCAACTCTGTATAAATCACTACATTGCCTCTATAATAAATTCAGCATTTGGGTTTCTGTATGAAGAAAAGTTTCATTCAAACCTTCCTGCCTTTGCCATTAGGATTCCGATAATCCTGACCTTCGAGATCGAGGCTATATTTATTGGCGCCTTCTCTCAACGGACCCTGTCACAGCCAAAGAAGTAGTCTTGTCTGAGAAGCCACTGATCTCTGAGGAGACAGATCTTATTGAGCCAACTCTGCTGGATGAGCTAATCTGTCACATTGGTTCTTTGGCCTCTGTGTACCACAAGCCTCCCAATGCTTTTGTGGAAGGAAGTCATGGAATCCATCGCAAACACTTGCCAATACATCATGGGAGGTAAGCAGGTGAAACTAGATTTGATTGAGGAGTAACTCTTTGCTTAGGCAGAGTTGGTCTTCCTCATGCTTTTATACATAGAAGACAACCTGCTATGCATTTTGTAAACCTATTATATTGCCCTTACAGCCTCCATCTGAGTATCAGTAACCACACACAATAGGTGAAAGGCCCCACTGTTCAAATCTGGGAGTAGGTAAGATTATGGTTTAGAAAATTATGATGAAGATCTTCTAAACTGATGAAGTTCAAAAGTTGCCTAAGTCTCCAGTAAGATGAGGCTAGAAATCTTCCCAGAGTTGAAAACTTGGAAAAAGCCTACCTGTACATTTAGCTATTTTTATCCTTTACTGTAACTTTGGTTGAAGCTTATGGATAATGGTAGCAGATACTGCTTCTCTTATGCTGTTAAGCTGTTAATGAAATAGTATTTGCAGGAGTGTTTATAAAAGCAGCCTAGGTTCTATATAGACATAGTTTTTCAGTGACCTCTACTTCTTTCTTTTTACCAAATTAAATTGATTGTCTCAGTAAGAAATTTTATTATGAATAGGCTCTCAGGTAACATGGAACTCTTGGCTTTTTACCTATCTCAAAATTTTAATTTGGAAGGAGCAGTACTCTAATAAGCTCTTATAGTGGGTATCTTATAATCGTTTCAGAATTTCCTTCATTAATCATAATAAATCTTAAATCTAAGTAGAATTTGACCCCAGAGTGGTTAGAGTAATTGCACTTCTATTGATGAGTGTCTTGTACCATTGTCTAATATATTTTGCCGTTTAAGTGGTATATGAGTAGCCAGAGGGTAAGAATTATTTACAAATTAGTGTAGTCAGCGTTTTAGGCTCTATTTAAACAGATAAACAGAAAGGAAGAAACACCCAAGAAAATTAGTAATCTTTCATTAGCCTTTAGTTGAGTTGAATCTTTGGTTTCAGGGCAGGTGCTGTAATTTTCACTTGAAAGAGACTGTGGCTTCGTAAGAATTAGGCCTTATAATATTTAACATTCTCTAGATAGGACCATTTAACTTGTAAGTACACCTCCCAGTCTGTGCTGCAAGTTTCGATAATAGATATGGATTTTCTGTTTTAACTTGCCACTGTAACCATATCTATATGCCATTTAAATTACTTTTATCCTGATAATTTTTGACCCTCAAGTGGGAGGGAGAAAGTGAAACAAATCAAGAAACAAAAGCAACTCTTTCTAGAACACAAGAAAAGAACCAGTATTTAAACTATGTAAGAAGAAACAATCTCTTACATAAGGTCTTATTAATAGCCTTTAATTTGTTACCTTGACAATTCCTTATGTTGGTGGTTCCCAACCTTTTTGACACCAGGGACCAATGCTCCTTTGAGAATCTAATGCCTGGTGATCTGAGGTGGAGCCGAGGCGTTGATGCTAGCGCTGGGGAGTAGCTGCAAATACAGATGAAGCTTTGCTTGTCCACCTCCTTCTGTGCAGCCTGGTTCCTAACAGGCCATGAACCATTTCTGTCTGTGGCTCAGGGGTTGAGGATCCCTGCCTTATGTGGTCATTTATGCTTGTTTTGTGTTTTTAAAGGAAACACAAATGTAGAAATAAAAACTTTTTTTGAAATAATAGGGATAACATATTGCCTCGAATGGCATGTCTGTTGTAGTACTGACATTACCTAGCTCTCTTCAGCAGCATAAGATTAAATGATATGCCTCTGACGTGAAATACAGCAACACTGTATGTAAGACCTTATTCTGCCTCTTCTGAGCATTTAAAACTGTTTACTTCACTAGATATTTTTAAATTACTTGGGAAAGTGATTTAAAAAGTACTTTTTCATTTTGTATTGCTTTCTATACTTAGACTTGTCAGCTGCTCTGTAGGGGTGAGATGGTAAATAGTTGTCTAATTTAGAAAAATCTCACCTTTTAAAGATATTGCTTTAATGACAATTGTGCAGTTCACAATGGGAAACAATTTCATGCTAATTTTTTATGTTCTCTATTTAGAAAGAATGCATAATAACGGTTTACCATTTTTTTTACTTGTAGAATGTATAGAATCATGTACTTTTCACCTCATTTTGTCTTCTTATAATACTCTTCCCTTTCTATTATAGTGAAGGAAAATATGCATTGTTACCTGTTCTGCCTTCTATTTAGAGGTACTGATAAATCCCTGTGTTCTTTCACATTTCCTACATGGCACACATCATAAGATGATAGATGTTCATATTGCAGAGATATACCATTTATGAAGATTTCATACATTTCTTGCCAGGTGTATATGAAATTGCTTCCCTTTTTGACTTTATTTTTGGCTATATTGCACCACCACTCCTGTCCTCATTTGGATACTTCACATCTTGGTTTTCTTGACACTTTTTCTCCTAAGTTATCTTTTTTAGATTATTTTTCTCTCTTTAATCTTTGCAGTTCTGTGTTCATTCTCTTCTCCGATCACTAATCTTGGTTATTATCACAAGGCTCATTCTGAACCTTCTTTTCTGTGCATCTCTATGTATTCCCCTAGGGAACTTATCTACTAAACACAGGTACCACTGATCTATTACAAGCCTTTATAGTTTACACCATGTTTTTATTTGATCCTCCCTAAAATAGAACCATGTGTTTTAGTGACATTGTTACAATTTTATTTTATTTACTTCTTTGGTTATAATTTTATTGATGGCGAAACGTTGTCTCAGAAAAGTTGCCACTTGCCCAAGATCATACAACTAGTAACTAGTTGAGCCAACATTTGATCTTAGTCTTATTCTTTGTTACTCTGCTGATTTCACTTAAAATATGTATTTGAAATTCTTCCCAAATCTACTTCTCTAACTCTGTCAGTCCCTTGTCCTTAGCTGTCTGTTGGACTTCTCTACTTATTTTTCTTACTTGAAACTAAACAAATTGAAAACAGCATATTATTTTTCCCTTTATCCCTCCAGTTCCTCTATGATTATAAGGAACATCACTAGTCTTTTGCTTCTTAGTTTTTGTTTATTCTCTGAGTTTGATTCTTCATTCTTCTTTGTCCTGTTTCCAAGTATTGTCAAACCTACCTAGGTTTTTTTAAGACAACATTTATTTATTAATGGAATTTTTAAAGTTTTAAAATGCGTTTTTAAAACTTTAATATAAATATTAGAAAACATGCAAGATAGAATATTATAAAAAACTCTCATATACTCATCACTCAGTTTCAACAGTTATCACTATTTTGCCATTCTTACCATTTATCTGTTGCCACAGTTTTTACGAGGGATGGGGAGCTAGAGTCTTTTAAATCTCAGACTTCATGTCATTTCACCCATAAATACTTTAAATGGTAACTGTAATAGATAAGGACTTGTCAAAAACACAAAATATTATCAAGCCTAATAAAGTTAGATTTTAATATTTTCTTAATTATTCCTTAATATTCAATAAGCAGTCTGAATTACTTTCACATTTTTTCAGTTGCCATTTTCTATTCTTTTTTAAATTTATCTAAGATTAGTTTTGCTTTTCTTTTTTTTTTCTTTTTTGGAAAAATTTATAGTGAACCCAACTGAACCTGGAATTTTCTTTGTGGGATTTTCCCCCCACTTTTTAAATCGACAATTATTTATAATAATCTTAGTGTTAATAGTGCACTAATCTGTAGTGTACAGCTCAGTAGACTTTTACATATGTATACACTCATATAACCACCACCCTGATCACATAAAGGATAATTCCAGCACCCTAGAAGACTTCTTCATGTCTCTTTGCTATCAATACTCACCCTCCAGAGAGAACAACTGTTTTGACTTCTATCACTATAGGTTAGTTTTGCCTGGTCTTGAACATCATATAGATGGAACCTTATAATATTTATTCTTCTGTGTCTGGCATCTATCATGCAGCATGTCTGTGAGACTAATCTATGTTGCGTCATCAGTTGTGTGTTCCTATTTATTGGTATATAGGATCTCATTTTTCGAATATGCCACAATTTATCTTTTCCTATTGATGTACTTTTGGAGTTATTTCCAGTTTGGAGCTCTTATGGATAAATCTGTTAGGAATATTCTTGTATGTCTTTTGTTAAACTTTTATACTCATTTCCCTCATGTATACACCTAGGAGTGGAATTGCTGAGTCATAGATGTATATTCAGCTGTAGGTGACACTGCCAGTTTCCCCATGTGATTGTACTGTAGAGTTCTAGGTGATTCACGTACTCAGCAGCACTTAGTGTTGTCAGCCATTTAAACTTTGGCCATTCTGGTGAGTGTGTAGTGGTAGCTGGTTGAAGTTTTAATTTGCATTTTCCCGATGAGTAAAGATGAAGTACCTCTTCATGTTTATGGACTGCTAGTATATCCTCTTTTGTGATGTGCCTGATCTTTTTCTTATTTCTAATGAGTTGTCTTAAGTCCTCTGTCAAATAAGTGTATTGCAAATATTTTCTCCTTGTCTGTGGAGAATACCTTCTCATTCTCTTAATTTTTTCATTTGAAGAAGACGTGTTCTTAATTTTAATGAAGTCCAGTTCATCAGTATTTTTTTAATACTGTTTTTTATAGAAACTTTAATCTATTCCAAGGTCATCAAGATACTCTCCTAGATTTTCAGGTTCACGTTTATGTCGGATTTATCTCTTTAATTTTTATTTATGTTGTGAGGTTTCAGAGTCCAGGCTCAATTTTTCCAACACAGCTATCCAGTTGACTCAGCACCATTTATTGAAAAGATTATTTCCCTCCGTGCTGCCCTTTTAATATCTTGGAACTCACCACTTCTTTTTTATTTTTACAGTGTAGTGGCAGTAGCAGTTTGGATTACTGTTAGCTGATCTTCATGTCCATTCTCCCAACTTTAGTTCATTATGCACACAGCTGCTAGAATAATGTTTTTCTAATGTTATGTTTAGTTCTTTCTTCAACAAATAAAAGTGATTTTGCATTGCCTGTCATATAAAAAATTGACTCTCCAGACTAGTTTTCAAAATTATTTTTTTTCTTATCTTCTCTTCCCCTAAATATTAACAATTCCAATCCCTGCCCCTGCCAGTGTAAGTTTTTCACCAATCTAGTCAAATCGTTCATTACTGTGCTTTTGCATAAACCATCCCTTCCTTTTCAGAGGGTCTCTGATCAATAGTTTCTCATAACTATGCCATTCTTCTTCAAAGTCTAGTCAGTCACACAACCATTCTCAAATGCCTTTAAAATCAGTCCCACCTGGTTTTGTTTGTTTCTCATCTATATCCTGTAAATATGCAGACATTCACACAATGCTGATTTCAGCTGTTGCACAGTGAATGTGCTTTTTAGTCATTTTGTGAATGCTGATTTTTTTTTTGTTTAGAGCATAAGTTTCTTGAAGACAAAATATATATATACATATATATATATGTATGTATATTAATATTTCCCCAGAGTTCTCATTATGGTGCTCTCTCATAGAGTAGGTGCTCAATTAAAATTGATCAACTAATGAGGTTATATAGCATACATTTATTTTCATTTTAGCAACTATATTTTGATAAAAATAAGAATTGCTGTCGTCCCTTCATGTACATCAACAAATGATTATAAAATAAGAGGTTTTTTCTCTCCAGTGTTTTACATATCTGACATTCACTTGTTGCCTTGTAATTATGTTCTGGGTGAAACTGACTTTTCTCCTTTCCCCTCTTTGTGTGTGTATGACTACAGCACTGATGCAGGTGACAGCCCTGTTGGCACCACCACTGCCACCAACTTGGAACAGCCTCAGGTTATCCCCTCTCAAGGTGACCTTCTGGGGGACCTTTTAAACCTTGACCTTGGTCCCCCAGTCAACGTGCCACAGGTATCCTCCATGCAGGTGGGAGCAGTGGATCTCTTGGGAGGAGGATTAGATAGTCTGGTAAGCATCTTTCTTCCTTTTTCTTTTATTTTTAATTCTTAATATGCTAAAGAACTTTAAATTATTCAGCGCTTTTTAGAATTAGACCTTGATAAGCAGAGCAAAGTCCTTTGATAAAGGACAGAATTATTTGTCTTTAGAGAATTAATAATACTGTCCATCAGTGGTATGGGGTACCACTGATATAAGTGTACAGGATTATTTTGTTGACCTGCCTCTAAATAGAATGTTTAACCAACTTATTTGATGTTTAACCAACTTATTCAGCAATCTTAATGTTTAATGTCCTTTTCAGAGCTTATTATTGTTCCTGCTTCCTTACTCTGGATAGCCCCTATAATTCTTCTTTTGACCTGAACAGCATTTAAGTGACCTCATAGAGATCATCCTATTCTGAGGCTTTCAAACCTTTGCCTTTTAAATATTTTATTGGCTTCCTGTGTAACTCTAAAAGGTTTTGAGGCAGCCATTCGTATTAAAAAATGTATCTTTGTTACAGTTGGGAAGTACTGCTTGATTAGTTCTTTTTTCTCCTTCTTCCCTCCCCAAACATGTCGTACTTCCAATTTAATTAGCTTCCAGGATTCTCATTTAAAAGGCTCCAAAGTCCAGAGTATCTATGAATATGTACCACCAATGGGAACCAAAATTATTTTTGTTGCTGTACTGCAAAGTAAATGAGAAATATTAAGGATGACCTTCCAGCTGTGTAGAGAAGGCCAGAAAAATAGCAGGTCTCATCACATTGCTCCCTGCAAACTAGGTACTTAACTGTGATGGGATTAGATGGGCTCTTTTAGACAGATGCTTATAGATATGTTTGTCAACCTGACGACTATTAAGATGCCCAACAAACTGATTTATTTCCCTATATCATATTGGAAGGCAGATGCCAAATATGTGTTCTCAAGAGATTACATAAACAAAACAACCATATTTTCTGCTACATAAACCAGCATTTTCTCTTCTTCTTTATGAGCAGTATTTTGTCTTGGATTTTTGGCAGCCACTACAGGTACATTTACTCTTTGGCTGGTAGAGTAATTATTGTCATACCTCTGTGGGTTGCACATTTTACTAATGGAAAGTCACTGCTTTCAGAATCTATACCGACCAAGCTCTGGACTCTAGCTTTTATAGTGACACAAATGAGCACTTCTGTTGTGTCTCTTGGAAATATAAGCATTTGCTTTTCATATTCATATTTTTAATGAACGGAGTTGGTGTATAAGAACAGTAGCTTCTATGTATCATTCTGCGTTGCTGTATAGCCTCCTTATAGACTCAGGAGACTGACAAATATTTCACTATTCATGGAAACTTCCAGAAATCCCTTATAAACGTTGAAATAGCTTTTCTTATTCTATGGACACATCAACCACAGTTAAATGTTATATTCTCCTCAAGTTTATGCCTTAACAACTCTACTTATTAATTTCCCTAGTGGCCCATTGAACTTAAGAGGGAGGAATTAAGTTTGAAGTATGGAGAGGAGAAAGAGTCCCTATGTTTTGAGGTTGCCTGGCCCAGGATTCTGTGATCTTGTTTCTTGACCCACGTTAGCATGGATGCAAAGTGGCATGTTATTTCTGTTGGGCTTTGTATTAGCTCTCGCTAGCCCTTAAAACCAATGAGTTTTCTCCTTATTTTATATAGCTATTCAGTCATCCATTAGAATTCCTATAAGTATTACTTCAGATAGAGAAGCTGTTGGAACTTTCTTAGCTTGTAGTAGCCAGTGTCACACATGGGCCTTTTTTCTTTTTCTTTTTTTTTCTTTTCTTTTTTTTTTTTGGTAAAAGGTGTTCTTTTTGGGGGGTGAGGAGTAAATCTGATTTCTAAATATTATACAGCCTTTGCTGTGTAGGCCCAATAATGTTCCTGTGTAACTCTAAATTTTAACTTTTTCTGACTTTAGTATTTAAAATGTTATACTTGGTGTTACAGTCCCAGAAAGTATTTATATGCAGTTTTCTTCAACTTATTCTGGAATATAAGTATATCCCAGAAATCAAAATGATAAGGAGTACAAGGCCCTCCTCCCTCCCTTTTTTTTTGCTTTGGATCTGTACAGGATCAAATGTACATTTACTCAGAGAACCAAGATTCCTTTTAGGAGAACAACACAAGAAATGCCTAAATCTGGCTGTGTGGAAGATGAGTTTATAAGGCAGCAGTAGACTATGCCACTTTTAGAATGCTTTTATTGTTCTTGTGCAAATTATCTAATTTAAAGGAAACTAATCCTCAAAGTTTTTACTTAATCTGTATAGATAGTGTCATTTCTTGAATGAATTCTTCTCAAACTATAATGTGCATATAAATCTCCTGGACATCCTGTACAAGACAAATTCTAATTTAGTTGGTCTAGAGTAAGACCTAAGAGTCTTCATTTATAACAAGCTTCCAGGTTCCTAAACCACATTTTGCATATAAAAGATACAGAATATCTGTAACCACTGTGAACCACTTCTGTTTGATGTTTGCATTATAGTTGCTGGTAAGCCCAGGTGCCTTTTTCTCTTGACTTCAGTAGTAAACACTCCTAGAAAAAGGGGTCCTCTTTTGCCACAAATTAATTGAGGGAGAGCAAGAAACTCTTGAAATTATTTTAGTAAAGTTCTTTCTTTTATTCTCTAGGAAGAATAGTGTTGCTAGGAGTGGTAGAATTTGACCCAGACCCCCATTTAAAATATAACCAGGGTTAGAGAGTTACATGGTTGCCTAGCAAGCAGCTTTCGGGTTAGGTCAGTTTTCATTTCAGAAAGGCTAGCCATAAAGGCCTCTAGACTGGCTGCTGCTCTTATCATTGGTTTCTGATAGAACCTTACCCGTAGAGGTCAGTGGTGTACTGCTAATGTAGCATGGCAGCTATTAACCTTTTATTTCAAGCTTTGTGGTTCTCAACTCCTTGCTGCATAATTAGTACCATACTGTTAAAAATACTATCAGTGTTTGGGCCCAACCATAGACCAATTAAACAGATTTTCTGGGAGACAGGACTTAAACATTGGTATTTTTAAAAAGATACCTAGGTTATTTTAATTTTGCATTTAGGTTGAAAACATTGAGCCAAATGAAATTACAACTGGAGTTAGGCAGAGATATTAAAAATTGATCCGTAAGCCAAGACAGTAATTCCCACAGAAGAATTATATTCTGATGAGCTTCTTTGGCACCTCTTACAACAGTAGACCTCTCTGGCTTTACCTTTGTTGCCCTCCTACCCCTTACCCCACAGGACATTTTTCCATTGTTATTTGCTGTTACGTGATCCAACTTATCAGAAATTGGCCAGGAGTTTAATATAACCAATTTAGGTTTAGTTGCTCAATCCCAGGGTCCTTTTTACCCTTGCTCATTCTCCATAATTAGAGACTGAAAATTGTTTTGTTTTTTGGATTGTCTACACATTTTCTATTCCTCTATTCACTAGATGATGTTATTTTTTCCTTTTTATATCCTAGTTATCCTCCCATTAGTTCTTGTTCACCCTCTTTCATTATTTCACTTGTGAAATTTTGAGATTTAGTGAGTTGTAACTTTTTCTAGAATCATTATTCAGGAAATACAGTAGTTCCAGTTTTAGTTACAGCCTATAGTCAACTGTGGTCAAAAAATATTAAATAGAAAATTCCAGAAATAAACGATTCATAAGTTTCAAATTGTGCAGCATTCTGAGTAGTGTGATGAAATCTCAAGCCTGAGACATAAATTGCCCCTTTGTCCAGCATATCCACACTGCCCACCCCTTAGTCACTTAATTGCTATCTTGGTTATTAGATTGGTTATCAGAGAGAGACCACATTCACATAACTTTTTTTGCAGTATATTATTATAATTGTTCTATTTTATTAATTATTGTTGTAATCTCTTTCTGTGCCTAATTTATAAATTAAACTTTATCATAGGTATGTGCATAGAGGAAAAAACAGTGTGTATATATAGGGCTCAGTATTATCTGCAGTTTCAGGCATCCGCTAGGGATCTCAGAATGTATCCCCTGTGGAAAAGGGGGTACTGCTGCATTATCTTTTGCTTGAAGTCTACAGAGTTTCCTCCTCCTTTTAGTAAGAACTTAACTATCACGTTGATTTGGAATTAATTCAGATAATGGAACTTCTATCTGTTCTACATATAGAACACAATATTGTACTATTTAGATGTAGGCTCACAAAAGTAGTTATTTGGGGGTTTTGTTTGTTCATTTTAAAAGCTGTGTATGTATTCTGACACCTTTGATACTGAGCCTAAGAAACAGCTCATTCTGGGTAGTGTGACTTTTCTCACAGTGCAAACCCTTCTGGTTTGTAGTATAAGAGGTGACCTGATCCCCATGTACATGACTCTCGCACACATGTTATAAAGATACAGCCTGTACTAATGAGTCTTACATGTGTGAGGCTCACTAAAGTAATAATTGAACTGCGCTTATTTGTTGCCTTTACTTTTAGGCTGTCAGCAGAGGCCGTGGCTAAATTATAGCCCTTTGTTCATCCAAGGTGCTGTGTATTATTCTATTTAGATAAATGGTGCTATTGTGCATCGAAAATAGAAAGGAAGCATTATCCAGAGTGCCCTTTCTTTATGCTGATGAAGGATTTCCTGCCAAAGGAATGTGCTCTCAGTGTGCCCAGCTGGAATGGAGAGGAATAGAGGAGAAACTGCCTTTTCTTGACTCCACTGTATGTTTTTCAAGACCTCCCCCTCTGTCTCTTTCAGGTTTTTACCTTTCAGATATTTTAAGTCTTTAACTATTTTAGTAATAGTTTTGAGGTTTTTTAGCCCATGGAGAATCCATTGTACATATTAGTTTCACATTTTTATATTTTGTCCTCTGGAATAGCTTTGCAGTGATTTAAGAGCTTAAGTTTTAGAGTTAGTGGCATTATAGAGAGATCATTGTGAATTGTGGCCGACATTTGCCTGGTAAATTCTTCAATGTCATTTCTGTAACCACTATTTTTTTTTTTAATCAATGCATAAATTTAGTCAGGGCTGGCCTCTGGCAGTTATGGAAATACTTATCAATTATTAAATGTCTATGTCTGTGCCAGTCCCTATGCTAGAACTTTTATAATTTCTAATCCTCAGAATAACCCTACAAGGTGACTGGTATTGAGCTCCATTTTACAGAAAACTGAAGGTCACATAGCAAGTCTCAAGAGTTGGGATTTGAACCCAGGACTTTTTAAAAACTTCCAAGTTTATATTATTTCCACTATTTTGTGATTCCTCCTATTTGTTTGTTATTGTCATCTTCTAGAATAGAGTCCAGTCTCACTTAACTTTAGTACTTCTCAAACTGGGGTACACAGTCCCTGGAGTATATAGCAGAGTACAGAGTGCATTTGAAACTGCGGAATAAACTTGGCTCATTATATGTCAGTCTTACTTGATGGTAAGTAATGTAAACACAGACTAAACAATGATGTGTTATGGTTTAGAATATAAAATTACATGAATGTTTAAGAGAAAACACAAGATATGTTTGCCCTAGGCCTCTCAATGCCTTACCTCACAGTTTCCCTGGGTGTATGAGTTTGGGCTAGCATGCCACCAGGAGGTACATGAAAGTTTGAGAAGACGGCTGATATTGTCTGATCTCGGAAGCTAAGCAGGGTTGGGCCTGGTTAGTGCTTGGATGGGAGACCACCTAGGAAGACCAGGTGCTGTAGGCGTAAAAAACAAAAACAAAAGAAAGTTAGTTTGAGAAGGATTGTAGATGTGTATACATGCATGGAAAGAGGAATTGGATAAATTCACACATCTGTCTTGCAGCAAAAGGAATGAGATTGTTCATCTTACCCTCTTTTAAGTAGAGCCATGAAATCACATCTTCCTATCTGTTTTGGCAGTGAGTTGTGATATAAAGCACTAGTACTTTCAGGGCAAATAAATGATGTGAAGGGCATTCTTCTGCTGAAAACTGGCTGTCAAAACCACTCAGACAATACATTTCCTCTCTATAAAAGCCTTTGGTCTGGGGTGGGGGTGATCCTCCCGCCACCCCCAGTTGGTTCTGTTCATATGTGTTGGCAAGGTTGATACCGATATGGTGCACTAGACCAGTTGATGAAACAATTTTGTCAGCCTTCTGTCTATCTTGTGATAATTTTTCCAATAAAATGATTAATTTTAAGAAACGAATCTCCCCAAGAAATAATATTGCAAATAGTCCTGCTTATATGGTTGATAAAACACTCATTTATGCAATAAATATTCTATGTCAGGCTCTATTCTATATACTGGGAATATAGTTGTGACAAGTTTATATTCTAGTTGGGGGACACAGATGACACATAAGTATGTAGTCAGGTAGTAAGTACTACAAAGGAAAATGAGACAGGATGCAGAGCTTTTCTTGTGGATATTCCACATTGAGTTCTATCTCACCTAAGAAACTGGTATTGGCCACTTTAAGAACTTGTGTCACATTCTGTTCTCTGTCCCATCTCAGGGAGTAGTTAGTCTATTACATCCCCTACTTTTCTGCTGATAGAAGCCTTTTTTTCTTCAAGTTAAGGAGTGTTCTGTTGGTTTTATATGCTATAAGTCATTTATGCTATTCCATATTAAAGTCTCTTCTTAGCCATCAATTTAATAGCTTTTGCTATTAAAGCTATTTTGCTATTTACAGATTCTTTTCACCAATATGATTAGTTATAGTTTATGGTGCTTTTCTGAATAGCTTTTTGAACATCACATTAAAGTTTGCAGCCCAACAGCTGAAAATCATACTTTCACCTAGGAGATGGTGTCTGCCTTCTAAAATCTAAAACCCTAAACAGAAAAACACAAATTGATGTTTTTGATAGCAATAAGATTTTAGTATGTTTTATTGTTTGTGATCAGAATCATTGTATACTATTTTTACATCATTCTGTTTTGACTCCTGAATAATCATGCTTATCAGTAATCTTTATGACCTGAAGTCTTATTCTCCTTTCAATTAAATCCATTCTGGAAAGCATCAAGTAAAAGAGTTAGTAACTAGACAGGAGCAAAAGAAAATGTCTGAGTTTAAGATCTACACCTCTAATTAAGAATATGTCTTCATTATACTGAAAGAACTCCACAGTTTTAGAAGAGGTAGCTATAGTTTGGACTGGTCAGATGTACCTCAAAGAGGCTAATCCAGAGCAGTCATTGTGATCATTTCTGGGATTTTTTTTTTTTTGGTCTACTCAGTGGCCATCTCAGTTGACATTCTTTTTTAAAAGCTTTTCTTTTTTTCTTTTCTTAGAGTCAGGCAGACTTGTTTCTTACAGAACTTTAGTCTTGAGTGCTCTCTATATTTCTGCTATATAACATATTGCCATTTAATTGAGGGTTTTTCCTTTTGGTATCTAGCCGTATTAGAGCTACGAACTCAGCTCTCAACCTTCTTGCTCATCCTGACTGTGCTGCAGAGCTCATGAAACCATGCTAAAATCCCTTTAGCCCATAAGTTATAATGCGTCACCATGAAATTCAGTGTTTTTTATCCAGTTGCTGAATTAACAGTGTAAGGACACATTGTGTAGTTCAACATGAACTGAGCCCCATTCAGTACTACTTCAAGCATGGTAAAGTGGCCACTCTGATAGTAGCCAAATATGCCTTTTCATGACTACAGCTACTACGATTTAGATTGGGGACTGAGGGAACTATACCACTAGCAGGAAATTTAGATTGCTCAACTTTCAGCATTTGAAATAGTCTTTTCCTGAAATTGACACCTCTCCTTCCTTCATTTTCCTGTATTCTGATTTAGTCAGCTTATAGTTGACATCTTTCCTGGCAGTCTTAGTAAGGCAGTCCTGGGAGCAGTAGGAAGTGGACAGCTCCGAGATACGCTTAAAACATAGTATCTAGACACCTAAGATTGAGACTAAAGCCATTCCCTACACACTTATTCTTTTGAACTTCTGACTCCTACCAGCTCACAAGTTTTACAAATCCTAGTTCGACTGATTTTGTATTACCAAACAGATAAATCTAGCAACTGAACTGAAATGGCTAGTTCAGGCCAACATGAAAACAACATTCTTGGATTCTATTTGGCTTCGTTGCTTTCTTCCTCCCCTCCCGTTCTCTTCCCTTCCCTCTTCTCCTCTCCCTCTTGTTCCTTTCTTCCCTTTCCTTTATTCCCTCCCCTCCCCTTTTTTTTTGACAAGCATTACCCTGCTTGTCACTGTAGATGGGGAAAGGCCACTCACGGGGTAATTGGCTTCCATCCTGCTGTCATCTCCGTATTAGTCACTGATTTCATCACTGTACTGTCACCTTCGTCATATTTTCAGAGAGGAGGATAGTAACTTCCCTTAGAATCTTTTTCAGTCAAGGGAAATGGTGCTGAAAAAGCTTCAATTTTGCAAGTTAGAAAACATACTGAAATTTTCCTTTCCCTTTACTCTCTGAACATAGCGTAGTTAGGTGAACCTTTATATTTCCGGCTATGTGTCTCTAATATCCCTCGGATCCTGTGTCTGT
The DNA here is from genome assembly GCF_902729225.1 of Pteropus medius. NCBI lineage: Eukaryota > Metazoa > Chordata > Mammalia > Chiroptera > Pteropodidae > Pteropus > Pteropus medius. Next base: position 8,545,914 of record NW_024349799.1, on the reverse strand, counting down.
AAGATCAGAGTTCTTAATTCTAGCTGAGTTGTATCTGCTGTACTGAACATAAAAGTAGTGTGATTTCTTTTTAGTTTCTTCCTTGGTTTTGAATTAAATTCACGAGCAGCATTGAGGGGAGAGTACATTCAGATCTTTTCCAGCTAAGATAATGTTCATATAATACTCAAAAATGAGAATGATATCTAAGAAAATAAAGATTATAATTGGGCTTAAATAGGGCTTTGGCCTAAACACCACTGGTGGAGTGCCCTTTCTTGATGCCTTTTACTGAATTTAGCAATTTGATAAAGCTGCTATTTCTCTTCTAGTGTCGTTTTTCTTTCTTGCCATTGAGTGTCAGCCAGGTTCATAATTCCATCTCTTTCGAATTTAGATTGTAACCCTGACCACAGGGAGGACAGTGATCGTTGGGAGAAGGAGTAAGCCTTAGAAAGTCATAAAACTAGATGAAAGCATCAGGACAAATGAGGCATTTTGCATCCTCTCCTTCCTTAGAAGGGGTTTTTCTTTCTACTCAAGTTCTAATTTCCTTTTTATTTTACTTAAGAGTTAGCCCAAGTCATTTCTGAACAGATGAATCTTATTTTAGTCCAAGTAATAGTTAATTCTCTAAGCCAGTGGTTTTCAACATGGGAGCTTTTCAAAATTCTGATGCTCAGATTATACTCCAGGACAATTAAATTACTATCTCTGGGAGTGAGACTCAGGCATCTGTATTTTTTAAAATCTCCCTCCCCATACACATACTGGTGGTCTATTCCATTGTGTATCTAAGGTTGAAAACCATGGTTAATGGAACACAATTGAAGTGGTTTTTAGTATTCTTAGAAAGCTAGAATTTTAGCCTTAAGAAATTTCCAGGTTTTTATGAAGGAAAATTAAAAACTAAAGACCTCCTGTAATTAGCCTCTCTTTGCAAACTTATTTTCTATGACTTATCCCCCAACCCCTCACATATCTATCCTTTGCTCCAATTCAGTTGAACTATACTCATTCTTCTTGATCATGCTTTTACTCATGTTTTTTCAGCCTTCAGCTATTTAAAAAAATAATCTCCCATTTTTACTTTTTATAATCCCACACTACCACCTTTTTGAAACTTTTCATTATCTTTCAGCCAAAAGGAGGCTCTTTCCTTCAGAAATTCCCTGCAGAACTTCCCATATATTCTGTATTGTTTTGCATTTGTTTTATTTCTTCTGCCAGTTTGCAAAACCTGTCTTATTCATCTATGTATTCCCCTCATTGCCTGACATCTTTACATTTCCAGCAGTGCCTGTATTCCAGTACACTTTATATCAGTGTTTGTTTGAATAAAAGGAGATTCATGCTTTTCAGATGTCATGCTGCAGGTGTGTGCTATTCTAGAACCGGGGAGAAAGCAGATGTGTAATATTTTTCTATTTGCTTTTATACTGTTCCAGTTTTTCAACATCTTAGTTGTGATGACCTTTTTATTCGTTTATGCATGTGATTTTTGTTCCATGTCCAACTAGTAAGTAGCCTTCAGGAACCAGATTTCAGACATGTTGTCTCCTGAGGTTTCGAATGCTCCAGAGCTTAGTGCAGAATGTACTTATTAATGCCAGTTATGAAGCACCTACCTGGGTTATTTTTTGTCATGATGGAAACAGAATTTTGTCAGAGGTCTCACTGTTTTTCTACACAGATTTTTTTTAGATTTTAGCCACCCTGCTTTATATATCTATTCTTTGAGAAGCTGGATAAATCCTCTTTCCCAAATCCTGAAAACCAATACAATTTGTTTTTAACACAACAGCAGCACAAGGATCTCCACGTTTCTACCACTAAAGGACAGACAGTAAAGGAAACATTGCTTTGTAAAGCAGACACAAGATGTTTGGTGATTCAAGGAGGAATTTTAGATGCACAGTGAGAATTAAGGAAGAAGCGGGCGTGGAACTGTAGCCAAAAAAAAAAAAAAAAAAAAGTGGTTTTTGCTTTTTAAACAGCACCATTAGTTGTGTATATGTGTGTTTTATGTTTCTTCATGCCGACTATTTTCAGCTTCAATTCTTTAACGCTTTGTCATTGAAGATTCACTTCAGGGTGAATTATATAAGAGCCCTGAGAACGGGAAAGGCACAACTAAGACCATGTGGGATTATTGTCCTGTCACCTAGCTAATTGAGTTAGTCTAATTCTCCAATAGTTAGCATCATTTCTAATGATCTCTAAATAAATCACAGCATTTCTCCTGAGTAGTATTGACTACGAGAGAGATTTGAAGCACTGTATGCCTTCCCACTTCCTAAGTAGGATACTTTCCTGTCCCAGCTTGTTTTCTTTCTTAGGAAAGTTTTAACTTCTAAAAATCACTCTCCTTCTACCTATAATTTTTGAAGCTTGAAATTGCAACTCAGTACTGGTTTGGTTCCCTCCTTCCCAGTGGGGCAGCAGGTTTTGTAGATCAAAGCACATTTTAGTTTTTCTTTGCTTTTCTATTTTTTCCCCCTTTATTTTCCTTTAAAAGAAAAAAAAATTCAAAATATACTGCTTGAAGATAGGACTTCTTGGAATTTGAAAACCCTTTAGATTCTGTTTGGGTTTGTGCCTGTGTACCCCAGTGGAAAGATTGGATCTGAAACATCCCCAAGATGTCCCAGCTCCATCTTCTTTCCAAGTTTTCTCGAAACCCGTATACACCATCACAATCACCACTCAGTTCCCCTAGGATGTATTTCTTTACAATCTAGTATTTCTCTGGTAGACAAGTTGAGTAGCATGTATTCTCAGCAACTTGGTAGAGCAATTTACAGATTCTATATGGGCATCTAGTATTTAGCTAAATGAACTCTACCTCTCTCTCCTCTCTCTCCTTTCTCTCTTTCAGCTTGGCAGTGACCTTGGCGGGGGCATTGGAGGAAGTCCGGCAGTAAGTGCCATCCGTTTTTTTCACCATGGGATGCGCTGCCCCGTTTGATGGCTTTGCTATGCACACATTCTCAGACCAGCCACCGCTGCTGTCTAGCACTGTACACCAGAACTTTTATAGCAGTATATGAAGAGTAGAAAGTAGCATAGGATTACTTGGAATCTTTGGGGTCATATGCCACATACGGTATAGAGGCATCTTTAGGGATTGGTGCTCTGGTGTCTAGAAATCTTTGTCTTCCTAACATTAAAGAGCTAAAGGAAATGGAATTTCCCATCTTGACTTGAGAGTGCTCTTATTCTCTGGTGTCATCTAAAAAAACTTGAGAGTCATTCGGGTTCAGAATGAAAGACTCTCCTTATAAGTTTGGGGGATGTGAATATCCTTCTCCCACAGGAGAGTTTCCTGCTAGATATTTATGCTTAAATGGGGAAGTAAGATTTGCCTGGACCTAAGTGGAAGTGGAACTGCTAAGTTGGGTGCTTCTCCTTCTTTCTGTAGAAACAAACTCTCCTTCTTTAGGGTACCTATAGGCCTTTTGCACAGAATCATGGAAGCTAAAATTGGAAACAAACAAAAAATCTTGGATCACTGTGTTCCTGATCCTACTGATTACTCTCTCTTGATAGAACTTCTAAAGCGTGTATCTTATCAACGATGATTAAAAGGACAAAGAATATACTAATGCAGCTCCTAAGAATATTGTAATTATGATGTGTTCTTATTGATTTGTCAATACCACTAAAATATATAGCAACATTTTAAGGACTGTTAATCTGTTCTTCCTGATGCCTCCCCCCTTTTTTTCCTGCAGGTGGGACAATCCTTCATCCCATCATCAGTGCCTGCAACCTTTGCTCCTTCACCTACTCCTGCTGTGGTCAGCAGTGGTCTGAATGACCTATTTGAACTCTCCACAGGGATAGGCATGGCACCTGGTGGATATGTGGCTCCCAAAGCTGTAAGTAAAACAACACTGTCTTAATGGACAGGACCCAAATTACCAAGCTTCTAATATTTGTGTTACTTCCACTGATAATAAATTCAAGATTTGGACCCTTGTTTTGGAGAATTTGAGGTGAAAGTTGTCCTCAAATTTAGTAATAGGAAGCACTGTACTATAGCATCTTGGTTAATCATTTATATAATAAGACTTAAAATTGGAAATACTAAGTATTCGAGTTTTGTTCTCATGTTTAGAAATATCTAGTTTCTCAGCACTGAAGTCAGTCTAGTGTAAATTTGATATACAGTGTGACAGCAGGGGGAAAATACAATATAGAGAAGTAATATTTTTACTTCTCATTCCTTCCATTTCTCTTTTCCATCAGTGTTTCATGTGGATTCTAGAGTACCATTGCTGAAGTCTGGTTTTCATGGATTTTAGTGTACCTTTTTAGAGTTCTGATTTAGGTTTGTGTCATTGGTGCTCTTCTAGTCTCAGCCTTGCTTGATGTCATGCTCAGATGGAAATTTAAAAGTTTTGGGGCCAGGGATGGGTAATGAATGAATTATATAGAGAAAATAGGTATTCATTCAGATTATATAAGCGACATTTGGTACTATTTACCAGAAACTATAGCAAGAGTTAAAAATATACACAAGACATGGTCCTTGCCCTTAAGGAGATCACCAATAATGGTTTTGGTAATGATAAAAAAAAAAGCCTCCAAAGATTATAGTTATGCATTTTTATTAGTAAATTCAGTTTCTTCCCTTTTAAGCCTTTTACCAAAGCTACTAACAATAAAAACCACATTATACTCATTGGAATGTCTCTTTTCCTTGTATATCATTTTGATAGCAGTGCTCAAAGGCAGTAAAATGACCAAGTTGAACAGAAAATGGAAAATAAACCAGGGTTTCTCATAGACTGGTTTTTTTTTTCGTTTGTTTGTTTGTTTTTTGGTTTTTTGGTTCTTAAATGAGAATTATCTCAATTTCAGAAAATATAATTTTATCTAGAGACTTTTGCATCCGACTTGATATTTATGATATAAAAAAATCATAATTGCCTAAGGAAGTGAGATTTTATCTTTATTCAAAAACAAATAGCATTGAGATAAATCTTGTCTGATTCCATTGGGCTTTGTACTGTGTTTCAGGTCTGGCTGCCTGCAGTAAAGGCTAAAGGCTTGGAGATTTCCGGAACATTTACTCATCGCCAAGGGCACATCTATATGGAAATGAATTTCACCAACAAAGCTCTGCAGCACATGACAGACTTTGCAATCCAGTTTAACAAGAATAGGTAACAAATCTGAGTCCCTAGCTTGATCCTGAGACAACAATGTACCTTGTGTCCAAAAGGAGAATGTTACATTAACAATAGTAAAAATTCTCATGTTGGCAGATGCTAGATATAGAGTTAATATTGGCTCTGTTCAGTTGGCAGTCTATTTAGTTGGCAGCTTCAACCCTGGAGGCCCTAGGGAATTTTGTTGGGGAACTCATCCATGTGGAATGGGGAAACCAGGACTTATTTAATGCCTTCTTAAAGGATTCTAGGACTAGAATGTTTTTACTAGAAGTTTATTAAAAAACAAACAAGCAAAAAACTTTTAATTGAAATTCATTTATTCATTCAACAAATAATTATTTAGCATTTGTGTGCCAGACATATTTCCAGGTACTGAAGCTAGAGTAGTGAACGAAACAAATGTGTCCGAAGTTCATATTTTGGTGGGAAAAAAATGAATGGACTTTGGTTGATGTCAAAAATAGAGAAGATAGTCAATATACCTGATTAACTGAATAGTCTGATTAACATAGTCTGACAATCTACTTTTAGCAGTAAATCCTCTGCTTTATTAAGTAGAGCATGAAGAAGTTAAATGTTGATGTTCTGTAGTTTTGAGACATCACTGGTTTTTATTAAAATTTTGTGGTTCTGCGAACTGCCAGCTAGACTTGGATGGCAGGTCTATTTATTCATAAATACAAGATATTCAAACTCATTTCTAACAAATAGTTAATTGGACCCTTAAAGTAGATGCAATAAAATTTGCCAGTGACAAGGTGCATCAGTAATGTCTTACTTGTAGTCATTTGAAAATAACTTTTGTACCCTAGATTTGAAAGTTTGGCAGGTTAGAAATCACTTAAGTATCTAGAAAAAGTATCTGTTTCTTTCTGTCAAGACCAGTCATATGTCTAGCCACTTATTGGGGAACTGGCCGTGTTAAAGGCCAAGGCTGTTGGGAGACTATATTGTAATAAAGGCAATTTGTAGAGCCTACCTTCATACTTTCATTTCTGTTTGTCTTTGCCTTTTGAAAAATTTTTAAATAGTCTGATACTTAGAAAAGTGTATTTTTTTTTTCTGATGGTTACACTTTTTCCTTTATAAAATATCCTTAGTCCCTGATGTGTGTGTGTGTGTGTGTGTGTGTGTGTGTGTATTCTCTTGGTTTCCTACTGTAACGTATACTTTCTGCCCTCCCCCATTACCTAATGTCAGTAGTACTGTCTTTCTTTGGATTTACTTTTGCGCTCTTAAGTATGCTTAAACTTCTACTTCTTGATTTGTCATCTTCAACTTCCAGTTATAATAGGTGAGGCCAAGAGCTTATTCTACTTTGTACCCACTCGCTCCTTTTTCTTCTCATTTTTATGAATTGTAGCATTTCTAAATTTTATTTTTTCACCTTTATTCCCATATTTGTTTTGTCTTGGATTTGTGCTTACTGTCAGTCCTTGTAAGTTTCCATTGTTATTTCCTAGATGTCTTCTAGTAAGTTCCTCAAAAAGGGCTCACAAGGGAACAACAATCCATGAATTCTTGCAGGGTCAAAACTATGACCTTTATACTTGAAAATTCTTGACTCAGTTTATTTAAGTGTTTTATATCTTATTCCAATGGCTTTTGTCACTGAATGTTCCTGTGGAAAAGTCAGTTGCCAGCCTGATTTTTTCCCCCCATATAAGTGATTTGATCATTTTGTCTGGCTGTCTGTGGTTTTGAAGCCTGGTTATTTTATTAGGGTATTCCCAGTGTTGACCAATCTTGGTCAATTTTTCCTGGAATAAGGTGTATCCTTTCAATATGTATATTGAAATCTTCTATTTCAGGAGAGTTTTCAGGGTTTATATATTTAAAGTTTTGTGCTATTCCATTTTTTAGATTTTCTTGTTTAGAGAATTGTGTTTATTTGTTTTTCATTGTCTATTTTTTGTATATACTATCTTTCTCTCCAATCTTTTCTTATCTATAAATATTACAGTATATATCTTGTGACTTTTTTTCCACCTATGACCACAACACTATTCTTTAATATCATCAAATATCCAACCAGTGGACTTTTACAGTCGTCTGTTTTTGTACAATTTGTTTTATCTGAACAGGGTCCCAGTAAGGTCCCCATACATGCTAATTTGTTAAGTGTCCTAAGTCTCTTTTAACCCATAGGTTCCTCTTCCTCTCTCTTTTTTCCTCGAAATTTATTTGTAGAAGAAATTAAGTCTTTTATCTGTGGAATTACCCACGATCTAGATTTGCCGATTATATCTGTATAGTAGAGACAGATCTGCAGGCTTGATCAGATTTAGACTTAATCTTCTGGCAAGAGTGCTTCATGGATGGTAGTGATCATTTTCTCTCATTTCTATTTTATATTATTTGCTTTTTCCCATTTTACTCTTAATGTCTCTTACTATGTGTTTACTATGGTGTCTCTTTTATTGTTCTTTGTAGCTCTATCTCTGTCATTATAATAATGCCTTTCTATAATTTTTTTTGTAAATGAAATCACCTAGTATGGAGTTTATTGCATCTGGATTCTTTTGCTTAGCATAATGCTGAGATGTGTCACTAGTTCATTCCATTTTATTGCTGAGTAGTATTCCAGTGATGACTATACCACAATTTGTTTACCTTCTCACCAGTTGATAGAATTTGGGATTGTTTCCAATTTTATCTTTTATGACTAAAACTGCCGTGAATATTCATGTGCAAGTCTTTGCGTGAATATACATTTTCAGTTTTTCTGCGTAAATACTTGGCGATGGTATTACTGGATCATATGGTAAGTGTGAAAGTTCAGCTGTTCCATATCCTTACCAAATTAGGCATTCTTATAGATATACTTATAGTAGTATTTCATTTTAATTAGCATTTCCAAGAATGATTAATGATGTTGAACATTTTTTTTATCATAAGCTTATTGACCATTCTTATATCTTCTTTGGTGAAGTATCTGCTCAGATCTCACCCCTTTGATTGACTGTGTTATTATGAAGTAGTAAAAGATCTTTATATATTCTGCATACAAATCCTTTGTCAGATATGTGTCTTGCAAATATTTTCTGCCAGTCTGTGGCTTGCCTTTATTTTCTTAACAAAGTCTTTCAAAAAAACAGTTTTATATAAATAAAATTTATTTTATGTTTTTTCACTTTATAACTTATGCTTTTTGTGTCCTATCTAGAAATCTTTGACCCATAGTTACAAATATTTTTTCTATGTTGTTTAATAGAAGTATTATATAAATTTAGCTTCTACATTTAACTTTTATAATCCATTTTGATATAATTTAAAAATATGGTGTAAAGTAAGAGTCAAAGTAAACTTTTTTCCCCTGATAAGTCTTGAAATCAGATAATATAAACTATCCAACTTTATTCTTTTTCAAGAATTGTTTTGGCTTGTATAGGTCTTTTACCTGCTGGGATTTTGATTGAGTACAGTGACTCATGTAGATCAAAATGGGGGAGAATTGATATCAGACAATATTGAGTCCTCTAATCCATCAGCGTGTTCTATCTCTCCATTTACTTAGGTTGTCTTTAACTTCTCTCTGCAGTGTTTTATTATTCATCATGTACAGACCTTACACATCTTTTGGATTTAAATATTTTATAGTTCTGATATTATAGTAAATAGCATTTTTTATTTTAATTTTTGATTGTTGCTAGTATATAGAAATAGAATTGAATTTTATATATTGAGCTTGTGTCTTGCAACTTTGTTAAACTCACTTATTCTAGTAGCCTTTTTGTAGATTTTTTTGGTTTTCTACATAGATAAATCATGTTATCTGTGAATAGAGACAGTTTTGTTTTTCTCTTTTCAGTCTTATGCCTTTCTTTTTCTTACCTAATTATACTAACTAGGATTGCCAGTGAATGGTTGTATAAATGTGATAAGAAGGGACGTATTTGCCATGTTCTTATTCTATCAGGAAAGCATTTAGTCTTTCACCATTAAGTGCAATGTTAGCTGTAGGTTTTTCATGGAGATTGAAGGCGTTCTTTCTGTTCCTAGTTTGCTTAGTTTTATGAGTGGGTATTAAATTTTGTCATATTCTTCTGCATTTAGTGAGATGATCCTTTGGTTCTTTTTTCATCTATTAATATGACAGATTACATTGATTTTTCAAATGTTACACCAGTCTTGTATTCCTGGGATAAATCCTATTTAGTCAGGATATGTTATCTTTTTCTGAATTGCTAGATTTGATTTGCTAAAATTTTGTTGAGTATTTTTACTTTTATGTTCATAATGTAGTTTAGTTTATTCTAACATAATTTATTATTATTATTATTATTATTATTATTATTATTATTATTATTTCTTTTCTGAGTTTTATTGGCTCTCCTTCACCTTCTCCTATTGTCTGGCCATCTCTCCCCCAGGTACTTCTTTTCACTGCTGTATGTCCTGTGGTAGCTGCAATTGCTTCATTAAGTGTATTTTCCCCTAATTTCATGTATAAATGTTTCATAATTGCATTTGTTTCAATGGAAAATTATTTTCAAGTATGTTTTGTTTGTTAATAAGGAAGTTATACTGCTGTTTTTCCACTTCTTAAGAATAGTGTCTTTGAATAGTATCTTCCATTTTTATACTTGTCTTTGAATGAGTTGGAATTTGCCAGGCTAGCTATCAGCAGGAGGTGTCTATAGGAGAGGAAGATGAGCCAGGGTAGTTTTTTAGGCTTCGATGTTCAAGAACTCTCCTTCTTTTTCTGTGGTATAGACACACTCCTTTGCCTCTCAGAACCTGACTTGATTCAAGAAGACTTTATTTCTGCCCTGAGCTCCATGGATTCTTTTGCCATCTCTGCCTCCAAGGAGTACAGCCCTGTCTTTAAGGTGTTTGTTTCCCCCTTGGAAGGTGGTACTTTTTGAGCTCTGTCATCTCCATGCCCCCCCAGGGACTTTCTCCCTTCTTTCTTCACCTCATCTCTGATGTCCTGTTTGATCTTAGTCCTACTCATAGCACTTTACACTTGGAATGGGGTTCTCTCTAAGACGGGATGTTTACTCTCAGCCTCTACTGCCACTGGTTTCCTCAGAACTCCCTGGGCCTCCCTGCTGTACCTCCAGAACTTCTCACCAGTTCTGCTCATCCTCATGTACTGTGGCCACACTTAAACATAATTTGAAGTTTGCAGCTTTTCTCTAACCTGTAGTTTTGCAGAATAGGAAGCTGTAGCTTTGTAAGGAATTTTTCCCTCCTTTGTTTCCTCTGTATCATTTCCAAGAAGAGCAATTAGAATATTTGGAACTGAGCTGCTACCATGTTTCTGTGCCAGTATTGACTACTGACAAGAGTTTGTTGATCATGAGAAAAAAATAAAAAACGCAGAGTGGTTTTTTGACCTATAAATGTTACACCAAAATGAGTGATGTGTGTTCCTTGTAATTTCATTTATTATATTTAATACTCTAAAGCAGTGGTCTCCAACCTTTTTGGCACCAGAGATTGGTGCTCCTACGAGAATCTAATGCCTGATGATCTGAGGTGGAGCTGAGGCAGCGATCCTAGCTCTGGGGAGCGGCTGCAAATACAGATGAAGCTTCACTTGCTAGCCTGCCACTGACCTCCTGCTGTGAGGCCCGCTTCCTAACAGGTCATGGACTGGTACTGGTCCACAGCCTGGAGGTTGAGGACCCCTGCTCTAAAATATAGAGGAAAAGGAAAATGTTTCTTCTGCCATCCTACATCTCTTGAAGAGATATTACCTACATAAATTATATAGTTATAAATATTATATCCCTATCTTCCTTCCTGTGGAAGGGATTTGTGTATTTGTTACACCTGTAAGTCCACTTTTTTCCTTCCTGCTCCATCTCTTTGAAATTTTATTTTTTAGTTTCTCAAATGTAAAACATGGCTACTCTCCCTCATATGTTTTTGGGTTTTATGTAACTTTAGACTTAGGCTTTCTTCATCTCTTTACAATTCTTGTATTATTTATTATTGGACAGGTTTCTCTGAGAAGTCAAACTAATGGGTACTCATTGTCTGACTTATGCTTAGAAAGTGGTCAGATTTGGGTCTACAATTTAACCTAGTCATTTGGAGTGATTGAGTCAATCAATTCTGCTTTTCTTAGACTGGCTCCTTCCCAGTGATTGCATCCTATGCAAGTGAACGAAAAAGAAAGAAAATGAGTTACCAGTGAATTCTCTGGACCAATCAGGTTATTAAATTAGTGAAATAATACCAATTTATCATACTTTACAAGAAGGTTGTTCTTGTAAGAAAAGATGTATAAAAAAGATACTTACCAAACCTGTCCATCCTGGCATGATAAACATAAGAAACTTTCAGAGTTGAAACACTAGCAAAGCCATCCTATGCTTACAAATGTTTTCTCCCTTCTCTATTTTATGGAAAACAGGTTATGTTGTAACCAGTGCTATAATAAATTAGAATTGAGTACCTTGGGTCCTGTTCTTCCTTCATTTAATATTATAGAAAAATTATGTTTCCTTCACATGGAGTAACAAGCCCTTGAAACTCAAAGACGTGGCTAAATCCTGCCTCCTGATTAACCTCTAGGATTTTTTTCATCCTCTCTCCTAGCTTTGGTGTCATCCCCAGCACTCCTCTGGCCATCCATACACCATTGATGCCAAACCAGAGCATTGATGTCTCCCTGCCTCTCAACACCTTGGGCCCAGTCATGAAGATGGAACCTCTGAATAACCTGCAGGTTAGAACTTTACTTCACTCGGGTACAAGTTGGTATCTTGCCAATTTTATTTCATTTGTATATAAAGCAGCCCCTCTCTCTTCTGCATATTAGATTTGGTTATGGAATAAGATTTGAAGTAACTCCATGGAGGAGAGTTTTATTTTTATTAAAAGAAAAAAATCATGCATTGACTTAGTTATTCATTCGTTTACTCAACAAACATTTAGAAACGTTTTTAAGATCTTAAGAACTTTTTTCTTAAGACTTATAGCAAATTTGAATGTCATTTACATAAAAATAGATCTCAGTAGAGAATTATTTGGAGGTTATCTTAAAACACACAACTATATATAGTTAGATTATCTGGATTTAAATATCCCCTATTAGCACATATTTATAAGTGCAGCAGATTCTTAGAGGAGCTCAGAACTTTGTCAAGTCTATATAGCCTCTTGATCTTGAAAATATTGAATTTTTTAGAATGCTTAAGTACTAGTTTAGAGTATTATTCACTTTTCATCTATTTTGAATTTCTCTTTGAAATTTAAGCCTTCTGGGGTTCCAACAACATGAAGGCAGAGTAGTAAGCTTGTGAGCTGAAGCTGTAGCAGCCTTGATGGGATATTATTACAGCTATAAGCCCTAGAAGTTTGGGGTTTCATGTTCACAAGAACAGGAGAGAGAGCCGGAGGCCAGCCTGAGATGGGAACTGTAACTGATCCCTGCATAGAGCCGAAACCCTGGAAAGGCAACTTTCCTGAAAAGGGAACTAGAAAAACATTTTCACTAGGGCAAGTGATGAAAAAGCTTCTCTCTGACTAGAGTTCTGGGCAGCCTCTTGTGAAAAATCTAGAGCCCAATATTCTGCTATCTGTGGCATAATATATGGGTATATAGTACAAATTTATACTGGCTGTAGGTGCAATAGTCTCCAAATCGATACTAATGTAAAATTGGCCCGGGAGTGGTGAAACTAAACTTTAGGGCCCTCAGGACTCCCAACTGAAAAGAAAATCTCTACTGAAAACGAGCTCACAATTTAACAAAAATTTTTAAAAAGAGGAAAATATGCACTGAGAAGGATGGTCAGAAGACACAGCAAAGAGGAGGACTGGTATTACCCTCCTACCAAGAACTTGAAATGATAAGATAGTCTGAATGAGATTATGAAACATGTTTTAAATGATTAAAGAAAAATGCCAACCTTCCACTTTCCAGTGAAGAAAGGTGGGATCCCATTGCTTAATCTTCTGGAAATACCAATGTAAGATAACTAGTACTGATGGTGAGACATCAACAGTAAAATTACTTGGAATTAAAGCTAACATTCCTTGGTAGTTTAAATACCAACAAAACAAGCCTTTTTGCCAGTACGATAACTACCTTTTTGCTGCAGTAGTTGACTGCCTCTTTTTCAGAAAAGGGTGTAATGATTTAGAGTGAAGATGAGTGAGTCACAATATAACTTGGCTCAGACTAGAAGAACAAAACAAGGATTACTGTGCAGATGGAATTGGCTGTTACTATGATGAGAGTAATGTGTTAAGGGGCTTTTCCAGCACAGAATCCTTAAGTAAGTAACTAACTAACCCAAATCTACATCTGCTCCCTTTTTGTTGAAATCTAACCTCCACTTGGCCCACAGAGCCTCAAGCCTAATATTTGAGGACAGTCAGCATGAGTGCAAGAATGCTGTACTTTAGAAGTAGGAAAGGGAATTTGGGTCACAGAAACCAGGGCAAATTTTTTGCTCTTAAAAAAGAAACAGTAAATAAATGAATGTCAGTTTACTCTCCTATTTGCATTTTCATTTCATATTCAGTGAAATGAATATCCCAAGTAGGATCCCTCATAAGAGATGTTGAATCTTAGTCTAAACCCCTCTTTCAAAAGTATTGATATGGTATTAGAACTAGCAAATTTTCATTTTTACGAATCTGACATTATAAAAAGCAAACTTAAACATTTTCCATCTAAGAGGAATGTAATAAAGCATCTCAGCTCCACTAGGAAAAAAATTTCCATCTGTAGTCAACTGCTGATTCTCCAAGTTTTCCCCCATTCTCTTCTTTCAGGGATGTCATAATTATGGCATTAATCGGAATTTCCCAATGGAGAAGATAAGCAAAAACTTGACAAGAGAAAAACTTTTATTCCCTATTATCAGCTCTATATAATGTCTCCTGGTGGAAGTTGAAACTAATGGCTAGCTTAAAGTGGTGGGTGGGTTACTTTAGATTTTCAGCTTCCATTCTGCCTAATTCACATCTTAACTTCAATGAGCTTAGGCCATAAATGAAACAAAAACCTTTTTTTTATTATCTCTAAATGAGTTTTCTCTGACTCTGATGTTCTTGTTTTTCATTTCATTTATGTTAGTTATTTAGAAATATTTTCCCAGTATACTTCTTCAAACTTGAAACCTGGCAAGTGACTGCTTTTTTAAGTTGATGTCTACAAAAAGACAATAAAATCATGACATTACGTGTGTTCATCCCAGTCTTTGCACAGCTGCTTCGCTTCCTTTTTCACTGAGCCATAAACTCTCATGAGAACATTGATAGCAATGTTCTTTCAAGTTTTAATTTTATCAGAGTTATAAAAACACAGTTTAAAGAGTTAACTAGTTCTATAGTTAAGAAAAACCCAGTTTCCAGCCTTCTCTTCCAAACGTGGTCCCAGTTTTTCCTTCTACATTTTATATTTACCTCTCTATCTGTAAATAACATGCTTGTATTGTAACTTCTAGATTTTTTCATCTTAAATATTTCTCTACATCTCCCTACTCACTTCCATTGTCTACATGGGTATTTCCTATCCTTTTTTCATGATAAAGCTGTCTTAGAATTTGCTTTAATCAGTGTTCAATGTTTACACTATTATGACGGTATATACTCTTTAAAGCTGAGCTATACATAGTAAAGTGTGATTTTTTTCCCTCCAGAAAATTTTTTGTAAGTTACTGGTTAATACTTGTCTCTCTTCGTTTGCTTAATTTTTTTGTGTTAAAATTAACTATAATTTTAACTATAATTGTTTTTAACTATAATTCAATCTTGAATTCCAGTGAGATCAGATTCTTCAAAACAGTCTATCAGTTTCACTTTCTTGGGATCCCCTCTGGAGTCTTTGATGACTTGCTCCCATCTGATCTGATTTCCTTGAATACCTGAGACATAGCAGCCATCCTGGTATCTCCCTTCATCCTCACTCTAGGGATTCATTCCCTTCACCTCTCTTCTGTGTCATTCTCCAATTGTATTTCTCTTCTCTAGGTTTATTCCCTCATTTTGATGAAAAACATCCTCCAATAACTTCCTGAGAACAAGAAGGTAGAGAATAAAGTTTCTGAGATGTCACATGGTTTAAAATGTCGTATTTATCATCACACTTGTTGGAAAGTTTCTGTGTAACATTCTAGGTTAGAAATCATTTTCCTCCTAGTCTGAAGTCATTCTGATTCTTGATCCTTTTCTGTGCCATGCTCTTTCTTAATGAAAGCTGTACAATCCTTTCTTTATCCCCCATGTTCCAAAATTTCGCAATGGTGTGCCTCAGTATGAGTCTCTTTTCACCTGTTGTGCTGGGTACTCATTGGGCTCTTTCAAAGTGGAAATTCATGTCCTTCAATTCTGGGAATTTTTTAAAAACTTCTGTGGTTTCCCTTCATTTTCTCTTTCTATTTAAGTCTTGCCATTTTGACATTAACCCTCCTGGACCAGTACCTTTCTCCCCCTCCTACTTTCCATCTCTTTCTCCTTTTGTTTTGCTTTCTAAAAGCTTTTTATGGAAAAATTTTAGCAGTACAAAAGTAAACAGAACAGTGTAGTGAGTCCCTGTGTACTCATCATCCAGCTTCAGTAATTATCAATCTATAGTTAATATTGTTTCATCTATACCCCTATCCGTATACTCCATATTATTTTGAAGCAAATCTCAGATATTTATACCATTTTAATTGTAAATATTTACTATATATATATTTAAAAACAGAAAGTCTCTTTTTAAAAACATAACCACAATAACTATCGAATACATTAGACAATAAGAATTTTTTAACATCAAATATCCAATGTTCAAGTTTTTCTTATCTCAGTATCTTAAACTTTTTTGTTTGTTTTTATTATTACTGTTTGAATCAGTAAAGTACACAATATGACAGGTTGATATATTTCCCTTTAGCTACACTGTTGAATATAAAAGCCACTAGCCACATGTGGCTATATAAATTGGAATTAATTAAAATTAAAAATTTAATTTCTTAAATTGCATTGGCCATATTTCAAATGCACATATGACTAGTAGTTACTAGATTGGACAGTACAGAGGTTGAATATGTCTATCATTGTGGAAAGTTATATTGGACAGTGTTGATCTATGGACTTCCCCTCTTTCTTTTTTTCTTTTTTTTTTTTTAATCTTTGATTTTCAGTAGCTTGGCTATTCTGTACGTAAGTGTTTTCCTTGTATTCATCTGGCATAGGGTTCACTGAACTTCTTGGATCTATAAGTTGATAATTTCTCCTAAGTTTGGAAAAGTTTTACCATTATTTCTTCAAAGTTCTCCACTGTTATCTCTCTTTTCTACTTCCATAACTCCAATTACATATACGCTAGACCACTTGGTACTGTCTTTCAGGTCACTAAGGCTGTTTTTTCTTTTTTTTTCCTTTCTGTTTCAGGTCAGATAATTCCCATTGACCTGTCTTCAAGTATACTGACTCTTCTATAGGCTACAACCTTTTTTAAAAAATCCATTTAGTATAATTTTCATTTCAGATATTGTACTTTTACAGGATTTCCATTTGGTTCTTTACTAAAATTCCCCATCTGTTCTCTCAGGAGAACAACTGGAAAACTCTGTTTTACAGCCTACTCTTACTTTATCCCACCTGCTCCCTTTGGCCATCCATCCCTTGGGCCTGAGAATATGCTTACTGACCCTCAGGAAAAGTGACTAGTATAGGTATCTCAAACCGGCCCCGGAAACAGTGCTGTGGCTATGTAGGACATTCTGTGTGTTTTAGCTGGGCAGCCTCTTTGGCCCTGTGGATTATTCTATCCATGGGTTGCAGGGAGGTCAGAGGAGGAAAAGAGTATGGCCCTCTAAACCATGAGGCCCAGGTTAGGAGCTCCAGTTAATCCATCACTGAGGGCAGCTGAAATCCTCTATATCAGCACTTTCTTTTTGGATTGGCTTAATTCGTCCAAAAATTGTCTTTGACTCTCTTGTAAAAGCTTTTTGCCAGCCTCCAGAGAGCTAAGTTAAGAAAGAGGGCTGGAGAGTCTAGCATTCAGTACGATTAAATTCACTTAATCCACTATCCACCCCTCAGCCATGCCTGGTGCCCTCTTCAAAGTACCATCTATTTTATCTCTAAAAGAATCAATCTTTAGGTTTATGCAGGAGCTGAAGGGCTAAGGTAGTTTAGAATGGTGCTGGGGAGCTCTAGAACTCTAATATCATCTTAATCTTCTTCTCCTTAACATCTCCTCCCCTCATTTCCCCACCATACAGTTTCAGAGGTGCTATCAGTCTTAAACCTTTGAGAATTCTGTGATGTTATTGCTAATCTATCTGTTTTACAGTTACTAACATTTTGTTTCTGTTATATTTTTTTTCTTCCCTATCTTTATGAATTTATGCCTTTAATTTTTTTTCTTTAATTACAGCAGAATTTTTTCCAGGAGAAAGCAAAATTTACATGTGATTTTCAATATATCTTTACCTGAAAGTCTGGTAGCATCTTTATAAAAATTCTTCTTTTCTTCCTTCTATACTACTTTATAATTAGGAGCCTTAGAGGTGAACCTATGGATAAGATTGGTCCTTTCCTGTATATGGTTTTTGTTATCTTTCTATCTACCTATCACCTCTAAACACTATATAAGTTGTTTAATAAGAGGATGAATATTAATTAGGAAAAAGAAATAATGTCTCGTTTTTCTTTAATTATCTCTTCTAAAACAAGGCAGTGTACATCAGATCTATTCATTTTACCTTTGAATGATTGGGGCAGAAAATGCTGAAATGCTGGCTGGAAAGGACACAATCTTACAGTCCTATTTTTTCATATATTTAAAATTTTTGTCAGCCAAATGGGTGTTTTGTTTTTTTTTTTTTTTTGCCATTGTATGGCCCTAAGAAAATTCTGTCCTTTGCTACTCCTACATTGCAGTCCCAGCATGTGAGAAAATCAGTTGCAGATGGTGCCTGTCCCTGATATTTCATGTCTTACATATGTCCGTTCACACTCAGAAAGCCCACAGCTCTAGCTATTGTACCAGAAAAACTGGTAAATACTTCCAAATGGAAGACTTTCAGCAGCCAGCTGGGCATCTGCTGACTTCTTTTGACTGTCGTGCAAGCCAAACAAGTTCAGTATTAAAGCCTCTTTTGGTCTTTCAAGATCCACAATTGAGGACTGTGCACTCTGGTTGCTTTTATGAGACCACATGCTGCTTGAATAGACGTTGAGCCCTTGAAGTGTTGGATCTTATGGGAGCTATAAGAGATTCCTAGGTCAGACAGCTAGATCCAGTGCTGAAAATAACCCCTGTAGACAAGACAGAACCTAAAGTATTCCATCAAAAATGAAAACATTTGACTGCCTAAGGAAAAAAAGGGAAAATTACTTTTTGTGATTGCTACTTCAAACTTGATGTATTTTTCTTGTCACATCAGGAGTGTAAACATATCCTTTAATCTCATCTGAGAAATAGAGTATCTTATATACTAATATGATACTCCTTTTCTTACTAAGTTGTCCTTATTGAGAACACTCTTCATCCTTTTTGTCAAGATATCAAGATTCTATTAGGCTGTATCTTTTATCTTAATATAACCAGCACTCATCTCCTGGCTTCTGGGTCTATCTTTTAGGAATATGTCTGTTAGTAGCAACTGCCCTGCTTTTGAATAACCACACATAAGCAGTAGATAAGAATTCTGTCTTCTGATGGTCTGTAAGCAGAATGGTCTAATGGAGCATAAATCTGGCCTCAGCAAGAGGAAACTGTTGTTCCTGAAACCCAGAATTCAGCTCTCAAAACTAAGAACAAGTGCATTATAAAAAAGGGCCTGTAAGATCAGATTACCCAAGTAACAAGCCCATGCTGCAAATCTTGAGTAAATGATAATGAATTTCACAAAGCACTCTAAAGTAGTAAAAGTTGTGTGTTTTCATCTATAAAAATCTCAGTCATCTTTATATCATGATAGTAAGCTAGGAGTTGTATGAGCATTGATTGGCATTTCAGCATCTACATGAATACTACTAATGATTTACTATCCTAAAATGGTCCATTTCATCTTTCTAAAACTCTGCTAGGAAGTTATTTATATTGAACTAAAGTATGTCTTTAAATTCTATCTGTAGATCCTGGCTTTACAGCTAGGGCTTTACAGACGTTTCTCTCTGAATCAAGGCTCATGAGACCTGAAAATCAGTCATGTGGGCCTATAATGAAAATATACTCAGTCTGAATTCATTTCTCCTTTTATTTCACTTTAGGAAAGCCTAAATTTATAGAAGGACATTTATTTGTATATTCTATATATAGATGTCAGTTTTATTCTAATTTTAAGAACAATCAGTTCAAAATAGAAGCACTGGTAAATGTACTCAGAATCAGTGACAGTTAAGAGACTAAGGAAAATATTATTTAATCATTTTTGGAAAGTATGTAAATGAGTGGCATTGTTATTGGTTTGGTGGCACTATTTCTTCCCAGGAACCATTGAAGGAGTTTGGAAGGCAGGTATTCCAAATATGAAAGCAAAATACTTCTCAGTTCCATAGCTCACTGTGTGTTCCTGATATCATTTCTGTCTGCTCTGTTTAAGACCTGTTCCCCAGCAAAACTACCCAGAAACAGCATCTATGCACAGCGACCTGCTGATGTGCACAGTCATCTTTGCAGTCTCATGCCCTCCTTTTGTCCACATTAAGATTGATAATATAGATCAGCACATAGGCACACCTGTAAGCCTGTTTGATTTCTAACTTGCTGCTAACTAATCTGAAACTGTATGCTTATTATCTAGAACCCAGATTTGATTCTAAATCAGTTTTACTCCAGATTTTAAAAATGAATAATGTTCCTTCACTCTCATTACTGAAGTCTTTTTCTGTTGAGTTTCCATTGCGTCTTCTACCTCATGATAAACCAGACTGGGATGTGGAATATCTAATCAGTTTAACTGATAGGTTACTTGTTCTATCTTCTCCATTTTGTGATCCAGAACAGTATACATTAAATGTGTTTTTAAGTTTAACAATAAGCCTTACACAGCAAACAGTTCATGTTATTAATGTAAATGGTATTCTAAGGTGCGACATCTACAAACGGGCACACCAGCCAGTCCTAGCAAGCTACACAAAGCTGTCATTAAAAGGAGAAAAAGAGATTGATAACTTTAGGTTTAGAGCCTATGCAGATCTAGCAAAACCCGTTTAAGTTAAGACCTTATGGTTTTGGGAATTTATCTGCCAGGCTGGCCGAAAGGCCTGTAAAAATATTACTGGCTGTTTCTAGCAACTGAAACTATATAGAGTAATTTTGTTGTAGGCTGCTGGAGCAAGAGATAATTTAGGGCTTGTAATAAAGGTTTCTGGATAGTAACTAGATTGGTCAATTTAGTATGGCAGGTGGATTCTCTATTGACAGGAAGAGAGCACATGTACATTTGCTGTAAGTTCCTGATTTATTTTTGCCTAACATATAACACTTTTTAAAAATGAGGAAGCTGCCTGGAGTAGCTTCATGCTACTCCAGATATATTGCACACACATTCAGTATATCTTAGCATTATTTTCCCTGGTCTGGGTTCCTTGTGAGACACACAGATGCCAGTGACCCTCTCCACATAGTTATGCTCCTTTCAGAATTGTGACAGCTGCTTAATTCTTACGATACCATTGCCCTGTTATACTCAGGTTTATATCAGTCTGGAAGAACTTGCACTGATATTTTCTGTAAGCGGAAAAACCAAAATCTTGACAATGGTCTGCAGAGCCCTATGCGATCTACCCATTCCTTACCTCATTGACTCCATCTGCTGCTCCTTACGTACTCAGCTCTAGTCACACTGGCTTCCTTGCTGATCATCAAATGGGTTTGAAATGGAAGACCATATTTGAACCTAAAGATGGTAGCTATTTTTTGGTGTTGACTAGGAATGCAGAGCTACAGGTGGATTTAACTCTAGCAACTAGCAGAAAGAGCCACTTCTGCTTGAGTCTTAGATGACATATATCACACAGTTAGAGCCAGCACCATTAAAAACCTGTCACTCAGAGCCATTCCCCTAGGATCTGTTGACTAGGTGGTATGGTGCTTGAAAATACATCTGAATCATCATTCTTCAGAAAACTGGAAATAATTGATATCACTGCCTGGTCTCAGCTTGGACCAGCCTGCAAATAATCTTTCCAAAGGCTAAATGGAGAGGAGGAAAAAAAATATATTCTTCAGAGACTTGAAAAGGTCACAAGTGACATCATGAAAGAGTAGATGATATACTCTCAAAGGTGAGCCGTATGCCACTTGCCTTGGTTTTTCTTATGGCAGTGTCTCCTGTGGTTATCTGTGGTGAGAGGCTGCATTTGCTGGAGTTCAGACTGAGTTCATCTCGTACCTTTTTATAGTACTTTTGAGTACACTGGAAGAAGGTTAGAATATTAATTTAGCCTGTTCGTCTCCAGCTGTGCCACCATAAAGAGGCTGCAGCTACTGCAGCAGCCTTCTTATACTATGGAAAGAAACTAATTGCTGGTTACAGGCTGAGGGTGACAGGCTGCTCTTTCCCCAGCAGCCACTGAAAGTAACTTTTAAAAATCATTATTATTATTAAGCATTTATAGCCTCCTTTTGTGTTTTTTAAATGCCTCAGAATCATTTCTATTTGTTCTTCCTGTTGATGTCTCTGAGAGGCAAGTTAATATTGTTATGGCCACATGTTGCACGTGACAGACCAGAGGAACAGAGGATTAGGCTATCTGCTACTTGGTACCATCTATGATCTGCTTTAGGCATCCTCAAAGCAGAAGCTGAGGTGTGTTTTCTGTTCCTTAGCTCTATGAACCCATTTCTTCCCTGCTTGCTTTTATTTGGTGTGTGAATATTATGGTTTTTCAACTTTTTGAACTTCAACTTAACATTAAGAAATATATTTTACACAGTATACACACCCAACACGTAAATAAAACTGAAACACTTTCAGGAACTATTACTTACTCTTCATGAGATGCACTATGGTGTTTGTTATTGTATTTTTTTACACTAGTTTCAGCCCACTAAATTAATTTTAAGAGCCACCATTTGGTTGTGACCCACAGTTTTTAAAAATACACTGCTAGGAAGTGCTTGAAGCTGAAGAATACATGTGACACATTTTCCTGGAGCATGAGTTTTACTCAGAGGTAAAGGGAGAAACACATTAGAACATATAGATGTGTATAGACTGACATGCAACTTCAAAAAGATTTTGTTCTTACGGTGAGCTACTTCATGTTATACCCCTAATCCTGACCCTTCCTCCTACCTCCACCCCATTATATATGTCCTTACTTTCCTATTCTGTTAAGGGAAGTACACTAGGAAAAAAACTCGAGAAGTACTGTCCTTTTGGAAAATTTATACCAAATTCATGTTTTGACTAAACCTAAATGGTTGTTAGGAACTTTAAGTAGAATATTTTACAATCATTATTCTTACTGAGTACTTATTCCATGCCAGTTACTGTTCTAGAAGCTGAGAATAGAGTAGTGAACAAGATACAAAAATCTCTTCCTTCATTCAGCTTATATTTTCCTGGAGGTGGGGTACATGGCACGGGCATAGGCAATAAACCAACAGTTAAGTAAGATAGTATGTCAGATGAGGGCAGTGGAGAAAAATAAAGCAGAGATTGGGGTAAGGAGTCCTGAGGTTGGAGATTGGGTGGTATAATTTTATGAATACATTGGTCATAGAAAACCTACCTGAAAGGATAATATTTGATAAAAGCAAAGACCTAAAGGAGACTGGGAATGAATCATGCAGATTTCTGGAGAAAGAGAATTCCAGACAAAAAAAATAGCAAATGCAAAAAGCCATGAGAGAGGAACATGCCTGATATGTTCAAGGAACGACAGCGCCTGTGGCTGACATGGAGCCAGCAGTTACACATAACATAAGGGAGGTAATAGGCATCAGATTACAGGCAATTGTAACTTTGGCTTTTATTCTGAGTGAGGTAGGAAGTCATTGGAGGTTTGAGCAGAGAAATATTTATGAGTTGACCTACATTTTAAGATCCCTCTGGCTGCTATGTTGAGAATAGACTGGGGAAGCTAGGTGCTGGGGGTGGTGGAGACAAGTGCAGAAGCAGGGAAACCATTTATAAAAGGCTTTGCACTGTTCCATTTACTGAGTTTAGAAAGACTGCAAGTTCTGTTTAAGGATGAGGAGGAGAGATCAATAATTTGGTTTTGGACATGTTCATTTGAGTTATTAGTTATCCAAGTAAAGATACTAAGTAGGCAGTTGGATGGATGGAGAATATATATACACATACATATATATACATACACACACACACACACACATATGTAAAATTGATTTCCCATAGACATACTAGGTATTGATGTTAAAACTCTTGGAAAATAGTTCTCCAACTTGTCTGGATTGTGTCTTCCTATTCTATACCTGTTGGAATAGTGAATTTCAAAAAAAAGAAGGAACTCCCCTCCTCCCTCTGAAGGAATCAATATCATACTCTTTAAAGCTGACTCAGTTCTATTTAAAAGTAGCCACCATCTGGATTAGAACTGAACTGGCTTTAAACTGTGTTTTTCCCTTGATTCTTTTATGCCTTAACTCCTGGGGAGTGATAGGCATATTCTTGGAGAATCCGAATTCTTAGGTTGTGATTTACTACCTGTATTATTCTTCCTTAGCATATTGATATTATTTTAACTCAGTGATTTGAAGCTAAAAGAGCTCACATATCATCCCATCCCCATACTCCCCATTCCTGCCTCACTGAGTATCAGTTTACCCAATGAGCAATGGTATTGTCGGGACTGTTATGCATATGAATGATTTGGAGGTAGGAAAAAAGGGTGAAAAACCAGTGTTTCTTTCCATTTTCTCAACATCTTCCCTTCAATTTCATGCAATAGATATTCATTGAGCCACTAGTATGCTAGTGAAAATGAGAGCCCCTGCACTCAAGGAGCTTATTGTATTAACAGTGAGGCAGATGTAAACATACAATTATTTTATGCTATAGTAGAACAGTATGCACTGGGTGCTTTGGGGAGGGATAAGAGCTTTCCTGAGAAATTCAAGGTTGAACTGACTCAAGATTAAAGAGATATTTTCCAGACAGCTAAAGGTTCAGGAGAAGAATGTATTAAGCAGAAAGAATAACGTAAAAAGGTACAGAACTGTGAGTTTCAGTGTTTGGGGAACAAGAAGTAATTTTGATACGGTTGATGTAGAGGAAATAGGTTAGATAGGTAGGCATGGGCCACCAGATCCAAGAGAACCATATATTTTTTAAATGAATGCAGTTCTAGCCAAGAGAGCTGCAAAATGCAGATTTTGAAAAACTAATGTAAACGATATGAAACACTTCCTTCCAAAAAGTGACCAGTGTGCAATTGATTCTATAAAGAGATATTTTATCAAGGGCACAGTAGCAAGCAGAATCATTAAGCTAGCAGTCTGCTAATAAGCCTTTTTAAATCTTCTGATCTCTTTTTAGTATAGTAGTACTATATTTGAGCATGTGTAAGATTTCAGATAAGTCTAATGTGATTATCCTTAATTATGAAAAATTCTGAGTAAAACAGGTAAAACAGAAGATAGTGAAAGAAGAGGGCATTTTTCTTTAACAAACACTACTTATAGTACTTAATGTAAGCCAGGCATCATTCTAAGTGCTTTGCAGATATTAACTCATTATCCTTATAACAACTCATGCATTCAGTACTATTATTATCTCCATTCTACAGACAGGAAACTGAACTGAGTACTACTTACACAAAGTCACACAGCTAGTAAGTGACAGAGTCAAATTTTGAGATCAGGTTGTCTGGTCCAGTTCCCAAGTCCGTGTTCTGAACCACTGTGTCTGCTGCCTCTGATTGGGTGTCCAGCTTCTCAGAATTATCCTAGAACAGAAGTCCAAGAGTAGTTGGCAGGGTGCCTAAAACCCCTGAAATTGTATGTCAAAATGTTGCATGCACATTTTTCAGGAAGAGGGTCCATGGCTTTCATCTGTTTATTCAAAAGCTCTTCAAGGCAGAATGGTTTATTACTGCTAACCTAGGGGAGCGTTTCATGTCTGTTCCATTTAAAGGGCTCCGATTAGAATAAGAATTCCCTCAGAAAAACAATGTATGTATAAGCTGATTCAGACCTCTTAAGTAACATTGTTCTAAATTACTTGCTTATCTGGTTAATCTTCCTAGGAACTTTTTCCCAAAAATATATGCCAGATTCTAGATTTAGAGATCGTTATTCTTTAGTGTAGGATAGAGCCCTGGCATGGCATCCGTTTTGAAAAATCTCTCCAGAGTATTCTAATATAAGTCTTTGATTAAGTACTTCCAGTATTATCCCCTGGAGGATAAGGATTATATTGTCTGTATTTTTCTTTATATCTCAAATGGTTAGGACATAGTAAACATTAATAAATATTTGAATGAATGGCACATTATGAAATATGACTTTAGTTTCAAAGATGATGGAAATGATAATCACTCTCATTTCACATAAGACTTTTATGTAACCCACAGTAGCCTATCCATGCCACCCTAGTTTTTCACTTCTAAATTCCCTTTAGAGAGCCTGGCACTCTTCAAGATCTTCTTGATGCCCTTATTTGAAATAAGAGTTCTCCTCTCATTGCTAAGTACCAGATTAATTAGAAAATACCTCTTTCCCAGAAGCCCACTCTGATATAAATCTTTAGAAGTAGTGCTCTAATACATTTAAAATAATGTCATAAGTCCCTTTTTTCCTGAGGTTGGTTTTTTCTGCTTACATTCACCATTCTCAAGCGTTTTGAGAATCCTGCTGTCTTGGCATTTTGGGCATTGATTATGTGATATGGTCAGAATCTCCTATGGGATTGATAATTGAAAAGTTAAAAACACAAGTTATAAGGAAAGTAATTTGATGGATTCTTCTGGGAGAGAGAACAGACTGTCAAGTAAACATAACCAAATTATGGAGGAAGATATAAAGGTATGGTTTAAGGTGAAGAAGATGGGTTGATAATAAATGAAAAACAATAACAACAACAAAACAGAAGTACTTTGGAAAGTGGCTATTGGGAGCTCATAGCCAGAGTTTTGATTAAGAGATAGATATGCTGTTGAAGTGTGGACATTTGTCCCAAAAGGAGGGTGGGGAGAGGTAGAATAGTGGTGCTAGATAGGCACTTTATATTCCCCTTTATTTACTTAGAGCACTGTGAAAGAAAAATAGACATTGTTACTGATTGTAGAACTTGCCCAGAGAAATGTTTTCCTCCAGGGTCCAAAGCATAAATAGGAAAGTCACTAGTGACAGAAACCAGTAGGAAGTGGTGGTTTAAAGCAATTCTCCTCCTACTCTCCCTTCCTACAGTATATGGTGCTTATAATCTGCCACAGTTTAATTTTGCTGTTTCTGAATATATATGCCAATCAGTATTGCCCCTGAATAAAAATACTTATCATAGCTTTTTAAAAAATATAAACAGCATGCTCTGAATAGAATAGGCCATGGCTGAATCATAGCCTACCTAAATCAGAAGCTTGTATTGTGAGAAGAAAACTCATTTTTTTTCTCTCACTCAAAGCCTTTTTCTTTCTTATAGTCATCAGATTTACCATTGTTTGACCCATGAGCTTTGCCCAACCATAAGACTTAGGTAATAAGATTTTACAAAAGAAACAACTTTAAAACCAGTATCTAAAAAAGATAAGGGGCAGTATGACCAGTTATCATGGAAAGGAAAGAAATCAAGGTTTAGGGTCAGAAGTTTGCATTTGATCCTGGTTCTTCTGTGTACTAGCAATGTGACCCTAGATCTTTCTGAACCTCAGTTCCTTGTCTGTAAAATGAGAGGGAAGTGACACCTACTTTGGAATAGTAATGGTGAGGATTCGAAATATTATTAATAGGTACTTAGTGGTAACAGCAGCTACTACTAATAACCATAGAAACAAAAAATAACAGTAGATTATTCCGAGTACAGATGTTATGCCTTGAATTCATCCCTCGTAGGGCTCCTCCTAGAGAGAGAGAGAGAGAGCGTTGCAGGTCGTCACAGTTCTCTGACAGTAGAATGAGTAGGGATATTCTTTGCAATATATGGGCTGGCCTGTCTTGATTTGGGGAGTCATGCACTGTCTTAAAAGACGAAGGAAATAGGGTCATATATTTCTAGACACATAACTGTTCTTTCCTTCCTACCTGGCTCCCTATGATGTACTAATTTTTTTTGTTATTTTTCTGGCAGGTGGCTGTGAAAAACAATATTGATGTCTTCTACTTCAGCTGCCTCATCCCACTCAATGTGCTTTTTGTAGAAGATGGCAAAATGGGTAAGTACGTCCTCTTGTCCCTCTGCCAAATATATACCTTTGCCCTTCCTCTGAATGTTAGGCAGAGTAGAGCCCAGAAATACAAGTTATTTTGAGGATTAAAAAAATGGGGTAAGGTTATTCTAAAGCTCTAATAATTGCTAATTATTTATTTGCCTGAGTCACAGTTGGTTTTGTTTTGCTGTTGATCTCTAAATCACAATGCCAGTTATCTGTATAACCCTGTCACCCTGGCATATACAGAGTACAGGCATACCTTGTTTTATTGCACTTGACAGATACTACGTTTTTTTAGAAATTGAAGATTTGTGGCAATGCTGTGTCAGTCAAGCCTGTCAGTTTCATTTTCCCAACAGCATTTGCTCACTTGTGTCTCTGTCGCATATTCGTAATCTTGTAATAATTCACACTTTTTCATTATAATTCTAGTCATATGAAATAAACCACTAGTATTCCTCATGTAGTTGTTGACATTTCTGCCTTCTCTTACTTAATGAAACTACCATCTAATAAAACTAGTTTATATTGGTACATATTAAATTATATTGGCACGTAATTGATTTGGTTCTTATAATGGCTTTTCGGGTAGGCAGGACAGATGTAATTATATGTGATGAAATTAAGGATCAGAAAGGTTACACACTTACCCAAAGTTACCAACTAGGAAAACAATAGATCCAAAATTAACCCCTAGATGTAAACTCTTTTTCTGGTGTATCCAGTGTTACTGATGAAGGATTAATTGACCTATAGTGTAGCACCTCTGCATTGCTAAGAATTGGCTCCAGTCCCAGTCTACTTCTGGCTGTATTACAAGAGCCGGCACTCCAAAGGAGAAATGGTGCAAGGCGTCAGAAATCCGAATATTATGCACATCCTTCCTTTCCTTCTCCTTCCCTATACAGAACGCCAGGTCTTCCTTGCAACATGGAAGGATATTCCCAATGAAAATGAACTTCAGTTTCAGATTAAAGAATGTCATTTAAATGCTGGTGAGTAATGACTGCATTTCATTTTTATCTTAGTAAATCAAATTAGGTATTTGAAAATTATGTCTTTATTTACATCTACTTTGTTTATAGTGGGTATATGGTAGATATATTACTTAGCAAACTTCTCTTTAAAAACTTGGGATGTTTTGATATAGGTGCTAGATAACTTACAAGCCAACAGATGTAAGAAACAAACTAGAATGATTCCATCTTCCCAATTTTTCAGTAGTTGAACATGTGTCAGTTGTGTTATTTGAACATCCTGTGAGCATCAGGTGATCGAAATGGCATTAGAAGATGTGTACTCTCCCAAGAATTAAAAGAACTATTTTTCTTTTTATATCTGCCTTTGATATAGGAGGAAAGGTGACTCTTTCTGAGATCCTTATTTAGAATCTTGTGTTTGTTATTAAACAAAAATACATCATAGTTAATTAAAGCCTAGTTGATAACCTTTTTCTTTCCTGCCCTGTGTCAGCTTTTATCATTAGACTAACCTCTTTAATCACGATTTTTAAAAGCTCCAAACCCTTTTGTAGTTGTTTTTATTACTATAACAGAAAATCAAAGAGGCAACTCAAGAGGAGAAACAATAGCACTGTCAGTCCCTAGGGCTTTGTTTCATTGAAGTGTTCTCAGGAGTGGAAGGGTCGCTAAGCTGTTCAGAGTCCTGCTTTTGTCCTAGTCCCCCTCCCTCTTTCCCCCTCCCTCCTCACTAGCGTGTTCTCTCTCTCTCTATTTCCCTTCTTCCCTCCTTCCCTCTCCTTTTTTCTCTCTCTCTTTCTCTCGTGCTTGCTACATATCTCCTCTTTCTTCATTTATCCATCATTTCTTCCTCCATATGTTGGTGGTTCTCATAAGCGTCTTCCACATGCTGCCATCCCATTGTAGCTAGAGCATAGCACTGAGAAAGGCAGTGTGGCAATACAGAGAGGCAAAAAAACTCACTAGAGTTTTTCTTTCCAACTTTTTTTCCAGTTTTTGGGGCTCTCTTACGTATTCATCCTCTGTTCAGACAAACCTTTTCTTATAGGTCTTCTTCTGAGCCCTTGAAGAGATATTTGAGAAGATGTCTTTAATTTCCATTATAACTAGTTAGTTGATTCTCTTTAGGAATCCTACATATCTGCCTTCTTTCTAACGTATTCTTGGTGTGAGTTTCTCACCCCGATTATATATCTACTAAACTAGAGTTTTTGCTGTGTTTTCACAAAAAAATCATGACTCAAATTGAGTTTTTTGTGTCATATTCTAGATAGATGACCATGTTATCTGTCTGTCTCTGAGGCTCACTGGTCAGTTACTACAAACCTCTTGATGAGTGTGGGAGGTTGGACAGCTCTTCACAGTATAATAAGCTGTCCTTTAGGAAGCCGTTAGGTCCACAGTGGCTACTAATGGTGAGAGCCAGAGTAGATCCTGTTAACAAAAGAGCCTCTGTACGCAGTTTGGAAAAGACCAGGCCCTTTGTTTTAAATCACCTTTGTAGTAGTTGGTCCTTTGGCAACATTTCATATATTATGCTCCTGAGGACACCTGTTTCTGTGGTCGCTTAGTTGAAAAATACAGTGTATGATGTGCCTCTCTTAGAAGTTGCCATTGCACATGAGCACACTAAAAGCTGAAAAGTCTTATGTTGGAGAAAGCTGTTTAACTCAATGTTGATTGAATTTGTTTGACTGGCACTTAAAATTACAAAATGCTTATTATTAATATCTTATGTAACATCAACATTCCTTGAAATGATCTGGGAAACACCAGCCTATAGAGACACAGAAAAAGATCAGAGTAATTGGAAATAAAAGATTTGGTTTCAGACATCCAGTATAAAAGAGACATGCTTTTGGGGGAGCGGGGGGAAGTTTGAATAACTGAGGGCTTTAGTTTGGCCTGCCAAAATAATAGGAAAGATTTCCCTGCTTCCAGATTGGAGATGTGAACCCCATTGCACGTTGGTGTACATTTGGGATCTTGCCAAAGAAGTGTCTAGTCTTTCTCCAGGTGAGGCTGTGTTCTCTGGTATAGCCTGGAACAGTTTCTCAGAGCAAATTCAGTTTTGATCAGTTGTGCCATGGCTTCATGCCAGTTCCTCCTTGCCTTGGGTGCTCTAAATACTAGCAAATGGGTTTTCCGGTAATACACTGCTCTATGGCAGTGCAGCACATGGAGCAGAAGGAGAAACAGCCACTTCGTTTTCTCTAGGAGCACAAGGTCATCATTTCCCCACACTTAATCACTGCTAATCTTGGAAGACTGCTTCCTGTAACTAATCCTTTCTAGCTTTTCCTCTGCCTCCACCAGTAGGTCTGGAGTGCCCTGGCCTTTACATTTTCTTCCAGTCTTGAAGGCTCTATTAACATGAATGTTTCCAGGTTTAGTGCCTTCTGATTCAACCCTGGGTCTAGCTGAGAGCTAAAAAATACCATCCTTTCCAGCTGATCTACCCTAATCACAATAGCACCAACACTTTAAATAGCTTTTCTGTGTCAGAGTAGACATTTGACAGATGGAAGTAACTCTCTGACTGTGCGAAGGCACAGGCTTAAAAGACTTACTAACCTAGCATTGAGCTTTTACTTTTGCTTCTTCCATTTCTTTCTAGAGAAGAAAGAAGACATCCTCTTACCAAGCCTATAATTAATCAGATCTTAATAGAAAGGTGTATATGATAGAGGTACTTGTGGCAACACTAGTTGTATAAATACTAGAAAATGTTAGACCAGAAAGGCACTAACATATGGGTCTCCCTGCTTCCTAGCACTGGTTATCTCTACTAGTGTCAAGAGGTCTGTATGAATCTGTTTTGCAGCTTACCATTATAGCTGTGTTTGGGGTTGGTACATATCTAAGACCACTATCTTAAGTGCACAAGAGTACTTGCATCTCCAGCCATATCCAGAAAGGAATATTTCTGTCAAGCAGTCTACAAACTTATTTTTTTGTTGTTTATTATGCTTTGGAAAGCTCAGAGACATGTTGTTCATATATTCACTAGTTAGTCACTGTGGTAAGGGTCAAATATTTTTTTCTAGCATAAGGACTAGGTGAGGCTGAGTTCTGTTTCTTTGTTTTGTTGTAGTTTTCCCCATCCTCCATAATATTTCATAAATGGAAATGCTTTGCCAGCCAGGACTTAAATATAGTTTGTTATAGGTTGCTCAAATGGCAAAAAGTGTTTTTTTCAGCAGTCAGTGATTTTGAACTTGCTGATGAATACCATGACTGGGTCCCAAATGCAGATGCTCCCTTTCTCACTCTCTGAGTATTGTCTTCACTTTTATTTCTGCTAGAAGAAATGTGATCATAGCTAAAGTAGGAAGATGAAGGAAGAAAGACCACATCCACACCTCCTAAGATTTTAGGCCCCAGACCGAAAGAGCCAAATTTGGGGAAGAAGACAGACAAACCCGAAGAAATCACATCTCGAAGCAAGTATAGTTGACCGTTGAACAGTGTGGGGGTTAGGGATGATGACCACTCTTGCAGTCAAAAATTCGCGAATAATTTAAGTCGGCTCTCCCCATATATAGATTCCCAACTGCCAGTTGACCCTTGAACAATGCAGGTTTGAACCGTGTGGGTCAATTGAAAAATCCACATATAAGTGGGCCTGCGCATTTCAAGCCTGTGTTATTCAAGGGTCAACTGCATAATCATATTTGACCATCTTTTTTTACTCTCTTTTGGGGCACATCTCTGTCTTAACGTTACCTTCTCATTCTCAAAGTCTCACAACTATAAGATTCCATCTTGTTTCTCAGGAGTTTCAGATATGTGAAAAAAGATAAAATAAAAACTAATATCTTGTCAAAAAATTTATCCCAGTCTGGCTGGGAAGCCTTTTTCCATCTGGCTTCCATTGCCATTCTTATCTAGTACAGTTAGTAGAGACTGATTATCCCGCCATCTATACATCTTCAAGCTCAAACCTAATATCTAAGATTTATAAAAATTGACTCACATATACTTATGTTATGAACCCTCCCTTCATTCAGTATTCTGTAGGAATCATGATACAGCCATTCAGGAGCAGAGCCAGGTTCCTGGCCAGAATGCTTCCAAAAGTATTAAAGTTACATCAGTTCAACTTACTTATTCTACTTGGCTATTTGCCACATTTTCAAATTTTGGAAGGGATGAGTGTGTATGTGTGTATGCTTCCGTTTTCTAGTCTGTCTTCCCTTACATAGGCAGTAAAATCATGAGTTGTTTGGGCCTTGCTATATATATTGTCTAGAATGTGTTTGTGCCTATGCAACAGGGTGGCTTTTCAATAAAAGCTTCTGTTATGTGTATTTTCCACTTCCTTGGAAACGAGCAAGAGCTTTGAAAGTTAGGAATGGCTTTACAACTTAAAGCAAGCCCCATGTGTTATAAAGACAGTCCTGTCAAAAGGTACTAGCCAAACTCCAGCTGGAGATATTACCTAGTAACCCAGTCTAAGCTGTAAGAGCTCTTCACTGTGAAAACCAGGGTGACAGAACTGCCCGACCCCTCAGAAGGTAATTAAAAAGTAATATTGAGGCTCCATCCTCCAACAGTGTTGCATATACTAGCCTAAGATACAATTTTTGGCACCTCTGCTTGGTGTTAGTGAAAACCTTCTTCGGAAATTAAAGGGGAAAAGTTAAGTGATAACTAAGATGGCACAAATGTTTAATGAATGGACTTTAGTGCTTCCTCCCCTGAGCTTTCACTAGTTTGAACATGGGAGAAAGATATCAGGGCAAGAGCTACCTCCAAAATTAGCCCACAGCTAAGTAGACAGTTTTTAATGCCTGTGGCACTACGTACATATAGGCATCTCCAACACCTTGGTCATGCATTTCACAGGTGCTGATGGCATGTAGCCATTGTGTCCCAGATACCGTGGGAAGCACACTGATGAAAAACTCCAGAATCCCTGTACTCAGACTGCTTATTGTCTCGGAGAACAGAAAGACCGTCCATTGTGGCAGCCTTTTCCTCGAGTGCACAATAGGACAGATTTTTATATGGAAAGAATTTAGTCCCTGAAGTTGGCATGAGTAATTTGAATTCTCATCAGAAATGAACATAATAAACTCAACAAAGAGCATTGTCTGTTGTCTCTGTTCTTAAAGTTTCTCTTTCTCTGATGCTGTAATCTCTCTTATATTAGCAGTAAGAGAGCAAGGAGAGAGAAACAACTTATAATTCTAGAGCGTTATGTCTCTTTGATGCTGTAGTCGCAGGGAAGCCCCAGCCACTCACCTGTTCTTACCCTGGGTTGATGACTGTGAAGGCCACCACATGACTAGCCACGGCAGCTGGGGTTACGGCCTTGTAGTAATCATCTTTGTGTAACTTCCGTCTTTCTCAAAGTCTTTGATTGAGACAATTTGTTTCATTATTGATTTGCAACATGGTATTCCCTACAGTCTTAAGAAATAATTTGCCTGCTTTAAAAAAAAAAATCGTAAATATCCAGGTTAATAAATTTGACTTAAAGATTTCTGCAACTCTGCTTTTTTCCGATCCTAGCAGTTGAGGCCAGAGTGGCTCACAGTGAAGTAGTAGCAACTCAGGAAGTGGTGTATGGATTTGATCATCATTCTGTGGATCTCTGTGACTCTGGGACCAGTGTTCCAGAAGTCAGTACCAACATGGCAGTCACTGTGGTACACCCACACACCCATTTCTGTCTTTGTTCTCTTCAAAGCATTTTACCTTTCTAGCACCTAGTTTAAGATTACCAGCTCCTTTGACCTACTGTAATCTCCACAGGTTAATTCTTAACACTAATGCTTAGTTGCATCTTATTCTGTTTCTGTCCTGGAATGTGATAGGCAGATACTTCAAGAGCCACTCTCTCATCCTTTGCTATTATGGAAGAAGAGCTTTCTGGAATGTATGTGTGTATGCACATGGAACGGTACTTGTCAAGGGACTTTAGCACACATGGTCTGTAGGGGTGTCATAAGAGAGTTAGCATGCATTTGTTTGATATTTTGAATCTGTGTTTCTAGACACTGTTTCCAGCAAGTTACAAAACAACAATGTTTATACTATTGCCAAGAGGAATGTGGAAGGGCAGGACATGCTGTACCAATCCCTGAAGCTCACTAATGGCATTTGGATCTTGGCTGAGCTACGTATCCAGCCAGGAAACCCCAATTACACGGTAAGACCTTTCTCAGAATGGGTGAGATGGGTTTGAGGAGGGAGGTAAGAGCTTTTTCATTTTTTCTTAGCACCCTGCAAAGACCTGGAGGAGGTGCTTCAGACCCCAGATGCCCAAAACAGGCAGTCAAATAAAGAGGTCCTTATTTGCCTCTTTGGAAGACCTCTCTGTGGTGTCTGCCCCATCCCATAGGCATGGTGCCTCTGGCAGCAAGGAGTGCCTCAGATTCCCCCTGGTATATATAGAGTTGCTTGCTAAACTTGGCAACTTTATCAGTATCGATTAATACTTATCTAGCCTGTCTGTGCATGTGGTACTATAACAGGCTGCTAAGAGGATTATTTACCTAGTTTATTTCAAGAAGGCCTTCTTTCCTGCTTTCCTGCTTTTTCATAAGGATATCAGAGTCATAGGCACATGAACCTTTTTTAATATTGTTTGTCCTGAAATGGTTGTTACTAAAGGTAAGGCAAAATGGGACATACTTTTAGCAGCCTGTAAATGAACTTTAGTTTGGAAAACTTCCTTCAGTACTACAATAGACTGAAATTTAAATTCTGGCAGTATTTTTAGGACAGGAGCAAATTGCCTTTTTAAGCAACAAAGATTTTTACCCTAGGCACTGGGCATTCATTTGCTATTGTAAAATGTGATCTCCTAGTAGGATGCTGCGTGTCATTTGTATTTTGTAAAGTAACAGAAAAACCACTGGGAATGGGGGACTATCTTATTCTTCCATTATGTTCGAGGTTTTTACAGGCTGTTTTGAAGGAGGGTACCAGAAAGTGACGGGAGAATAAGATTCAGTATTGAATAACTGAGGAAGCTGAGTAGTCAGTAGATTAAGGGAGCTTTTTAGCCATTTAGCTAAGAAAATTCTGTGAACCCATTCCTTAATTTTAACAGCCAAGTCTGTTTTCATTAGCATGCATACATCAAGGGAATAGTACCACTCAGAAATGAAAATTCTTGGCATTTTCCCCACTAGTTCCCTCCCTTGAAGTAAGCTAGACGAGCATGTGTGTGTGAGCTGCTGAGTCCTATCAAACTAGATTTTGCAAGCACTTGTGAGCTGGGAAGCTTCAAGCTTCCCCCATAAAATGTACACTCTTCCCACCCACTTCCCCTACCACCAGTCTAGTCTTTTTGGAAAGAAGCTGCCCTGTCATTTACCTTGAGTTCTCCAAGAAAGGAAAACCCCTCTGTGCTGTTCCTGGAGGGTCAGATTCTCACTGTAAAATCAAGATCTTGTAAAATAGCTCCACTTACTACTTTCCTAGAAATTTTTTTTTGAGTGGGGGGAGTCTTTTTTTTTTTTATCATCCTTATTTTTTTATTGTATACAGTCTTCCACCTCAGCTAAGTTAAAAAAGCATGGTTATCCATAGTTTGTGGATAAGGAAACCAAGGTTAAGAATTATTAGTGACTTATTCAAAACCATGTTATTTGTTGGTAGGTAAGTTGTGCTTAGAATTCAGGTATCTCTTAATACTTCCTACCGTGTTATTTTCTATTCATTATAAGGATAATGAGAATTCTTAGAAGAACCTCTTGGTATCACTGTCTTAAACATAGTTTAAGTTAAAAATAAAAATTTAACTTTTTATTTTGAAATAATTTGACTCACAAAAAGTTCTTTAAATGGTAGAGTCCCATGTGTCTTCACCCAGTTTCTCTATTGATAACATCTTACATACCCATTGTGTATTTTCAAACAGGAAATTGATATTGATAAAATGCTGTAGACTATAGACCTTACTTAGATTTCACCAGTTTTTACATTATTTCGTTGTTATTGTTGAGTGTTCAGTACCATGAAATCTTATCAACATGTATGGATTTGTATAACTACCACCATAGTCAAGACACAGAACTATTCCATCATTGCAAAAATTTCCCTCTGGCTATCTCGTTATACTTAGACTCTCACCTCAGCCCTAACCCCTTGGCAACCACTGATATGGTCACCATTACTATAGTTATGTCATTTTGAGAGTGTTATGTAAGTTAAATTTATACAGCATGTAACATTTTGAGATTATTTTTTTCTAACTACTATTGACATCCAGGTTGCTGCATGTATCGATAGTTTATTTTCTCAACCAGTAGTAATCCACAATATGGATGTACAGTAGTTTATCCATTCATTCATGGAAGGACATTTTCTCCCCTATATATTTTAAAAATTTTTTTATTTTGAGATAATTGTAGATTTGCATGCAGTTGTAACAGCCCCGTGAGATCCCGTTCTCATGGTGTCCTCTTACAGCCACAGCCACCTCCCTCCCCTATATTTGTAAATGGTAAATTTCTTTATATTTCTTTGCCCTCTTTCCTATTTTCCATCCATCTAGTAACTAGGTTCCTACTGCCCACAAAACCATTTACATTTTCCATCAGTCTGACACAGGCCTAATCCATTCCCCTAAACTGTGCTCCAGATGTCACAGTCACTCAGATCCATTTCTTTTCCTCCATCACCCTAAACACCCATTATACTGTTGATCTGATTTCAGCTAGGTATTAAGGAGGAAAGAAATCTGATTGAGCTAGTACTAATGCATAAGGACTAATGGTCCCTTTGTCACCTAAAAGAGAATGATAAATTACTCCCCCCTCCTTACTGTATTTCGTGAAGAAGGTATATTTATTTATAAAGATGAGGCTATATCTAATTAGCTGCATCTCACCTGGAAAGGTAACTTGTCCCAGGTGAAGAAATGTGTGTTCTAGACTATAAACCAGACATGAATGTGTAAGTCCTTGGCTTACTTAGGCAAGAGAGGTGACTCTTGTTCCCTTGGATGGGTCTGTCTACAGGTGGTATTCCTGAATGGCTGATATTAAAGATGTGTCACATAAGCAGGCTAGCATTTCAAATGTTAAAATGCTGGTAAGGCCTCTTTTCCCTTAAGAATCGTACAAAATAAGACCCAGAGCCCTAGCTTATGTTTTATAAATCAGATTATTTAGCTTCTTTGTTATGTATGTTTCGTTTTTACTTCAGGATTTAGCAAAAAAATATTTTTTAATAATTCATTCTAGCTTATCTTAGCTGCACTAGTTTGGAAAGTAAGGAATGGATTTAAATCTAAGCCTGACCCTTTGTTAAAGACTGGGATGGCTTGGAGGATTGGCAGGGGTTGGGGGAATGGAGGGTGATCTAAGAGTGCAAAAAGAGTCTTCCTCCTTTTCTCTCAGAGTCCAAACTTGGTCAGTCCCATGACCTCCCCACACCCCTACCTGCTTAGTTCCAACCTTTGCAGTTTGGACTTCTGTCGAAGAAGGCAGCATTTCCTTACCAATCATGAACAAAAAATGAACCTCCAACTGGTAGAACTTCGAGTATTGTTACAAAGATGTGAAAAAATACTGGACAGTATTTTGGGAGAGAAAAAGTACCCTTTCATACACCTCTTCAGTCTGGGAGTTAGTTCCTTTAGGCTGTTCTTACTCTTGTGAGCTTTCTCTTCTTTTCTGAACCCACATGTTGTTCCATGAGAATTTTCCACAGCATCAACAGTGGAGAGGCTCTGGATGAAGTGGTACAGAATCACCTCTATAGGGGCTTTAAAAGTCAGGGAATGCCTATAGCTGCAACTTTGACCAAAGTATGGAGCTGTTTTCTATGGATATTTATATTCTTAAATTAGTTGTTATTTACATTTATCAGAATTGTCTTCCTGATTAATGTTAAGCAGCAATTTTGGAAATGCCTTAGAGACCTAATGTTAAAGCTATAAATAGAGCCTGTTTGATGTTCTTCTGTTTGATTTCTGGGGGGTTTCTTTGCATTTTAAAATTTTCATTTTAAGTTTTAAGGATGTGAGCATTTTTTCAAGAAATTCAAGATTAACCAATATCTTCACATTTTTTCCAAAAATAGTCTCACCTCTGTGTTGTTAACTCATCCTCTAGTTCTTTAGAGTCTCTAATAAAAAGTAATCTAAAATCTCATGGTAACATATCATTAAAGACAACTTTTATTGATCTGCCTTAATAAATAAGGGCAATGGGTCAGTAATACAGAAAGCAAATACAAAATTTTCTAGTTCTAAATGTAATTTGAATGCTTCCACTCTTTTACATTATTAATAATATTTTGCCTAGTCTAATACAATTAAGGATTCCAAATCTGGGTTTAAATTTTGTGCTTATTGACCTACTAAGTGAAAATATGTGTTCAACATTAAAATCTTTTTAATAATTTGATTTGGTAATTGTTAGGCTAGAAGAAGAGGGGGTGATAGAGAAGTACAGTGCTTATCAGAAGTATGCGATATCCCTATCTAAAGAGGAAGAAAATAGAAGATGAAGCTGATGGCATGAATTGCTGTCCAATTATACTAAGTAAATGTCTTTTTGTGTTAATGCTTGTTTTCCCTCCATGACTGTATATGCTTTTCTCAATATACAAAAAGGCACTACCTTGGACTTGCCTAGCTTATAGTTTTATTTTACTTGATGGTACATCTTCTTGAATTGGGATGGAGAAATAGAGGCAGACAGCTGAAATGACCACCAACAAGTTAAGGGTTTAGCCCTTCCACTTTCATTTGGGAATAATCTCTACAACTCTTAGCAAAGCAGTGGAGCACCTGTTTTACAGTCAGATACTTTGATGGTTTTAGTATGGATTATTTCCTGACCTTATAGACCCACATAGAATGTAGATGGAAACACAGCACAACTTGACATTGATTAAATTGAAATTCTAAAACCCACAGTACCTAATGCTAGTCTCCATGATAATCTTTCTTCTTTTTGTCCCAACAGCTGTCGCTGAAATGTAGAGCTCCTGAAGTCTCGCAGTATATCTATCAGGTCTATGACAGCATTTTGAAAAACTAATAGACTGGTCCAGTGCCCTCTGGCCACCTTGTGATCGGTGCAAGCCAAGAACTCTTAACTGGAAGAAATTGTATTGCCGTGTAGAATCTGAACCTAAATATACTGAGGCCACCCACCAAGGTAGTGATTAGTATAACCTGTGCTAACATTAAGGCACAACCTGTTGGATAGTTTTAGCTTCCTGTGAACGTTTGTAACCACTGCTTTAATCACTTCCCACCTCTTGCCACCTGCTGCTGCTATCTGTCCTTACTTGTGGGCTTCTCCATACTGTGCCAGTGGCTGGCATTTTTGAGTGTAGTTTGATATTTTGTAATTGAGAGCTCATTTCAAAGCAGAAAAAGACAAAAAATATTAAAGCAAGGAAAAGTGTCACTGAAACATAAACTGCACTTTATTGTTTTATATTTTTGTACATATGAGAAATTGAGGGAACAGTGTAACCGCTAGAAAGTGTTAAAACCACTGACCATCGCTAACTGCACAGCCTTGGAGGAAGAGACACAGTTGCTTGCCCACCTTGTCGAGGGTTTTCCTATGTGTGGAAACCTTGTCCCTACTCATAAGAATTTTCACTTTTTTTTTTTCCCCCTCCAAACTCCTTTGCCTTGTGATTTCCCCTACCCCATATTATCATCTCATTTGATTGCTCCGCGGTTGGGAATGGTGGTCTTCCTTGAATGCGATTTCGGGTGCAGCACCAAAGCTGAGAAAAATAAGAACTTACTACATTCCTTTCCCCTGACCTGACTAATAACACTATTATGGAATTTGAATAGAGATGTGGGGAACAGGAACCAGAATGCCCTCTCCATATCTCCTGCCCTCTATTTAACTTAATTCTCAGGTCCAATTCAGATCTAAAATCATAGTTTTAGAATTGAAACAGACTTTAAGTTTCCAGTCCTGCTTTTCTGAAAAGGAAAAGGGTAAAAGGCAAAAAGGGTTTTCTTGCCTGAGGCCTGCTAGCTGTTAAGTAGCAGAGCTGGGGGACTAAATCCTCGTCAGTGTTGTTTTCACTACAGTCGTGTCTCCTTAATATTTTTTTCCTCAATGCCTTTCTCTTGCCTTTTCTGTGCCTGCTTCTTTGTGGCTTTTGTCGTATACTGATTTTGGCACTCCGTTCATTGACATCAGGTGGCAGCAGAGTGTCTTCTCAGTCACTTGAAGGTAAATCCAGATGCCGGAATGAAGGAGTGGCTATGTTTCCCATACAGTCCTCAAGCTGAGCTGTAGTTTTGGAGGCCACTGGGGTGGGCGCAGAGATGAAGTGAGCTCAGAAGTGTCACGGATTCTCTTTATTCCTTCAGCTCTCTGATCTGCTTTTTACTCATGTTACTGAGGCTCCAAGGTGATTGAGGTCATCTCAGACGATCAAGCAGTTCTTGTCATCTCTAAAAAGATTGGGAGATGTGAAATCAGGGCCCTCAGCACATTGCGTATGATTTGTCAATGAATGAATGCTTCATGCCCAAGACACCAACCTGTTTAACAGTGTTCATACTATTTCATCTGTGGGCACTTGTTGCATTGCCTGGAGCCCAGTATTTAGGGTCCACAATGAAGACTGCTTCTCAGCTTCCCCTACTCAAATCAGAGGTACTTCAGAGTCCAAAGGCCTCGTGTTGGACTTACACCGATGAGTGAGTCCAAGAGCAGAAAATGTAGAAAACAAGAGCAGAAACTGCCCCCTAGCCCTTTTATGTCTGAAATGACCCTGATTCATACCACTTGCAAAGCTTGGGGGAATGGATCCCCCAAAGCAGTTTCTTAAACCTTGAGAATCTCCAAGTGAAGAATTACTGGGGAAAAGGGGCTATGTCCTGCACTTACCATCCCTCGGGCACCTGGAGATTAGGAAGTAACACAGGATTATGTGTGGGAGGTGAGTACATTGGTGGTGTGTGGGGTAGAAAAGCAGGTTGATATAAAGTTCCCTGTTTGGGACATCATTCATAGAGTCAGTTGGATACAAGCAGTGAAGATTCACACTATAAACAGTGTTCTCATCTCAAAGCAAACTGTAGCTCCAGAAGGAGGAGTGTGTGTCAGGGTAAGCAGACAGAAAACAATTTTTTATCAGGATATGTCCCTCCGCCCCTGAAACTAGGCTTCTCTCAGCCTCCCAGCAGTGGTGGGTAACAGCTGCTGTCCTCACTGACCTGACCGAGCCAAACCGGGAACTCTGCGCTCTTTGGAGAGGCTGCATCCTGTGCTCCCAGCACTGAGGGAGGGATTCTGCTCTTCGGAAAAGGACCTCTCTCCTTGAAGAAACAGAACCTGTTGCCTCCACCACAGCTTCCCTTTTGGCCCATTTCAAACTTGGCTGAATTGGGGAAACAGAATGGAGATTGCCCTACGTTCCCCTCTCCTCTGCCTCAGTATGTCTTTGTAATGTCAGCTGGTGTCATACAAAGGGCAAGGGAAGCACACACAATCAGAACTCTTGCTGGTCAGAGATTCCCTGAGTGTCTGTCCTCGCCCGAGCTTGTTCAGTGTGTCTGTGTTGCAGAGCTTGGGACTTGAGAGAAATGGGGAGGGGGGGGGGAGTAAGTGCCCTAAGAATGCTTATCATTCTTTTGTTCTTGGGATCTGTTCTTGGGGAGGGTGGGAATTGGGGGAAGCTTGACCTTGTGTCTTCCTCAATAAACTCATTTCCACAAAATTAAGTTTGCGATACACATACTTTGTTCTCAGAACTGATGGTCCAGGGGAAGGATGGGGCATTGATAACCGCCCTATTAGAACTTTTCTTTTGGCTGCCCTAGCCCTCCCAGGGATTTAGCCAGATGAAAAATGAAGAGTGACAGGAAGAATCCCATATGTGGGTCTCCACGTGTCCATTTCTTGGAGGCTCCTGTTAACCAAACTGCATTCCACCACCGCCGAAGGCATCTCAAGCAGGGAGTGCTCAGAGGGGCTAATCCATCTTCCCTGGCAGATCCCCTGCTAGGGCTCCAGGCAGATGGTCCCATGGGCTGAAGGAGCACAGCAGAGCTTCTCATCGCTTTCCTGTTATTCAGGACATTTCACTAATCTCTCAATTTATAACAGGCTTTCAGACCTGGTCCCAGGGCCTGCATGTTCCCCAGTGAATAGGATTAATGCTGCTCTAAAGCAAGCTTTCCAAGGAGTTCAAGTCATCACCTGCATTTGTGTCACTGGGAGCACATGACCCAAGAGCTGTCAAGATAGAGGCCCTGCCCCTGGGTTTCGATGTGCAGGCACCCTCTGAAGTCTCCTACAATCTGGAGTGGAGGGATCCAACGCTAAGATGCCTTTGGACTAGACTCTGAATCTCTTCACCAATCCAGTGGGTGTAGGTGGGGACAGTGCTCAGCACTTAGGTGCTCAGAACAGTAACTGCTTTTAATACTTGGACCCAAATACCTAGAATGAATGGCAGCTAGGAGCCTTTTGGATGTCTCCATTTTTCTGGGCAG
This sequence comes from Pteropus medius, assembly GCF_902729225.1. Lineage (NCBI taxonomy): Eukaryota > Metazoa > Chordata > Mammalia > Chiroptera > Pteropodidae > Pteropus > Pteropus medius. The sequence continues at coordinate 8,503,075 of NW_024349799.1, read as the reverse complement.
CAGTTAGCCCCAGCTGTGATAGGCATAACACTTGGGGAGGAGTGGGGTCAGAGCGGTCTTTGTTAAAGTTCAGGGTCAAAGATATGAAGAGGTATGGGCCTTACTGGGCTCTAATTGGGCTTGCCAGCTAAGCATGTCAGTTTGGGCCAAGAGAATCCTTAGGGCAGAAGGTCTCAACTCTTGGGTGCCCATTAAAATATCAACTGAGAGCTTTCATAGAGGGCTGATGATTCTGCTCAGGCAGACTAAGGTAGGGGACTTAGGGGAATCTGCATTTTAAAAAACTCCAGGTGCTTCTAATGCTCAGTAGGGGCTGAGAATCACTGCCAAAGAGACTCACCTGTTTGCCTACTTCCTCTATAGTGATGCTCGTGTTCTCGTGGCAGTTGAAAAGTGGCAAAGCACTTTTATGCCCGTGATATCTGTTCATCTCATGAATTGAGCATTATCCCCATTTTTTCAGGAGAGATGTGGCAAAGCCATGTCTTCTCACTCTGTCCTTACCACTACCTCTGGTTTTCTCCTTCATTCCACCAAAGGTTTCCTAATAGGCCCTCCCTCCCCTCTGCACTTGGCCACCAGGCCAATGACCAATAGCCAATAGCCAACCTTGCTAAGCTCCCAAGATAGCGATATGTTCCATCTCCAAAAGCAGGGCACACTGGCCTCGGACTGCACGATCCTCTGCCCTCAGAGTGGCAACTAGGAAATACTGAGATCTCAAGTATGCTCTTTCTGTGGCCAGGAAACAGCTGAGGACTTCCAGGTTTGAGCCTTCTTAACTCGTACCTCATGCGTTGATGCTTTTTCTGATTTTGCTAGGACCCAGATTTCTTTTCCCTGCCACCCCCAGCTCCAGGAGGCAAAAGCCCGTTTATTTTAATACCTGGTATGGCACTTGGGAAAGATCACACCTCCCCCGTTACCCATTTCTATCTCCTGAACACTAATCCTAGAATCCCAACCAGCCCCCAGACATGTAATTAGCAACAAGGATGTTTCTTGAAAAGTTTCAAACTTGCCATCTCAGTTTCTCATTTAGCTTTTGCCCCACCATCCTGGATGCTGCCGACAAGGGGAAAACTAATTCAGAGGCTGGTTAGACACAGATGGACCTCATTTCCAGAGGTAGCCTTTGGAAACAGGCTTGCCCCAACCCTCTGGGACTGAGAAAACGCCACTCACTCCCACTATGTAGCTGGTAGAGAACGATGTGCAAATCTAGCTTTTGGCTTCCCTTCTCTTGTTTCGTTCACTTGAATCTCCCCATATAGTCGAGGCTTCAGGATCTAGCCTAAAAGCCTCTGGAAGCTAGTGTGGTCCTTATCTATGACAGAGCAGGGGCAGAGTAGGCAGGTTCAGGTCTTTGTCCTTTCTGTCCCACTCCATGTCTGGGCCTCAGATGCTGAAGTGCGGCCAACACATCTGCTTCCTTGAGCCTGAGCTTGCACTGTAGCTGGCCAGCATCCTCAGCTGAACCAGAGCCACTTGTGGCTCAAGGTCAGACAGACCCAAGGACAAGACCTCTCAAACTCTCACCAAGGCAATCCTAATGATAGAAGTGAATTAACAGGCCCCCTCGGTGTACATTCTTAGCCCAAAGTGACAATCCAAAATGACTTAAGCAAATTTTAAATTCAAGCAAATTTTGCATTTTATGTTACTACTGTGGCTGTTTGGTTTTTATATAAAAATAAATATTTAAATGACCTACCACTGGATGGGAGACCACCTAGGAATACCAGGTGCTGTAGGCTTTAATATAAATAAAAATAATGAATGAATGAATGAATGAATGACCTACCACTGGAGGCCAGTATATGGCCCCATAATTAACCTGTAGCTTTGTGTTCCGCTAGTATTGCTAAGTCGAGAAGCTTCTGAGAAGCCTAGATCCAAGGTGTGAGTGCGAGAATTGCACGATTTCTTATTTCCACTCCACCTTGGCCTGAAATAGAATCAGAATAGAAGGTCATGGCCTGGGGAAGTAGACATAAAGCCTAGGGTCGTCAAGCAGGGTAAGGATTAAAATTTTTCGGATACAATGGGGAGATAGATTGTGCCCTGGACAATTAAATCAACTTAGGAGGTGCTCCGTGACCTGTTGTGATCCCATGGGGCCAGTAAATCTGCTTTCCCAACAAAAATGGCACTCCATGAGGAAGCCCTATCCTTCTCCGCCCTGTATTTGCTTCTAGCTGCTGCCCTGTCCTTTCTCCCACCCAATGCCCCTGGGAGCCCACCCGAAATAAATGGAAACTTTCCTAAGGTGGTGGTCAAGCTCCCCTACGAATGGCGGTGTGTCTCTAAAAAAGAAAAAATAAAGGCCACACATTGAAACTTACTTCCTGCCAGGTACTATGTTAAGGGCTTTACACACTGTAGCCCATTTATGCTTTGGAGATCACATCTCCGTTTTACAAACAAGGCAAGAGAGTTTCAAGAGTTCAAATAACTTGCCTTCAGTCTCATGGTAAGTGGTAGGGCCAGGATTTAAATCCAGATCTGATTCTGAACCCTGGCTCATAACCACTATGTTTTCTGTCCAGGCAAAGAGGGAGAGAAAGCAATTGAGAAGGTCCCCAAAATGCAGAGCCCATAGGGAGGAGGACTACTGGGTTCTGGGAGGGAACAGGAGCCCACAAGTAATAGAAAGTCATAGTGGGGGATGCTGGATCCTAGGGCTAAAAACAGGAGACCTTTCAGAGCTTCCCTCTCTTCCTCCTCTCTGCCCTCCAGGCATCTAAACTATAACTCTGACAAGGTTGCTGCCCTACTTAAAGACTCTTCAGTGCCTTCCCATCCAGCACAGGGCTCAATCTAAACTCCTCACCCAGCAGTCAAGGCCTTTGTGACCTCACCTCAACCAACTTCTTGACCTCCTCTCAGTCCCTGGAACACCTGTCTGGTTCCTGGACTCACTTTCAAGCATCTGTAATTGCTACCAACTTCTCTCATTTACAAATTCTCCTCTTCCACAACATCTCCCACCCTGCCACCCTAAGTCTTCTTTCAAGGCTCCTTCTTAGAAAGTTGCCTCCACTATCTCTTCTCACTAGTTGGTCCACTTCCTCTGCTTTCCCCCAGAACCTTGACTTGGCTGTGTGTTTTGCGTCTGGTCTCCTGCTTTGGACTGTGAGCACCATTCCAAACTCGTCCCCAGCTGCCCAGCTCGTCAGCAGCTGCCCAGCTAGGGACTCCCGATCTCCATATTCCACATTTTGCACTTCAATAAGACAAATTACTCAGCCTCTCTCAGCCTCAGCTGTCTCATCTGTAAAAGGGGAGTAACATTGTACATCAGAGAATTGTAAGGATGAAACTGAGGATGCAGGCAAAGCTCAAAGTTCATCTGGCACGTGGGGTATGCTCAATAAATGTTAGCTCTTGATGATGAATAACACTGATAACGAATGTTTTAGAATAAATACACACGTGATTCTGCTCTCAACTCCCGGCATCGCCCAGTCTTGAGAGGAGAGGAGAGCAATAGTCTTAGGGTGTGGAGGTCATTCATTGGCAGGAGATAGCTTTGTTCCGAGCTGGTCTGTCCCAAGAGTGAAGAAAAAGGCATTAGGTGCTCTCTAGTCCTTTTCTCTCAAACCTCCAGGTTAGAGTTAAAAATATCGCAGGGAGAGTCCGGAGGCAGGTGAAGATCGCAGCTAGGTTTTAAAGAAGAACTAAACTTGTCAAGGGCCGTCCAAGTGAAGGTGTCAGGCTCAGGGACCCAGCGGAATGCCAGCCGAGCACCCCCCCACCCCCGCCCCGCCCCGCGCTCCCTCCTCCTCCTCCTTCCTTCCAGCGCCAGCGGGCGGCGCGCTCCGGAGGGAGAGCAGGGGCTGGAAGTGCCTACCCCCTCGGCGCACGCACCTGCCCCCCGTGCCTGCCTCTGAACCCGCCCCGACTGGGCAGCCAGGGGCGCCCCCGCCTTCCTCCCCCCGGGCCGGGGAGCCGGGGGGCAGCGCCGGAGCCCGGGGGGAGCGCGGCCCCGCCGGCCGGTCGGCCAGGGCTGGGGGCGGCTAGGACGGCCCAGGGTAAGCATTGACAGGGGGGGACGCGGGCGGGGCCGGGCTGGGTCGGGCCGGGGGCGGCTCGGGGGAGGTGAGGGGGGAACGGCCGGGGCGACAAGGACCAGGGCGAGGAGGGAGGAGGGGGCCGGCAGGCTGGCGGGGGAAGCCGCTCGAGGCGGCCACGTGAGAGCTGGAGCAGGGTTGAAGGTGGTGGGGGTTGCCTGCTAGATGCTGGAGGGGAGAGCAGGCTGGGCTCCGGCATCTCCCCCGCCCCCCCAACTCCTACCAATCAGGTCATGGGGAGCCCAGCATCCTTCGACGCCCCCACCCACTCACTCCCACATGAACGTGGTGGGGACAAACAGCTGGCAGACGTGTGACTTGGTGCACGGGACTAAAAGGACCCACCCTTAGTCTGGGGCAGGGACTCAGGTGTCCAGGCCAAGGAGTGGGGAAAATAAACTGGCTTTGGCCCCTGTGTGTGTCCCCCAGTCTCTTGCCTGGGCGCTGTCTGCAGACTCACTGCAGAGCGCAGGCCTTGGGGAGGGACTGCTCAGGGGCTGGGCCCTGCTTCTCCAAACAGCCCCCTTTCACCCTCACCCATCCAGGACATTGCCTGGGAAGAGGGAGGGGATACCGGTCACCTCTAAGTCATGGACAGGGCCACGCTTGGGCCTGGTGAGTTCCAGGAGGCTAGCCCCAGCCTAGGGGCCTCTTTTGCACAGCTCCCTGGCTCCAGCACTGTGCCTCGCTTTTATTTCCCTGTTGTTCTCCAAAAAGGACTGGTTTCTGGGCAGGGAGTTTAGTGTCCAGGAGAATATGCTGGTAGGATACATCCTAGATATATATTTCTAAGTTGCCACACCCAGAGGGAGGCAGGGGACTCATCTTTGATTCCTTGCCCTCTCTCTTCCTCCCCTAGAATGCCCCCCTCCCCACCTGCTTGTGCTGGTTATATAATTAACCCAGTTGAGGCTCTCTGCCAAGCTGACAAGTGTCCAGGGATGCCCGAGGGGCTGAGGGCCTGGAGGGATTTATGGGGAAGAGAGACTGGTACTTCTCTCAGTTGGGAGCTCATATAAGTAGATAAGCACCTGTTGAGGAAAGGACACTGCATAGCTCAACCGGCTATATGGTCTTCATTTCCCCAGGTCTCTGTTTTTTGGCTTTTGTTTTTACCTTCAGTAAAATGGGGAGAAGACACACACACACACAACATGTGAGCAACAGTGGATAGTGATCCATCCCAGGATTGCTAAGATGTCTCATTGCGATCATGAAAAACCGTAGATGAAGGAAGGGCTCCCGCACGTAACAATGGCCACTCTTTATTGAACACCTGCTCTGTGCCAGGCACTGGGTTTTACTTGCACAACCTTACCACAGCCTGTGAATTTTGTTGCCTGAGGTCACACTTGAGGTGAGTGACAGAGCCAGGAATCCAACCCTGGTGGGTTTCACTCCAAATCCTGCCCTTTATTTGCTATGCTGTCTATATATGTACCTGGTGGATTGGGTCCTCTGAACCAGGACAGACTGAGGGACATTCTGTGAACTGCGCATATATGGAAAGAACATGCATCCACACAGGAAACATACATACAGGCTGCAAAGCATGGCCCTCTTGGAATCCAGCAAACTCATCTGCCTTGGACCCATTTAGCAGGCACTGGCGTCACCCTTCCCGGGATAGTTCCCCAGACAGGTCTCAGTACTAGCCTCCCTGGTCACCATCTCCAACAGAAGAAGAAGAGGCACCTAGCTAAGAGACTTATGTAGGTTATCTCCAAAGTAGGGGCTATTGACCCTACTTTAACATATATGCAGAGCACAGCTCAGATTGGGCAGGTGGGAAAATACTCAAGCTCTAAAGTCACTGAAACTGAGCAAGCAAGGAGCTAATGAGTCCATAGCAAGGTCCAACTCTAGCAGCCCTTTCCTGGCTGCTAGCACACCTGCTGTGTGCCAGGCCCTCTGAACCCCGGGAGTTTGCCAGAGTACCAGCCCTTTGCCAGTCAGCATTCACCAGCTAGAATCACTAAACTTCGTACTGTGACATCGTAGAAGAGTAGCTGCCATTCCCAGCTGTGTGACTGGGTATACTTCTCATTTGGAGTCTTCTCCCTAAAGTGGGAACACCTATTCTAGCCCTTAAGGATGTTGTATTCACTGAGGATAACCTGTGCTAACAGAGCAAGTGCTCAACAACAAGTGTTGCCCTCCAGAGCCAGGCAGTCATTTAGGCCAGGGGTTCTCGATGAGGGCATGTGGGGTCATCAGGGTGATGAGAGGCTGCTGCTGCTGCTGGCAGATACCTCCTGGCAGCCGGGAATGTAAAAATCTCCTGTTCAGTTCCCTCCACAAAATGCCAGGAATGCCATCACCGAGACACACTGGCCTAGTCTCACCCCGGAGGACGAAGAGACCCAAACTCCGAGGAGTCACTGGCTTGTCCCAGGCTCTGGGGGGAAGCTGGGCTCTAGTGCTCTTTCCACTCTGCTCTGCAGCCTGCCTCAGTCAGCCAAGAGTCAGGTCATAATACAAGTCAGGAGAGATTGATTCCCGCTAGTGCGAGGGCAGGAAAAAATGGAGAAGCAAGGATGGAGAGGCTTTCAGTAGATGAGACGGGGGTTTGGGCATTCCGAGAGGGGAAGGGAAGGCATTCCGAGAGGCAGTAACGGCTTCAGCAAAGGCCCTGCCCGAGGTGGAAAAGTGCAGGACGTGCCCAGGGCAAAGCCGGCCCACTAAGTCCACCTCTTGTCCCCACAGTCCAGGTGGAGGCCGCAGAGGGCCCAGGGCGAGCAGGGGCAGCAATGGTTGGTCCTGACGGTGGCTGAGCCCCCAGCCCCTGGAATATGCAGCCCGGGGGAGCCCCAGGCAGCGGCGAGGACGCGGTGGCGGCGCGGGAGGGGAGGCATGGTCTCCACCTACCGGGTGGCCGTGCTGGGGGCGCGAGGCGTGGGGAAGAGTGCCATCGTGCGCCAGTTCCTGTACAACGAGTTCAGCGAGGTCTGCGTGCCCACCACCGCCCGCCGCCTCTACCTACCTGCCGTCGTTATGAACGGCCACGTGCACGACCTCCAGATCCTCGACTTCCCGCCCATCAGCGCCTTCCCTGTCAACACACTGCAGGTAGGAGGGTCCACAGGGACAGCGGGGCGGGGCGTGGGGCAATGGAGAGGTGTGGAAGAGGCTGGACTCCAGCCCTCTCCAGGCTCTGACCCTGTTGCCAGGCCTCCACCACTGGCTTTGAGAGCTCTGCGCTGCACCATGGCCCAGACCAAGAATCCATTCATTTGTGCACTAGTTAATTCAACGAATATTTGATGAGTGTTTAATTTGTGCCAGGCCTTGTGGTGGGCACTGGGGTAGAATGATATGTAGAAGGGACAGCAGAAGAAAATGTCAGGACCTGGGAAAAGTGTGTTCTCAGAGATAGGTCTCTTGTCCAAAAGCCTTTTCTCTTAAGTGACGCTCTGTCCCTGATTTCAGGACTGGCCCACTGGGCACCCTTCCTGTGTCAGATTCAGATGCTCCCAGTGCCCTGGCTTACAGTGCTCCTTCCCCAAGCCTGCAGGACCAGGTCCTCCTTCTTCTCTCTAACTCTGGCTTGGGAGGGGGTGGGTGCAGGGGGAAGCTGAGCCCTAAGACACGTTTGCTCGCTGAAGGCAGCCCCTAACCAGTGTGCAGAGGTTTCGCCCAGAAGGATAGGCAGAGTGGTGGAGGTAGGAAGGCAAGGGCCACAGCTTGGTCAGTAGTAATTGTGCAAATACAGCAACCTCTCAGGCAGGGCTAGGGCTGGTGGCTGGCGAGGGGCTCAGGCTCAGCACTGTCTCAGCAACCCCTGGGCAGGAGGGCCTTGGCCTAGCCTCAGAGACACTTGTTTCTTCCAACTCAGGTCAGCACCAAAGACGAAACCGTGATTCACACATCTACGCCTTGAAAACAGTGAGGTCAGGGCAGTGGGTCTGAGGGTCAGGGTCTTCTAATTCCCATCCAAAGGAGATTTTAACAGTAGCCTGAACAGATACACAGATCTTGATCCAGTCCTGCATTTTGTGTATTTTGAGCTTTGTGTGTTTTTCACATTTTGTCGTGTATTTATTTTTAGTTTTAATTTAATTTCAGTTTCAGCATAGGTAACAATAGAAAAGTTCAAACGTGGTAAAAAGGTACACCCAGAGGAATCTCAGTCTTACCCTGATTCTTGCCCCACTCTCTATAGCCATTCTCATTTTTTTAAACTCATACTTCCAGTGTTTCTTTAAACAAATAAAATGTATTTTTATTCCACTCCTTTTCTTCCATTAAAAAAAAATAATAAAATGTTCTATACCTTGTTTTTTTGACTGAACATTATAACTTGGAGATCTTTCCATGTCAGTATCTAGTTGTCTTCATTCTTTTCCCACAAATGTGCTGCATTCTGCTGGGGAGACGTACTATGGAGTCCCCTCTTATTGGACAAGTGGGTTGTTTCCAGTCTTTTACTGTTTCAAATAATGCCACAATGAGTAGCCTTGTACGTAGTCTTTTTGTAAAAAGAGAACCATATCTGTGGGATGGATTTCTGGAAATGACATTGCTTATATCAAAGCGCAGATGCAACCGGAGTTTGGAAGGTGTCAGAATCCCCTCCCCTTCTATAAAGCGGCACATTTTGTGCTCTTGCGAGCAGTGCACATGAGCGCCTGTTTCCCCACAGCCTTGCCGTTAGAGTGTATTGTCAAACTTTAGGATTTTTGACAATCTGATAGATGATATATGATAGTCTCGGTGTAGTTTTTATTCGCATCTCTGATCATAAGTGAGGCCGAGAGCATCTTTTTATATGTTTAAGGGCCTTTGTATTTTTTTTCTGACAGTTATTAATGACCTATGCCTATCTTTCTATTGGATTGTTGACCTTTTCTTCTTGATTGACCCTGAGTTTTGGATTCCCAAGGACATCTAAGACTTCACTCCTGAAGCACAGATAAGAGAGTTTGAGCAGAAAAGCCCTAAGAGGGGACCCAGGAAGTCTCAAAGATCAAATATAAAACAAAAGAATCTTGATAGCACCATCTGAAAGTAAAAATACATTATTTCCCAATGCCAGGTGAAACCCAGACCAGGAGAGTAGGGTTTCCTGGGTCAGAGGCTCAGTCGTTCCTTCTGCAGACCCCTCTCCTATCAAAGAAGGAAGCTGAGCTTAGAAGGTGTATGCAACCCACCAAAGGAATGAGCAGCAAATGCATGGTTGAGACCCAGGAGGCTAAACCTCCCTCAGCTCCTCTGTCCTTGGAACTAGACTCAGTTTTCATTGCTCCTTCTTTGTCTTGACACAGCCCCAAGATAGTCCTTTACAATCTGGGACCCTGCACAGAACAAGCTGGAAGGAAAGCTGAGTTTTCTTGCTTCCTCCTTTCAATCATGGGCAAAGGGACAAGCCAGCCAACCGGGAGCCTTCCTCCTCTTCCTTTTTGAAGCCCCCGGAGAGGAGTTGGTGGGAGGCAGCCTAGAGGCCCCCTTGAGATGGCATGTTGTGGGAAACGTGGGGCTGTCACCCTTGAAGGTTGGCAGTCATTCCCTCTCCACAGCACAGAGCTGGAAGAGGGTGGGAGCCTCTCTGTCTGTTTCCCCATCCCTCCCACTTCCCACTGATCTCTACTCCTTGTGTGTGATGGGGCAGGAACCATATACACATGTGAGTCCCAAGGAGGTTACTGTGTCCAGCGAAATGGAATCTTCCCTGGCCTGAGAAGCCAGTTAATGGTTTCCTACAGTTTTAGATATGTCCTCAGCATCTTCCCCCTGCACCAAAGTTAAAACTCAGCACAAAGAAAAGATGCCACATCATCTCCCTGGGGGAAATCCACTGCAGCAGCTTCTAAGCCTTTGAGTTGGGAAGTGCTTTTCTGGCGTCAGACTTAACTCTCTACCACTGCCACCGAAGTCTTTTCCCTTTTGTTCCTTCTCTGAGGTGGAGAACCAGCTGTAGTCCTCCTTCATGCCCGGTCCCTGCCCTGGCTCAACTCACAAGCTGGCAAAGGAGACATGCTTACACCTCCTGCTCATCTTTTGACCTGGTCCCTCAAGAGAAGACCCTGGTTCCCCTTGTTCTTGAAGGCCTCTGCCTCCCCCAACTTCAGGGACCCACTTCTTTCCACACACTGGCTGCCTTCAAATGCTCTTGCAGTTACCATCTGCTGGCAAGTTAATTAGCTAATTAATTCTTAAGGAACCTTCTCTTTAGTGCATTCAGCCTTTCCAGGGGTCTATTCATCTTTAGCTACAGCTAAAGAATTTGCCACAAGCATTCAGGTAGTTCCATTTCCCTGGAGCTGTCCTGGGGCCCTGTTCTACTTCAGCCCCCATTTTGCATCCAGTTTCAGTCTTTTTCTCCTCAAGCCTTCTCTTTCTCAACCCTAGGGCAGGGTGGAACATACAGAAGGGGCACATCAGGTAGCAGTCTAAGGGCAGTGTTACAGGCAGGAGTCTTAGTGATCTCAGCATAGACCAGGTGGGGTTCAGAACCATGGAGAGCTCACCAGGTTAGGAAGGACAGTTAAGGAGCCTGCTAGGAGCCAACCCAATGCAAGGAGAACGTATGTAAAAATGAGGCAGGTCTGACTCTGGCCCTCTCAAGAGCTCACAGCAGAAGTGGGGAGCTGGTGATGGAAACAGCTCTAACCAAGGTATAATCACAGGAGATGAAGGGAATAGTCCCCTGCTTGCAGGAAGGCCTCTTGGAGGAGGAGGCATTTGAACTGAGTCTTGTAAGATAGGATTTCAACAGGTCTAGGCTTTTAGAGGCACTTAATATATGTACTCGAACAAAGATATATAGGATGGATGGATTGGGGGACAAAACGAGCCAAGGAAGATATCATCTCTAGATGTGCACAGGACAGTGCAATGGCCCTGGAGGTCAGACAGTGTGATCTGCCCTATCCTGGCTTGGGGATGGGGAAGCCACAGCACTGAGCTCCTCCATTTTGCCCTGGACTTGGCCTCCTGGGAATGGGTGGGTGTGAAAGACTTGGGTTGCAGTGGCAGGGGAGTGTGCTGCTAGTCTATGGCTGGAGGTGGCTGGAGGCAAAGGGAGCCCTTACGGCTGCTCTGACCTTGGCACTGACTGGGGTTGTTGCAGGAGTGGGCAGATGCCTGCTGCAGGGGACTCCGGAGTGTCCACGCCTACATCCTGGTCTACGACATCTGCTGCTTTGACAGCTTTGAGTACGTCAAGACCATCCGCCAGCAGATCCTAGAGACAAGGTGAGGGCCTGGGATACAGTCCATTGCCACCTCAGTGGATGTCCCAGTGCTAGCTAGTTCCCATGAAAAGGGTGCAGTGGGGGGATACAGATAAGTACCCTCTGGTTCTCCCACATACACTCAAACACGCATACACAACATTTTTCTGTCCCCATTTCTGTTAACTAATTTTAGGACCTATGAGGTGGCTAAGTCTAGTACATTGGTTAAGAGCAGGGTTTCCGAGAACAAGACTGTCAAGGCTACTCAGCTGCATGACTTTATTTTGTTTATTATTATTATTATTTTTAATCCCCACCCCCACCCCCGACCTATCGATGGATGCCGTCTCCCCTTAAGAACTGGATCTCTGAAGGCGGGCATTTCCTCCCACACGCTTGTGCTGGCTGTGCACCCAGGGCCTGGCTCACCCAGGGCCTGGCTCGCCCAGGGTATGGGCGGTGGCTCTGCTGGGGCTGGAGCCCAGGACCTTCTGGGACCTTCTGCGTGTAAAGCAGACGTGCTAACCACTACTCTGTGGAACCACCCCTGCATGACTTTGGACCAGTAAATGTGTAAGCCTCAGGTTCTTCTATAAAATGGAGATAACAATAGTACCCACCTTTTGGATCATGCGGATTAGAGACTATACCTCTAGAGTTTAGCGCTGCAACTGAACAGACGTATGTTAGTACTATTATTGACCAGGCACAACCTGCCGTCATTGAAGTCCAGTGATTGCGAGACTGGCAGAGTTCTGAGATTCCCACCTCACTCCACAGGGTGATCGGCACCTCGGAGACGCCCATCATCATCGTGGGCAATAAGCGGGATCTGCAGCGCGGACGCGTGATCCCACGCTGGAACGTGTCACACCTGGTGCGCAAAACCTGGAAGTGTGGCTACGTGGAGTGCTCGGCCAAGTACAACTGGCATATCCTGCTGCTCTTCAGCGAGCTGCTCAAGAGTGTTGGCTGCGCCCGCTGCAAGCACGTGCACGCCGCCCTGCGCTTCCAGGGCGCGCTGCGCCGCAACCGCTGCGCCATCATGTGACACGCGCCCGCTCCGCCCGCCCTGCCCGCCCCAAGGGCTGGCTGCAGCCCCGAAGGCCCCCAACGGCTTTCCCACAGGACTGCGGGGCTTGAGCCGGGAGCGGCAGCAATATAACTCTGATGGTCCGGGCTTGAAACGTCCCCGCAGCCACCCACCTACGTGAGAGGCAGAGGGCTAGAGGGAGCCTCCCCATAAATGCCCATTCCGCCCCTGTCTCCTGCATCTGTCTTCCTGGGACGGCCGCCTTTTAGTGCTGTAGTTAGTGCAGTACCCGGCCCGGCCCCAAGAGGCGCCATAGCCTTTTGGGATTGGGGGTGAGCGTGAGGAATGGAGGGTGGGGGTGGGGAGGTGCTGCCTTGGCTGGGCCCCACCCATCTTCTCCGGAGTGTGTCTGTCATTGCGCCATGTCTTCCTTTCCCTTGTCCATATGTCTGCCCACCTGTCTGTAGGTCCTTAGCTGTCTTTTCCACCCTCAGGTCCCCCTCCCTGCCCCTAGCTCCGTTCACAGGGCTCTCATTTCGTCCATCCCCTTGTCGGAAATCCAGGCAGCTTCTTTGTGAGGCCAGCCTTCTGACTGTCAGCACCACCGGCACAGGACAGAGAGATGCGGGTGGCCCAAGGACCACAATTGGGTCCAAGGGTTGAGGTCCCAGATCTGTCAGGGGGAGAAGGCTGAGGTCTCCCTACTCCAGGGAGACCTCCCCACCCAGCAGCCCCTAGAGACACAACAACCTACCTTCCAGCCTTAACTAGATGGTCCGTCCCTGCCGGGTGCCCCTCACCCCCTTCCTGACCCCGAAGCCAGATCACCCCCTGGGTTAAAACTTTTTTTCTTGACAGTGTGGAAAGGGAGTCCCCCAAATTTATATATTTATTTCCATGATGCCAGGTTCCATCCCTCTATTCCTTCCTGCATTGGGTGGTCTGGCAGACTGGGAGATACTGGTTTTGAGAAGCTGTGGTGAGCAGGCTGTTTTCCGGGGTGGAGGTCGGGGGGTCAGGTTGTGCCAATGAAGAGACTCTCTCCCCATTCCACCCCAATATGATGCTCCAGACTCTGCCTGCTCGAAACTCAGATTATCCTGATTGGTCTGGGGGAAGGGTAGAGCCAGAAAAAGAATTATGGGGACCCCTGTGCTTGGGGAAGATATGCCCACATCCCCACCCCCAGATGGATGCCCTCAGGATCTATGCCTCTTTGTCTCCAAACCAGTTGACCCTATACCCTGACTCACTCCACCCCATTTTCTCCGGCTACCTGGCCGGATTTCTACCTCTCGTCACTGGAGCTGATCACTGTCAGTTTTGTACCGATTTAGAAATAACAAAAATAATGAAGCACCGGGAGCCGCCTAAGGAATTCTTGGAGGACTTGGACGGCAAAAGAAATGCTGTATGTCCCCTGCCCCCTGGCCGAGTCCTCCTTGAGGCTGAGCCCTCAGCCCTGGTCTAGTAAGAGGAGAGCAAGGTCCCTTGTCAGAAGAGGGGCAGATAGAACAACCCAGCCTCGACCTAGCCGAGCTGCATTGTATAGACCAGGTAATCAGGTGGCCCAGAGCAGTGATGGAGAGGAGTCTGGGGGAGGGGTTGTGGGTGAGGAGTTTATTGTCCAGATCGAGTGAGAGAAAAGCTATGAATCCCCCAGCTGATTCCCTCTCCACCCACCAGGGTAGCTCAGCCCTACAGTGACTGCCCTGACCTTGGGCAGTACAGTATTCCTGGGTTATAGTCCCTGCTGTGCTGCATGACTTTGGGCAAGTAACCTGCCTGCCCTCTCTGAGCCTCCCTCTGAAACAGAGGAGGTGGCTCCCCTTCCCCACACTGTGGTTGGGAGGGTAAGGAAGAGGGCCTTCCCCCTTCATCCCCTGCATCCTGCTCCCTGGGTCACCAAGGGGACAGGGTCAGGGATGGCAGCATCTCACCTGCCCCATCGCCATCACCACCCCCTCCAGCTCTGAGGCACCTGAGGTGGGGGTAGGGGACCCAGGCCTCTGGCTGCCCCTGTGGGAGCCATAGGAATGTATTGCCTGGCTGGCCCTCCTCACCCCCTCCGCTTCACCCCAGGTCTTTGATTTCTATTTTCTCCACCCCGATTCTGAGTCTCCGTCCTCCTCCCTGCCTCCCCCCACCCACCCAGGGTTTCCCACCACAGGGTCTGGAAGTGTGTGTGACACCCATTGCGCTGTGATCGGAAGTCAGATTAAAAATCAGGGAGTGTTTTCCCTCGTTTCTGTACCACAGTGTCGGCTCAGTTCCTACAGTGGGAGGGAAGGGGCTTCCTACAGGGTCTGCTGAGCTCTGCCAGGTAAGGAGGGTGGGGGTGATGAGGTGGCCGAGTCCCAAAACCCAAGTAAACCAGAAGAACTAAGGGGAAGAGTTTGGGACTCAACTCCCCACCTACCCTTGAACCCTCCCACTGATCAAAACCATCCAGAGGGGAAGCATGACATCTCTCTCTGCCACTCTCTCAAGCAAACTTTCATAACTGGACTCAATCCCTGCTTCTGCTTGTTTTTGTCCCTGTTGCTGCTGAGCCTCTGTGGCCCCTCTGTCATAACTTCATGGGTGTAGATGTGTTAACACTCTCATCCATCCCTCTTGACTCTGATCTTAGTTCCCAAACCCCAGAGCAAAGCTTTGAAGTCCGGCAGGAAACTTGTGTAGGGTGGCCCTTTGTCCCTGTCCATGGTGCTGATGCACCAGCTGCTTCCAGGAGAAACAGGCGCTCTGGGAAAGGTCTGCTGAACCTCAGGAGAGGAAGACTCCTTTACCCCCAGCTCCAACCCTTCGTTTCCTTCCCCTCCCACTGTTTGAGGCTCCGTCTTCCTGCACCACCACAGTGCTACAGAGAGGGACTCAAGAGCTGGGGGCTCAAGGACAGACCCACATGTGTTTAATAAATAATAAAGAGTTGTGGGAATGGTGGGCATAGCCAGAGGACAGGAGTTTGGGGAGCTGAAGTTGGAGAGGGTGATAAGATATAGGGTGTCCCCACAACTCCTATCCTAACTCGAGTAGGAATGGGAGTGATGGGTTGCCCCTTTGCTCAATCAGGTAGAATGAGTCTATATTTGTCTTCTGACCCATCCTGGTCAAGACCCTGAATTGAGGAGAGGAACCTTTTCTTCTGTTTCTGCAGATGCGATTCCAATGGATACATGGGTATTTTTTTCACTTCACCCCCCTACCACATCCACAGGCTTCAGGGGTGAGAAGCCACTCCTCAGACCCAGGACTCTTCCTCAGGTGAGGGTGGAACTTGACCAAGCTGCTGAAGCCCCAGGCCCTCCGAAGGCTGAGAGCTGCTCTCTAGTGGGGCCGCTGGCTCTTTCCTCTCCTTTCCTTCCTCCTCCTCCCCTGCCCAGGCTCTGTCCACCCGGGCTGCCTCCCCTCCCTTGCTACCCAGCACTGTTGCTCTCGCCAGCCTACCCCTAGTGGGCACCCTGGCTGGACCCAGGCAGAGGTAGGCCAGGGGCTTAGGGATTCTTGAAGGCTGTTTCTCGGGCCTATGGTCTCTCCGGGGCCGAATTCTGGGCCTCAGCTTCAGCTTGTAGATCGATGGTACTCTCTGGGGCTTCCGGAGTGTTCTCTTGCCCTTGCCCAGACATGCCTTGGCTTTGTCAAAATTGGGGTTGAAGGGCGATGGTGTGGAGTCCTCCAGGCTGGCAGACACAGTAGAGGCTGAGCAGTCCTGCCCTCCTTGAGCTGGGACCCTCCTTATCCTGATGCCCTTGGAACTCAGGCTTGCCTTTGTCCATGGTCCACTCTCTCTGGCTCCCAGTTTCTCTTTTGGGCTTCCTGGGCCTTCAGGAACAGCCAGCTTAGGGGAGCCTGTAGAGGCTGCCTTCCAGGCTCCCAGGTCCACTTTAATGAGGGGTGGCGGGCCCTGAACCAGTTCTTGGATGACTTGGTCATAAAGACCCCCAGGCTCAGGCCACTGCCCACCCAGGCTGGGGACATAGACTCCACTACGAGGGGTGACTCCAGACCTTGGGCTCTGGGAATGAGCAGCCCCCACCTTTAGCAGCTTCACATTGGCCAAAAGCTCCTCCTCAAGGCTATGGTAGGATTGCTCCTTGGTCCCTTCCAGGGGTAGGGGAATGTACCTTTCCTCCTGGTCTTGTGGGCCCGGGTCCAGGGACTCTCCAGCCTCTGCTGTCACCCAGATATCTAGCTTCTGGTCTCCTTGCCTCCCTCCCACAGAGCAGTTCTCAAGTCTAGACCCAGCCAGGCTCCCAGTGATGGCCCTTAGTGGGGTGGAGCTTCTTCCCTGTTCTGTTGTGGGACCTCCACTTGCAGTACGTGGAAAACTTCTTCCTGGAGTTGGGGGTTGGGCAGGGGACCGCCAGACAGGGATTTTGGTGAGTCCTTTCACAGGGGATGGAGAACAAACAGATGCTGGCTCCCTGAACTGGGAGGAAGCGCCCTCAGCTTCACCCCGGGGTGGCTGCCTGGGGCCCATGGGCTTGGCTAAGCTGGAGTAGTGAGGCAGGGGAGATGGTCCTCTTGCTGGTGTCCCTTTGGCAGTGGCCTCAGGAGCTCGGAGTCTCTGAGGAGTGGGGGCCCTGGCATGGGTTCCCTGGCGGTCTGTCTCCTCATGAAGCCAAGGTGTAGGAATCCTTCCCCTGGGAAGTTCAGGGGGGTGTCTGTCCTCTCTCTTCCCTGAGGACATGCACTGTGGGTCTTGGCCTCTATATCTAGGTAAAGATTGTGGACTGGGTGGGCTGTCCCCAGCTGGCAGCTGCCTCTGAGATGGGGTGAGTGGCTTCTCCTGGCACCTGAAAGAGAGAATCATAAGGCTGGTAGAGTCATCTAACCCAGTCCCTGGCTCTGGGAAAAGATAGCTTTCCCCAGACAGAACTCGAAGGGGTCCAGACTTCATGCTGAAGGAAACAGATGCTCCCTCTCTCTCTCTCTCTCTCTGCACCTGCCCAAGAGTCTTCCTTATGGAAGGTACTTGTTAAATTTATTCTCCCTCATTCACTGTGTAGGGTTACTGCAAATCCCACAACTACAGGTCACCAGTCTTGGGTGACAGGGGGTCTTAGTGTCTGCTTTACCATGAAATGGAAGAAGGACCTTGGGTAAGTCTGTTCCCTTTATGAGATTCAGCCTCCTCCTCATCTGTGAAATGGGAGGGCATATGAAGTATGTAACTAGATGATCCCAAAGGTACTGGATGCTTTTTCGGTTCTGAACACCTGAGGCCTTGCTGGGGTAGAGGCACTGCTGAGAGACCGCTCCCTTTGTCTTGAGTGTGGACTCCAACGAAGAAAGAGCCCCTTCCCTGTCCCTCCCCTGTACCTCAGGAATGTTGCTGTCTCTCTGAGCACCCCTGCCCCTGCTCCCAATTCACTGCAGGGTCTGGAGGAGGAGGTGGGGGGCTTCAGCTTTCTGCCTGAAGAGGTATATGTCTTCCAGTCCACAGGGAACAGTGGGCTCTGGGAGCGGCTGATGGTCATCGTAGGCTGTAGCTGCGAGGGCTCATCCTGCACCCTCACTTCATGCTGCACCGGTGGAACTGGGGTCTTCAGGGAGCTGCCTACCTTGTGTGCTACCAAAACAGCCCCCCAGAGAGAAGAGAACGAAAGGGTTAAATTCCTGCTGATGGTTCCTCTCCCCCAGCTGTCCCAGTCTCCACATTCCACACTACAGACAATGGTACTTACAGTGACAGTGACAGCACTGGTGCCAGAATTTTCTTATAGGGGTTTAGGGGATGAAGTCTGGTCAGAGGACTCAACTGGGGTGCTGGTGGTGGGGAATGACTTGTTTAAAACTGTGTTTGTATTGCAAATCCACATCTTTTACTTAGATTGCATGCTTATTTGGGTGGCGTGAGGTACTGATGGAGAGTACTGGAGGACTAAAGATCCCTTCAAGTCATGTTTGGTGCCACCACGGTAGATATCAGCAGACCTAAGTCCTGCCAAGAAGCACGCTGACCAAATGCTGATTCTCTGTGTGTTTGGCGTCATCTTGTGACTATAATTGGTATTGCATCATAGCTCCTCTGCTTTCCTTCTAGGGCTGAGCGGGTACCACATGGTACTTTCTATAGTATCTTCCTTTCTCCATCCTCTCCCCCCACCCTTTCCCCTGGAGATCAGACCGACCTTCCCCTTCCAGCCCCCGGCCCAGAGCATAGGGAGGGGACTCTCAAGAGACTCACAGAGGGATGTGCACCGGCATGGATCGTGTTTGTCCAGATAATGGCCAAGTGTGTCCCAGCCACCCCCCACACGCACCATCACATGGTTCCGGAGGACCTGCAAGGGCCAAGGGTAAGGTTGATGGAAGAGTGGAGGGTGTCCCCTATTCCTAGACCAGCCTGCAGGCTTCCAGCATGCACTCCCATCCATGTACACACGCACATGCAAATGCTCCCTTTCACACGTGTGTAGTTGGGAGTGTGCATATTTTGCAGCCTGACTGTCCTCCATGACTGGCATCAGATAACACATGTTGTCATGGGTGGAAGCCAGGCTGACAAACAGAAAGTTGCCCCACAATGAAACAGGGGATCTCACAAGCATTGCGTAGTCTGGCCCTAGAACCCTCTGTTTTCTCTCTCCACTGTAATAGGGTTTGCCCCTGCAAATGCTTGTATCAGAAATGGGGTCCTGGCTTTGCCTTGGTGTGTGTGTGTCAAAGAAGTCGAAGGAAACTTAGCCCCACTCCACTCTGGGTCACAGCCTCTCCAGGATTCTATTTCCTCAGTCGAAAAGTGAGGCCACAGTTCCTTGCCCCAGCCTACTTCACAGGGCTTTTGGCTTAGGGTCTGGGTCAGGGTTCAGGGAGCTGGCTACCCCTAGGTTTGGCCTGTGCCCAAGGTAAAGGCTCGGCCATGCCCCTGAGCTGTTATCTACACTGCCGGGTACATACTGTTTCTGGTGAGGAACAGTCAGATATGAGGGGTGGGGAAGTTGAGGTAGACACATTTCAGACCTCTACTACTGTTCACTCTGCAGAATGTACCAAGCCAGGCATATGAATTATGGGGTCTGTGTGGCTGGGCCACACCCTGAACACAAACATGGAACTGTCAGGCACTTTGCTTTGACCAAGCCTGTGGGTGAAGTGGAGGTGAAGAAAATTGAGAGTACGCTTCATAACCTACTCCTGCCTGGGGACCCCTCTGGACTAGGCTAAGGTGGAGGTGAAGGGGTGGTGGTTCTGGCTGCCCTAATGGGAAGAGGGGATTGACTTGCCAACTTTGTCAGGGATCTTCTGGAATTATCCAAGGGAGGGAAAGCAAGTCCCAAGGCCTGACAAGTTGAGGTGAATGGTGATAGCCTGCCCTTGCTGTCAGGCCTGGGCAAGGTCCCATGGAAGGAAATCCTATTCTGCTGATTCTGGGGTCCCTCCACCATCCTCCTGGGACTTACCCGGATAAAGATAAGGGTGTTGGAGTCCCCTACACGGTACTTCCCCTCAGACACCTTGACCATGGAGAACTGAACTGGGCACGTGCAGTGGCTCACGAGATTCTGAACCTGTGAAGAGTAAGCAATGGGCTGAGCCCTCCCTCTGCACAAGTGCCCAGCTTACCCCTCCACACACACTAGGTCAAGCCCAATGAGGGGCCTGCCTGCCCGCCAGAGCCAGCCCGAGACTTCTGCTGAGATCAGGGTTAGGGGCTGAGAAGCGAGTGGAGAAGACTTTTAATGCCAGTGAGAACAAGGCCTTGAGTGGTCACCTGTGATCCAGTGCCCTCAAGGTTAGGCTGACTGAGGTGGTAGGGTGTAATGATGAAGAAGGCGCACCTTGGCATCTGACGGGCTCGGGTCAGAACCTGCCTCCACTGTGTCACAGGCCTTAGCAAATTAAGAAACCTCTCTGAGCGCAATTCCTCGGTGGTAAATATGGGGCTAATCACAGTAAGGGCTAACTCCTATGACAAGCCCCCTCTGTGCCAGACACTGTCCTGAGCACTTTGCGCTTTAACATTTAATATGCATGTCGGCCATAGAAGGTACGGTTACTATCCCCGTGCTACAGATAGAGGAACCAAGGCACAGAGAGGTTAAATAATTTGACCAAAGTCACACAGCTGCGAAGCGGTGGAACTCAGACTTGATCCAAAGTGTCAGAGATGGCGCCAGAGTCTGTGTTCTTAAAAACTGTTCCACCAGGGGTTAAATGAGAGAGGTGCAGAGTGATGGATTTATAATAAAAACATAGTAAGTGGCTTAACCATTACTATATGTGATTAGCGCTGAGGCTCAAATTGGGACATGACTCAAAGGCACGTAGTGGATTAATGTCAGGGTGGGGACTGGAGTTCAAAGGGGACAAGAAAGGGAAGGGGAGAGGGGAGAGAGGTGGGAGAGGAGGGAGTGGCAAAAGAAAGCGGGGCGACGGGGTGGCGGGAGTGGGCTTAGGGGTGTGTCCAGAGCCCCGCACCATCTGGTCCAGGTTGCGGAAGTGGCAGGGCCGGCGCACGGGGGGCGCAGGTGGCGGTGGGTCCGGCGGGGGCAGGGCCAGTTCCTGCCGCAACTCCTCGTCGATTTCCTCCTCCAGCTGCACCAGAGTGGGCGCCGCAACTCCGAAGCGCCAGGCTCGGCGGCCCACCTCCAGCAAGCACAGCACCACGTTCTTCACGTTCTTGCGCAGCACCAAGTCCTCGGTCTCAAACATCAGCACCTCTGTCAAAGGGACGGGAAAGGGGGAGAGGGAGGGGTAGGCAGCCTGAACCCCCTGCTGACCTTTCCGGAGCCAAGCGGGTGTGAAAGTCCTGGCGGCTATCCCTGGACTGAGGTGGCAGGCATGGAGGGAGGTCTGGGTCTGAGGATCCCAAGCCAAGCCAGCCCCTAGGAAGGGTCTGAGTAGAATTGCTCATGCACTGAGTGCAGACAAGATGGCCTGTCTAACAGGAGAGCTCATGGGGGTGGGAAGAGGTGACATAGCCAAGCAAAAGAACCTGGGGCCTAGTTACCCGCCTGAGTGAAAGAGGGGTTAGCTCCACCTTGCCATTCTCCCCACTCAGTTGCCAGGACAGACTAGGAGGGAGAAGCAGTTTGTCCTGCTTCTGGACCACCCCTCCCATCTCCAGTATCCACCAAGCATCTCAAACTTCAACCCCCCCCCCCACTCCTGCCAACCTCCCCCACTCAGCTATAACCAGGCAGGGGTGAGTACAAGCTCTTGGGCCAGACTCCTAGCATTGGAACTCTGACTGTCCCACCCACCAGCTGTGTGACCTTGGGCTAGTCCCTGAGCCTCAGGGATGGAATCTGTTTCATGGTGTTGTGAGGATAGTGGTTAATATTTGCAGACAACTCTAGCATGTGGTAAGTGCTCTATAAAACACTGGATTTGATCCACCCTCCAGTCCTGCCCCTCGCTGCCTTGCCACCAGCCAGTAGCCACGCCTGACCTTCCCTCTGTCTCACCCCCACTGCCTTGGGAATGGAAGATGTCGCAATATCCGCTGCTGGGTCCGAGGCCAATGAGATGAAGGATCCTGACATGTCGCTCCCCTGAGTCACAAGCCCCAGCACGACTAGCCCTTCCTGAATGTCCACTGCCTCCTCCCTATCCTTCTTGTACCCACCCTAGGCCTATGCCCTCACCAGCTCCAGCTTCTAGTTATCCCAAAACAGTGCCTTTTCTGTGCCTTCGTCTCTGCCTAGAATTCCCTTTCTCCTGAAAGTTTCTTTATTCCACAAGTCTCAATTCAAACCACCTTCTATGTGGTTTCTCCCCTGCCTCCTCACATTCCACCTTATCAGGTGGCTGTTTCCTCCCCTGGCTTCCCAACACACACACCTCTCTTTTGAGCTTTTATCACTTAGGCTATAATTTATGTAGCTACTCATCCGTCTCCCTTCCTAGATCATGAACTCCTTGGATACTGGGTCTCAGTGCTCTGGGCCCTCAGTACCCAGCATGGTGCTTGACACAAAGGAGATAGGTATTCAATATGTGTTTGTTGAATGAATGAATCATTCAATCAACACATTTCTTTTTTTGAGGATTTACTATGAGATGGGAAAACTGAGGCATAAAAAGGGATGAGCTGGCCCAAGGCAAATCTGGAAGGAGGACATCAGTTTTTGACCCCCAATGCAGCCTGGGCCTCAGAGAGGAGGTGGACACCCTGCAAAGTAAGGGTCTGGAGGGGGTCCAGTGTGGGTACCTTGGATGCCCATCTCCTTGCGACACCACTGGATGAAGTTGGAGACATTGTCCCGGGCCTGGAAGGTGCCCGGCTGGGCGGCCCCGTTGCAGGAAACCCCAGCCCGAGGCATGGGAATCCTTTCGGCTCTGGCAGGTGCCTCAGCCAGGAAAGCCAGGGCGGCCTCGGTGATGGTGTTGGCATGCCGGCACAGCACCAGGCCCGTCTCCAGTCCCTGCAGGAAGTTGGCCGCGTTGATGTCCAGCCCATAGAGATCCCGAAGCCACTCAGCCAGGTCCTCCTTCATGGCTTCCAGGTACTGTTCGCTGGATTTAAAGGGCCGGATGCTGCGCAACGGAGGCCCCAGATTCTCAGGCCTCCTCCCACGTCCCCCAGATTGGGACATGGCTCAACTTTCAATAAGGAAGGAGGTGGGCACCTGTTCTCTCCTGCTGCTGCTTCTTGGCTGGTTCTCCCTGACTCTGGGTTTCCCGTCTATCCTCTGAGAGCCTAGGACTGCCGGCTCTGCTACTTGCCACAGGCTTTAGCCGCTGCCACCAGACCGGCCTGGTCCCCATCCCCCCACATTCCTCAGTCCCTGCCAAAACTTTTCCTACTTGGTGGCCCCGCAGCGACCTCACTCTCCAGCTGCCAGTCTGCTCAGAGTTTGCCGCTTTTCAGGAAGGATGGAGGTGAGGACCCTCCTCTCTCCCCCCAGGGCTGGATGGGTCAGGCTAGCTGCCTCTCACCCCCTACCGCTGGCAGTGGAGCCTGGAGTGGCTGTGGGCCTCTCCACTCTGCTTTCCTCTCTCCTTGGAGACAGCAGCTGCTATAAACACTCCTTGTTAACCCTTCTTGGAAGACGAAGACTGCCCTGCCAGAGCCTGCCCTGGAGGCGATAGAACAGGGAGGTGAGGCTGAGCAGGATGGGAGCTTCTAGGGAATGGTGGGGGGTGGGGAGCAGGGCCAGGGGGTGTTGTGCCCACAGCCTTTGGTGAGCACTGTAGAATGGGGATGAAATAGATCCGGCAATAGAATCCAAAGACTTGAGTTTAGCTTTGTACCATTTGCTAAATCCCTCTGTGATCTTTGTATCCTACCTACCCTCTCTGTGCCTTAGTTTCCTCAACTGTAAAATGGGAATAATAATATCTACCTCTCTGGAGTGTTGTGAGGAATAAAGGAATAATGTATGTGGAAAGTATCAGACCGTCAAGACAAGGTGGATCCCGGCTTTCAGTTATTCTCCCAGCAGCCCTGTCTAGGCTCCATGATCCCCACTTTCTTTGGAGAACCTTCTCCATCCCTAAATCTAACTAGGCGATTCCTCTAGAGGTACAGTTGCAGTACCTCACCCCAGGGCCACAGCACTGCATTCCTTCAACAAATATTTCTTGAGTCCCGATCGTGTGCCAGGCACTAGTATAGACCCGAGGATAGAGCAATAAATGGGGCCCCTGACCTCATGCTTACATGTCAGTGGCTGCTGAATGACAGATAACAAACAAATAAATCTATAGCAAGTCAGATGGTGATAAATTCCAGGGATGTAACTAAAGGAGATGAAGGTGTGTGGAGATTTATATAAGGTGGTCAGGAAAGGCCTCACTGACGTGGAGACGTGAGAGAAGTAAGGAAGTAAGACCTGCAGGTATCTGGGGGAAAGGTTGTTGGGCAGAGGGACTAGCCAGTGCAAAAGCTCCAGGCAGGAGCATGCTTGGCATATTTCAGGAATAGCAAAGAGAGGTGGGATATGAGGCAGAGAGGAAAGAGGGTCTCAGATCATGGAGGGCTTTTCTTCACCTTTAAAAGGGAATTTTCTTTCAATGACCTTATAAAGGCATCAAGGCCGTGATTATTTTACCCATTTTATGGATGAGGAAACAAGAAAAACCGAAGTGTGTAGGAGGCCTTAGATCCTCACTTATATGATCCCCTCCATAGGGTTGAGTGAGTGTCTTCATGACACAGCAGCCGGGTTTCCCCTGAGTTAAGGCAATGAGCTGGAAGTGGTGGAGTGGGAAGG
The DNA here is from genome assembly GCF_902729225.1 of Pteropus medius. Lineage (NCBI taxonomy): Eukaryota > Metazoa > Chordata > Mammalia > Chiroptera > Pteropodidae > Pteropus > Pteropus medius. The sequence continues at coordinate 8,478,630 of NW_024349799.1, read as the reverse complement.
AGAGCTGAGAAAAGATACCGATAGAACAGAAAGGCGAGGAGAGAAAATAATGATACAAATAAACGTAGTGCTTTAAGGGTCAGAAAAAGTTGTACTGTAGCACTATAGCTGACTTTCAGATGAGGAGACTGAGGGTCAGAGAGATAGCATGCCGAAGGTCAGACACCTTTTCTATTTATGTGGTAGAGCTGAGATTCCAACCCAGTCTATTGGGGGCCAAAGCCTCCCTCTACTCCCCCTTAATGCCTTTTTGTGAGGGAAGGTAGGGAACACCTGGGTTTTGAGTGCTTTTGGAGGCTCAAAAGGCAGCTATTTTTGCAGTGAACCCTATGGACAGGTTAGGTTCCAGACTCCAGACCTGCCTCTTGTGATCCAATAGAGGCCCTAGAGACCAAACCAAGTTCTATTGGTTCTGGCTACTCCCTCTCATCCTAGGCTCTGATCAGGGAAAGAGGGCAGCACAGCCTTGGGAAGAATGGATAAGCACAGTGAGTGGGCTGGAGGCGAGGTGGGGCCAGAGGGACATGACCTCTTGATTCCAGGGTGGACCAACCAGCTCATCACCATGGTAACCCCAGAGTAGCAGTCCAGCCTTTTTTTGAGTACCCATCCATGTCCAAGCCCTCTCCTTTTTCTTCCATGAATATTCTTGATATCTGCTCCCCCATCTTTACCTCCTGCTGTTCGGATCTTTGTCTTCTCTGGCCACAATGACTGTAATGGCTCCTAAGTGGGTCTCCCTCTATCAGAGGAAACATCCTAAAATACAGCGAAGTTAGAAAGCTCAGCAGCTCTACATTGCTGGAAGACCATGGCTCTTGGTATTTAGTTGAGTACTGTATGGTGAGGATGAAATAGACACAGCAATAGAGTCCACAGACGTGAGTTTAGCCCTGGACTCTTTGCGAAATCTGTGATCTTCATATGCTACCAAAGCTCAGACTCTATAGCCTGGCACCCCAAATCCTAATTCCCCCTCCTCCTGAAAAGTTCCTGGCACCCCTTTCTGGTTGTGCACTAGGTCTAAGCCTTTCACAACTAAAAGGCTCCTTAATATGTTCTCCTAAATAAAAGTACAGTGGACCCTGGTTCTCCACCATTAGCCACACCAAGAACTGGTTGAATCTTTCAAGCAACTTTTCCTGAAAACTTTCCAAAACTCTTGGATGAAATTCATAGGCCCCTCTGTGACCTACCTCATCATCTTCCTGAGAGGGTTGTGAAGATGAGGGGACACAATGTATGAAGAGTTTAGAATGGTGATTGCATGCAGTTCCTGCTCAATACATGTGGGCTAGAATGCTAATTTTATTATCATTCCCCATTGTCTTCAACCTCTTTAGGTTGGGCAGGGATCAACTGCAATTTTCCTTGACTTGTCCAGGTCAAACCCCAGGAATTGTGCCTTCCCTGCCCTCCTCCCCCTTCTTTTCATTACAAGTCTAGCTCCCCAGATCCAGCAGATAGCAGGGCACACAATGGTGCTGGGCCAGTATTTGCTGGTGAGAGTGGACACCTCCCAGCAAGGCAGGCTACTTTCCATGTCAGCTCAGGAACTGCCTGCCTGCGGGGACTACTGCTTGGAGTTGTGGAGTTTGTGCCCTGAACAAAAGTTACCAGCAAGAGGGGTAAAAGGTGGCTGAAATCTATCAGGCAATTGGGGTCAAGCCTGGAAGGAGGAAGAGACACCTTTTTCTAATTGGTCTGCCCATAGGGGGCACTTTTCCCGATTGTTCTGCTCATCAGAAGAGCTTTTTGCTAATCATACCGAGGCACTGTGTGCGCACCCGCCCGCCCACCCCGCATAGGTGATGCTGGGCTTCCTTAAGGCAAGGCCAACTTTGAAGAAGGAAGTCCCATCTAAGAAAAAAAAATATATATATATATGTACATATAATGTTTACATATATATAAACAACCACCCATTAGAATTCCAACCAGCGCACTTAATGTTTATTGACAGACTACACAGAGATCAGTAATAGCCCTACAGCCGATTAGAAAGAAGGTGATGAGCCATCATTTTTTCCAGGTTCGCAACCCTCATTGCTACCTCCTGTTGATTGCTTCCCGCTCCCCAAGCCCTGGGCTGGTCGCCTTATACAGACGCGATCTCATACCTGCCTCACAACAACCCTAGGGATAGGCACTACTTTTTTCCATTTCACAGACCAGGAAATAGCTTGACAGAAGCAACGTGGCTTGCCCCGAGTCCTGAGCTAGAAAGTGCAGAAACCTGGGAAATCGGGAGCAGCCTCGCAGGCCCTCCTTCGCACGGGAAATCCTGGGCACTGTAACCCTCTCTTGGAGTCCTGCAGGCTCGCACGCACCATCTTCAGGCGCCTGACTTTTTGCGGAGTCGGGTTGCGGGCAACTGCCCCGGGGACAGTGGGCCTGCACTGACTTTCTCCCCGCCCGCCCGCAGGCGTGAAGACCCCCTTGTGGAAGAAGGAACTGGAGGAGCCCCGGGCCAGGGAGGAGGAGGCGGAGGCAGCGGAGGAGGGGTCGGAGGAGGAAGACGAGGGGAGGCCGCTGAAGGAGAGCGCAGCCGAGAGCGAGGCGGAGTGCGGGGGCGCGGAGAGCAGCGAGGGACGAGAACGCGGCTCGGTGTCCTACAGCCCGCTGCGCCAGGAGTCCAGCACCCAGCAGGTGGCGCTGCTGCGGCGCGCGGACAGCGGCTTCTGGGGCTGGCTCAGCCCCTTCGCGCTGCTCGGCGGCCTGGCGGCCCCGGTGGACAGGTGAAGGCGCGCGCCGGGGCCCTGGCAGGAGGGGATGGCGCGCTGTACTGAGCGTCCGTGTTTCCGCCCGCAGGAAGCGGATCCTTCCGGAGGAGCCGTGCGTGCTGGAGACGCGGCGGCGGCCACCACGCGGTGGGGGATGTGCACGTTGCGAGATCCTTTTCTGCAAGAAATGCAGGAACCTGCACAGCCCCCCCGCCTACGTGGAGCACTGTATTCTGGAGCACCCAGATCTAGGTGAGGTGCGGGCTTAGGGAGGGGGACCCGGTGCGCCCCCACTCACAGCCTTTGTGCTCTCCATCCTCGCCTGACTCCAAACTCCCCTCAAATTTCTATCTCCTGACGCGGAGCGCTCTCCAGCACATCCCACAGAGCTGCTCCTTCTTAAAACTGCCCTCCCGTAGCGCCCACTTAAGCAAGCAGGTCCACTGTCGATGCGGGGCTCCCACCTGTCATCTAGCGCCCACCTAATGCAGAGCCCAACCTTACCAGGAGCCCCATTCCTTCCATAGTGCCCCCAAGGGCTACCCTGCACCCTGCAGCACCCAGTGCCTACTGCCCACCTGACTCGTGTCCCCTGGCACAGCCTCACATTCATCTCTGGGTATTTCAGGTCCTTTTAGCCAGCTGGGCAGAGGCATCGCCTAGAGGAAATAACCTCCAGGTTTCCTTACTCCCCTGAGAAACCTGCCCCCCTTCCTCAAATCATTCAATAAAGCCTCTAAGCAAAATGTCAGTGCCTTTAGGTGGGGGCAGGGTGGCTCTGGGAAGGGTGATGAAATTGACCCTCCTTCCCCTCCCCAGAGGTTCAAGCCAGAGGGAAAAGGGCAGGCCAAGAGCCTCCTCCCTCTGCTCCTCCTCCCCCAGGACAGGGTGGAACAAAGCACTTGCATCTAAGGCAGTCAAAGGCCATTCTCCCCACTTCGCAGAGGAAAAAAAAAACAACAAAAAAAAAACCCAAAAACAATGGCACAGAGCCAGGAATGCCCTGGGGAGCTGAGGGCTTAGCCTTGCCAGACCATTCTTTTCTTCCCCTGGAAGCCTGGTCTGGCTGAGGTCAATGAGTGCACAAATGAGGCACTGGCAGGTGTGTAGAGCGGGGAGGACTAGAGAACCAGATGCTAAAACGCTGAGACTGGCTGAGGCAGAAGACAGGGTGGCTGGGGAAGCTGGTTCTTTCTCCAGAAATCCCAGCTATTCTTGGCCAGCCAGCAGGAGCTTCTGGAATGCTGTGTGTGTGGCCTGGAGAATGGGGCCACTGTGAGCACAAGGCCTCCCCCAGACTGCAGAGCCCCCAGCGTCTGCAGCAGTTCAGACCTCCAAAGAGGCCCCTGTCCTCTCCCTGCCACACATGATTCTCCATTTGGCCTGGGGGGTGAGAGGGGGCAAGGACATTTTGCTTTTTGAGGAAAGGACCCTTCTCCCTCCCCTCCCTCTCTCTCACTCTCTCTCTCTCTCTCACACACACACACACACACACACACACACACAGTCCTCTGGTTATGGCTTGGCAGGAAAAATATGGTCTCCACTTCCCCCAGCATCCATGCCCACCTGCTCCTACGTGAAACCATTCCAAGGTAAGCTGATTTGTTCATCCCGGCCCACCATTGGGACACCTCTTTATTTCAGCCTCCCACAAAAAGGCCTACATCAGTCTCTCTCTTGCTCTGGGTCCTGAACCCCCTGAGGGCCTCTGATGTTGGAGACCCTTGTACCCAACACAACCAGGCTTCTTGGGGGTAGGGCCTCTGATTAAATATGTCACAATTCTCCAAGAGGTCCTAAGGGGAAGGCGACAGTCTTGTAAAGTGGTCTCAATCTCTCTGTTGAGATTTGCATCCTTCCTGGTTGCACAGAGCTGCAGCCTCATAGACAGGAACTGCACCTTTAGAAGAAATGAAATCTCCAAAGCTTGGAGAAGAGTCCTTGAGGAAAAGGCCATGGAGTCTGGGACCCTTTTTGGCTTCTCCTTGGATTGATCCCAGTCCCACCTCCATGTGGTAGGGACAGCACAAAGACAATGCCACATTCTTCAGGGAACAAACACAGACAAACTTCTTTGCTGGGTCTTCTGCAGGGAGGCACAGAGGCTTCTGAGACAGGTTCTGTCCCTGGGGCAGGAGACACATGTTGGCCATGAGGGCACCAACAGTTCAGTAAGAGGCGGAGGCGTCTTCAAAACAAGGCACCCCCTGAATTGGCATGCCAGCAGCCCATCCAAGGTAGCTCTGCCGCCCAGCGGCCCGAGGCCGTCGCCTGCAGTTTGGCCTGATCGAGGCGCCAGTAGTGGTCATCTCTGAAGAAGATGACCGAGCCGTCTGGCCGGGGCAGGGCGCCACTGACCTCTTCAGGTACACCACCCCAGTCCTGCAGGCCTCGGGGGTAGTAGGGCTCCACCTGCAATCCCCCTCGGGCCAGCACATAGTAACGGGCACCCTTGAAGAGGACAAGGCGGCTCAGAGGAGGGAAGAAGAGGGCCGCATCGGGGTGGCGGGGCAGGCCCCCTGCCCGGCACAGCTGTGGCGAACTCCACACTGGCTTGGGGCCCTGAAACCTCCAGCATCGACTCCCTGTAGGGCATTGGGAGAGTCAGGGTGAGCTGGCAGCTATCACCCTTTGGTCCTCCATCCCACCTCTGTCTACAGATTCCCCTACTCCCTCTTGTGTTGGAGTCCAAGGTGGTTAGTATTCATGATAATTAAAATGGATCATACTAATACTTAGTTATAAACAGTAGTGGAGGGAATTGTTGTGGCCTAAATGTCCAGCAGGTGTCAGCGAAGAGCAGATAGCCCTGAAGGGACCTATCTACCCACTTCTTGGGTAGCAGGATCTCCTCCCTGGATTCTAGAGAAGGCCATGGGTTTTCTTCAGTGCCATTACCACTAATAATTTTAGTAGGGCAAGGAGTTGTTTTGTTCACTACTGTATCCCAACCATGAACTAGGCACAGAAGGCACTCAATATCTGTTGAATGAATGAATGGGCACTGTTTACTGAAGTAATATACTGTACACTCCTCAAACATCATGTTCTTTTCACCCTCCTACCCCAACGAACCTGAGAGGCTGTTTTCCCCATTCAAGAAATTTAAGCTCCAAGAGTTAAGTGACATGTTCCACTTCACACAGCCAGGGTTCCAAGGAAGGTATGACTTTCCACTGAATGCAGAGCTCAGGAATGATCCTCTGCTTCTTTCTAGAAGCTGCTCTGAAACTGTCCCACCCTCTCTAGGACAACTTTGACACACACGCACACACACACCTCACCTCCCCAATCCACCACTGAAGGAATCTCCTGATCGAGTTTCCTGGGGCCACAAGTTCAGACTGGAATCGAGATGCCTCCCCATCTTTTGACCTTGGGCAGGACACCTTCCCTCTCTAGGTCTCAATTTTCTCATCTGCCCCAGGGCCGGTACCTTTGAAGAAGTAGAAGTCTCCATCCTCCAAAGACACTGCAGCTGCCTCAATGTGGGGTGGCAGCCCAGCCCACCTTTCCTGCAGTGGGTGGGGCTCTGAGATGTTGCCATCAGCTGCTACTTCCCAGAAGTGGTTCCCTTGAAAAATGTACAGTCGCCCTTGCCTGTCTGCTCAGAGACACAAGAGAGAGTTGAGCAGTAACCATCAGCCTCCTGCCTTCTTTCCAGGAGAGGTGCTTTCCTAGAACCCAGCTTCCCGAACTGTTGAGAGAGGGATGTAGTGTGCACAGTTGGGGCAGAGGGGAAAGTGCACAGGAGGAAGCAGTGTTTTGCTTGGCTTGGGCTTGCTACCCTGCAGAATGCTCATGGCTTGGAATTTCTGGATTTTATAATTCATGCCTCCAACTTTGAACTCCAGCTCTGGAGACCCCTGGAGATGTGGGGGAGGAGGGAAAAAGGAAGTAAGGCATGGAGGGCACCATCTTACCTATAGTAATGGCATCGAAGGAAGAGTGGCAATATTTAGGACCCCGGGTTTCAGGACTCCTTTCCCGGGGTCTGTGGGGATCCCAGGCCTCGAAGTCAGTGAACAGCTTTCCTGGGAGCTGGATGGCCACAGAGCCTCCTTGGGGCTTCCCTTCATGGAGAAGAAGAGGGAGAGAGGCACACAGGTTGGGGGTGTGTGTTGAGGGCTCAAGACCTCTCCCCACCCCCACCTGGTTCCTTTTTTCATCATCTGATATGAGGGGCAGGGAAGTGGGGGTTGGTGGCTTCAGAGCTGTCCTTGGTTGTTGGTGTTAACCATAGCCCTAAACTCAGAAGTCCTGTCCTATTGAACAGTCTGAGAAAGAGGAACCTACCGAGATAAAATTGGAGCAGGGGACCAAACAAGGGTTTGGAACTAAGAAGCACAGAGGGTCCTCTTCTCTGAGTCCTGGACAAAGCAGATGGCATGAAGGCAGAGTTTAGGGGCCCATGCTGTGATAATTATACCACTTATAAATTATATCACTATACTTCACTTATGAGAGTGAGGCAGAGTCCAATACGCTTAGAATTTGGCACCAGCTCCTGAATCCTAGACTGTAACTTCCTAGCTGTGTAATCTCGGACAAGTTGCCTGTCCTCTCTGATCTCCATTCTCCTTGTCTGTGGACAAAAAGATACATCATGAGTGTGTTGTGACTGAGTTAAACGCCTGGCCCATGGTAGACATTCATGAAATAGCAGCTGTCACTATTACATTTGTGTGGGTTTCTTAAGCTACAAAGCATGTTGATACCCACTAGTACAACAGCCCTGTGAGGTAAGCAGGACCTCAATTATTATCTATTTTCTCAGAAGTTAAAACTGAAGGCTCTCAGAGGGGAAATGCTTTGCCCCAAAGCAACTACTAATCAGGAATGGAACAGATACTTTGGACTCAGGGCTCCTGGCCCTGCCCACCACACCATACACGCTGAGGGAGGTAGACCAGGCGCTGTGTGGGGCCTGGAGTCCAAGCAGGTCTCTGGGTGGCAGCGCTAGTTAGTTTAGTCAGGGGGAGAATCCCCTGTTTGAGTCCACTACCAGGCAGAGGCCGGGCTTTGGGGTTAATACGCATCAGCGTCATGGAGGGGAAGGATGATAGAAAGCGCAGCTAGGAGCGGGAATGGGGAAGAGGTGGGACCGATTATTCGGTCCGGGTGACCGGGCAGGAATGTGAGAGGAACCGCCGAGGCCAGGAGTTGGGAATCGGAATCGGAACGCAAAGGAGGACTGCACAGGAATTGGCTGGGATTGACAGAGGGTAAGCATGGAGGGGAAAGGAACCAGACGTTTTTCAGATTGGAGGCAGCCTTAGGCTTCAGAATTTGGAAGGACCTACGTAACGCGGGAGGCGGATTCCTGCGCTTAGAACGGGGGATCCGATTTGAGGAGCGGGTACTCAAGTACTGCAGGGATGGGACCGGTGGTGGGCACAGCGGGTGAGGAGAGTCGGGGTGGCTCACCATACAGGGTCTGCACCGCCAGCACGTCGTCCCAGCTGAGCAGCGCGTCGCGGCCCAGCCTCTTGTAGTAGGGCGCCATGAGCGCGCGCGGCGCGGGCGAGTGGGTCAGGCCGAGCGTGTGGCCGATCTCATGCGCCAGCACCACGAACAGGTTGCGCCCGCGGCGGCGGCTCAGGGACCAGCGCTCGTCTCGGTCGAAGTGCGCTTCGCCACGGCGGGGCAGGAAGGCGTGCGCCAGGGCGCCCCCTGCAGGCGGCGCAGAGGGTCAGGATGAGTCACCTCCTGAGACGCCCCCAAGTTCCCACCGCCCGGAGCAAATGCTATTCGGGTGAATGTGTGGCTGTTTTCTGCTGCATAATTTCCCTTGTAATTAAGTCTGCCAGAAGCAGTGAACACATGACCAGGATGTGGGGTATTGACACCTATGAGACAGAGTGTTGTACATACAGCATAGGGCCAAACTGCCTGGGTTCCAACCTTGTTTTTACCATTTACTAGCTGTGTGACCTTGAGCAAGTAGCTTGACCCCTCCGAGTCTTAGCTTCCTGACGTGGAAATGGGAGTGATGATAACGAAGTTCTTTCTCACAGGGTTGTTCTGAGGATTAAAAAGGAACGTATCTGTGTATGTTACATGTAATGCTTAGTCCCTACCACATAACAAATGCTACATAGGAATGATTTTCAAAAAGATGTAGGAGTCGATATAATGGTTATGCAAGAATGGGGCATGATGGGACCTTCTCAGCTGTTGATAAACTTGCTTCTTGATCTGGGTTTGGCTGTGTTTATGTGTATGAAGAATTTAATAAAAAGTATATATATTCTTGCCTTGCTTCTGCCAGGGCCCCTCTGTGGGTCTCTACCTCCCAGCTTGTAATAGGAGTGAACAGAGCGAGTTGGGCTGCATCAATGATTCTCAAGCTTGTATCATGCCCCAGATGGAGCTTATCAGTTATGCAATTTTCAGGGCCCTGCCCCTCACAATTCACTTTCTGCAGGGGCATGGGTCAGCAAAGAGCACTGTGATAATGTCAGCCTGGAAGCCTATTGAGGGTCCCTCCAGCGTTGCCTTCTTGGAACCCAGGCCAACTGAGACCAACAAAGTTCTGGAGGCTGCCATTAAAGGAGAGCCTCATGGGCCATGGAGAGTTGGCCATGTGCAGGAGGAATACATACCTCTTATTTTGAATGTGCTTTGAGCAATGTTAGCCCTTTCTGTTCAGCTCTCACAATAATCCTGGGAGACAGATGGACAGGTTTTCTACTAAACTCAAAAAGACAAAACAACTGTCCCAAATCAGAGAGCTGACTCCCAGTCCAGCGCTCTTTACTATCAGGTTCCATCTGGGTGGTATGAATATAAACATCTCACTCATGTAGATATCATGAGTGAAACGAGTTACATGCAAACACATGTGTGTCCTACATGTGGATTCTTGAAAAGCCTAGATTTCTCCCAGTCCTACCCTGGTCCTGGCAGCAGGTCCTGGAAGTGGGCTTTGTTCTGAGTGGGCCTGATGGAAAGCAGAAGAAGGCAAGAAAGTGGGGACCCATGTTCCCAAGCCATACAAGGGCTTAAGTACCTACTTGAAGGGGTCTGATCAGGTTTCTTTCCTCAATAATGGAGAGGATTAAAAGGATGTATAGATAGTCTGAATTTAGGTTCTGAAGTCCCAAGTTGGGCAAAATGGAAGGAAAGTAGTTTAAATTACAGCCAGAAGCCTTCAGGTTGGGGGCAAACAGGAAAACCTTCTGATCTGGGCTGTGGTTACGTTAAGCGCTTCTGTGGCAGGCAGGGTGTAGAATGCCTTTGTCCTGTGGCAATGACTATGGTTGTGTGTAGGGGGCGGGCAGGAGTAGGATAGTGGTGGCCTCTGGATGTTTTTAGATCCTTGGTCTGCAGAACATCCACTTCTGGAGAATAAGAGAGGCACAGGCTTGTCTAGAGGCAAGGAATGGATGACAGGATCTCAGAAGTTTCTCCCAGAATAGACAATACTCTTCAGAGTTTGCAAAGCACTTTGCATGCAGAACCTCATCTCACTGTCCCTTCAGCCATGTGGTACATAATAGGGCAGGGACATTGTTCCCATTCTATGGATGAGGAGAATGAAGGGGGATGCAGCTTGGCCAAGGTCACAGAGAGAGTGAATGCTCCATTGCCTTCCACAGACTACCTCTCCCAGTTGGGTTTCCCTCCTGCCACGTGGGAGAGGCTCTGTGTCAGCACCTGGGCCGTCGAAGGCATTGCTCAGCCCATCGTTGTGGTCCCCTTGGAAGAAGGTGAGGCGGATGTCAGCAGGGCCTGTGGCTGGGGCTTCCCAGAACTCCAGTGCTGAGACGTTGCTCCACAGCTGGAAGGCGGCATGCACGGCCCCCCGAACTGCTGGTTCAGGCAGGTGCTGGGGCCAGTTCACCAGGCGGTAGGAGAGATGCTGCTTGTACCACTTGTTGCCTGCCACCCAGAGAGGCTGCATCAGTCATACCTGTTGCAAAGCCTGGGGCTGGTTCCTGGGGACACATATGATGGGGAGATAGGCCTACCCCTCAAGGAGCCCCTAATCTGGTAGGTAAGACATAGCCCTTGCCTTGGGAAGCCCCCTACTTGGTTGGGGAGACACTGCTCTTAGACAGATAGGACTACACTTATCCCGATGAGTCCCCAGTCTAGTGGCTTGGCCTGAGGGAGATGCGACCTCTGTCCAGGAAAAGCCTCCGACCTGAAGGACCCTCTGGTCTAGGGTTTTCTTCTCCTCAGCCTGGGCTGAGCCTGAAAACCACTCTGTACCTCTTGCTGCTGGCAGCAAATCCCAGCCTCTACCCACCATGGTCCCAGCCATGGCTGCCCCTTAACCCCTCCTCTCCACCCCTCCTGCTGCCTCCCTTTCCAGGGCCTGGAGGCTGCACTGACCAGGAACTACAAGATCCATTTATTTGGGATCCTTCCCTGACCCTTTACCCTCCCCTTAACTTCCTCAGGGACTCTAGAAAGCTCTGAGGTGAAAATAAATAAGAACAAAGGGTGTGTTTTGTCACTGACCAAGAGAAATTTTTCCATCTCCACTTAGTTAAGTGTTTCTATTCCTTTGTCCAAAACCACAATTCCTTCCGGAGGCCTGAGACGCAGGCCTCTTGCCAGAGCCCCAGGTCAGCTAGTCTGGGTCCAGCTGCAGCTCACCACACACCCAGGACCAGGGTGCTTAGAAGGCCCCTATTCTATTTTTCACAGACCATTTCTGAGCTCTGTGAGCTCAGGGGCTGAGATCGTGGTCACAGGTGGAAAACTCACAGCTCGAAGGCAGAACTTCTATACCCAGAAGCACACAAGAATCATGTTGTCTTTCAAGTCTCAGTTTCCCAAATGGACCTAATCCCTGGGGCATGGGTAACAAGTGGGCAGGGCAGGACTGGTTGTGCTAGGAGACCAGGCCAGAGGGCACAGCCCCCTCTCCCCTCGGTGGGGCAGCTGAAGGTTCAGGCCTCCTGCCCCTTTGTCCCGGGCATGTCCTTGCCTGAACCAGCAGGACTGAAATCATGGAAGTTTAGCCATCTCCTTACACAACCTCTCCTCTATTTTGGGGAAATTGAGACCAGGGGAAGGGACCTCCCCAGGGTCACAGACTGATGCTGACACTTAATTCAGTGCACTTTCCACTATACCACACAGAAAAGCAGGCACATTTACTAAGGCTTGAGACTTATAAATTTGCCTAAACATCGCTCCTTTGGGTCAAAGCAGGGTCTCTGTGTGAGCTAAAATTCTCCAGATGGAAGGGAGGGTCTTAGCACAAGAGCAAAGAGCCCTTTCCATTCCCCCATCCCCCGTGGAAGTGAGGGAGGGGAATGTCCCTTCCCCACCCCTGAGCCAAACTCCATTCAAGGCAATGTTGCCTCCCTGGGCCTGTTTGGCCTGGCAGCCACCCAACCCCTCCCAGCCAGTGACCAGCCCTCAGGGAGGGAAGAGGGAAGGATTCTAAGGGAGGAAAGGCCAGGCATCCAGAGGCACCGCCCAAGGGTTCACTATATGCCAGTAATGCTTCTAGTGCATTATAAGTTTTTGCTGGGCACTGGGTGCTGGGCTTTCATATTCCACTGTGGGTAAATGACTCCCAGCTTCCCCCCTCACCAACCTTCAGGCTTCTAGAAAACTATGAGGCAGCTCCTTCTGATTCTTTCCAGCTAAGGTGCCCCTTACTCCAAGGGCAGGAAATGGGGAAGGTGGGCAATTCTCTTTCTCACTCTAGGAAGCCAGTGAAGGTGACACCTTGCAGGATAAAAATTCTCTGTGAAACTGTGTGTGTGTGTGTGTGTGTGTGTGTGCGTGCATGTGTGCGCGCGCGCGCGTGTTTGCAGGGTGAGGGGGGAGGATAGAGAGGACAACTAGGAACAGGAGTTGAGAGAAAATGACTAATTTTCCTTGTGAGGGGAGCAGGGTGGTGGGTTGTTGGTGTGCCTGCCAGGAAGAAAGAAACCTCCAGATAGCAGGCTGCGCCCCCTCCCCTGTCTTCTAGATTTATGTCCTTGAAGCAGGCCGGCCACTTCAGGCCCCATCCCAAACTCCTGGCCATGCAGGGCTGGTTTCCATGGTGATCTCTAGGCCACATTAGCACCTTGCATGCCGCCCCGCCCCCTGCCGCATTTGCTCCAAAATTCAAAAAGGGAACCGTAAAGGACAAGGAGATAGGGCGGGAGAAGAGCTAGATTCTTTGCTTGGGGAGGATGTTGGCTGGAGTCGTGACTCCCAATAGGCAACTAATGCTGTGGAAAGAACAAGAGTTGGAATTTAGTACCTCTACTTACAACTTCTCATAATAAATTATGGAATTCCTCCAAGCCTCAGTTTCCTTATTTGCAAGTTGGAGTTGATAAGACTTACCTCATGGTAAAAATGAAATAGCAATGGGAAGCTGCCTGACATGTGCTGGGTGCTCAGTATCCATTCCCTTCCTCCTTTCTACCCCATTTGCACCCCTATGCTCCCCACCAACCAGCTCTGTGAGGGAGCATGGGAGATTGAAAAATCAGCCCTGCATGCACAGAGGGGAGAAGACACTTGGAATGAGGTTGCCAGATTTAGCAAATTAGAATACAGAATGCCTGGTTACATTTGAATTTCAGGTAAACAACAAATAATTTTCTTAGTATAAGTATATAAAAACAAAACAATTATTTGTTGTTCATCTGAAATTAAAATTTAACAGGAGTCCTGTATTTTATCTGGCAGCCGTACCCTAGAGCCCAGCTTCATCAGAATAGCATTCACCCACATAGTGAAAAGTCACTGGCCTAGGAATCCACATCATTTTTTAAGCACCTACCCATATTCTGGGGTTTCCCACATCTGGAATCTCACTTAATCCTCCCAACAAGAAGGTTTGGCTATACTCTGGCTATGTGGCCCTGCCTGGGAAAGTTGCCTAAGCTCTTTGTTCATAAGTTTGCCCATCTGTAAACAAGGATTATAATGGTATAAAGGTTTGACCCTATCTCATAGGGTCGTTATGGGATTAAATGAGTTAATCCACTTAGAACCATTCTTGGCACATCATAAATGTTCAGTTTAACTGTTATCATTACATTTTCTTTCCTAAGGCATAGGAAGTGCTCAGTGCCTGCCAAGCCCACAGCTTCTTTCTAGGTTATGTCTTCCCACCCAGGAGGTGAAGGAAGTGAAGCTGCCGTGGGTCATGTTGTGACCAAGAGGGAAATTCTCTGTCTAATCTGGCCACTGCTGTCTGGCCCAGGGGTCAGTGCCAGACAGTGAAATGGGGCTCTGCTGGTGGGGGTGAGGCCACTTGCCTGGGAGGTACCTTAGCCCAACTCTCTTTCCAAAAGAGATGCTCCGAATTGGACAGTGACAGACTCCATCGGAGTTTTCCTTTGGGCATGAAAAGATGAGATGCTGCCAGAAGAAAGCATCCCGAGTGCTCAGGTCACATCCTGAACGTCCAGGAAGTATCATCCCAATTCTCCATGAGACCATCTCCAGTCTGGAAGTGCCACTGCTGAGTCTGTGTCTGGGGCTGCCCCATTTCCCACTGTATTCTCACAAGCCTTTCCCCTTGGTAAACAGGGTCCATCTCTCTTCTGCAACCTGAAGGGGCCTGTGTCTCAGATGAGGAAACAGAGCAAAGTGACAGCTCAGGTCACACAGCTGATGAACCTAGAGCCCCAGCTCCGGGAACACTGCTCTTCCTGCTCTACCAGGGTCTCTTTGCTCACGCTGCTCTTCCCTTCTATCTTGTCCTTCTCCTCTGCTGCCCAGAAACACAGCAGTCAGTACTGGGGATGGAGTGGGTGGACTGGACTGGCAAACACCTGGAAAAAGCTATCCTCTAACAGCTGAGGGGAAATATCCGCAATTTCCTTTTGAATTAGCTAAGAAATAAAAACAAATTATGCGCCTTCTGTCTTGTTCACAATGAATATTGTTGGTAAAAGCAGTTAATGCAAATTCAAAGAGGCAATAGCCCAAAGTGCTCACGGTAAAATTAATTATTGAAGAAAACCTGACTAAACAACCCCATCTTGTTAGAAATCTTGAAAACTGAAAAAAATTGATCAGAGAAAATTAGACTTACTAAAAAAATCAAGATGTTAAAATCACACAAAAAAATTTTTTAAATAAAATTACACAGAGCAAAACTTGTAAATGATGAAGAATTGACAGAAGAATAAATATCTTTATAAATCTTAGATCTGTAACATTTGACCCTGGAAGGTTGGATTTGGTCAAACAAGGAGGAAGAGGAGGGGGGAGAAAGGGGAAAAAACCCCCCAAAACTATAGAAGGAAAACCACAACAGTAGGATCTGTAGTGTATAAAATGATAAAATGTTCAGAAGAGGCAAATCCATGGAGACAGAAAGGAGTTTAATGGTGGCCAGGAGCTGGGGGGAAGGGGAAATGGGGAGTGACTGCTAATAGGCATGGGGTTTCTTTGTGAAGTGAGGAAGATGTTCTGGAATTCGATTGTGGTGAAGGTTGCACAATTCTGTGAATATACTAAAAGCCACTGGATTGTACACTTTAAATGGGTAAATTGTATGGTATGTGAATTATATTTCAATAAAGCTGTTAAAAATGTGCCATGGACAAAATAAAACTGATTGATGAATTATATCTTTGTTGAATAATTCTTATGAAAAAGAATCAATTCTAATGAAAATAACTGCAGTAATATATACAGGAAAAATGTTGGCAATAATTTGACTGCCCTGTATAGCAAACTGATCAAAGAATTAAGTGGGCTTGATGAGGTTTGCTCTGAAAAATACTTGTACAATGAAAATTCATCAGCATAGGTATAATTATGATTTAAACGTCCGTTTTCGCCAACATGGCCCTGAAGTTGGAGAGGTTCTATTTGTCTACTGCTCTCCCCTCCCCTGCCTTAGGCCAAGCAGTTTTTCTGGCCATGGGGCTTCAGGACGGTGAAGAATGCAGCCTAGCTAGATTTTCACAGTGCTCACCTTGTTTTGTAAAACGTTTCTTACGCCTCATTTTGGCCCTCCGACCAGCAAACAGGGTACTGACCCTCTCGGTCCAGGCAGCCTGACTGTCAGTATCTGCAACCCCGCAGCGAGGCCGTGTCATCTGGCGAAGGGTGGCGGGGTCCAGCACACCACTGACAGGCAGCTGGGATACCCACTGGAACTCCCTGTCAGGAGGAATTGAGATAAAGGACCACAAAAGGAGGGTGAGTGGTAGGAGTGAGGGCAGGGAACTGCCCTGGAGACAGCAGGAGGCTGGGACTGGGGCGGAAGGGAGCAATGGAGCATGACCCTCTGGAAACACGTGGGAGGCCAGCCTTCTAGCAGGAGGGAGGAGGCAATCTAAGCTTATACCCCATCACTCACAAGTCCCCTCTATCCCTCGCCCTACCTGATGGCATCGCTGAATTGCATGGATGTGGGAGCTTTGGAGACTTGTTCACTGAGATAGCCATACTTCTCCAGGAATGCCTGGGGGAGAGAGAGAGGTCAGCTGTTCCTATTGTGTGGCATCCTTCCCCCACATTGGTCTCCATGGCATATATGTCATGCTGGTCTCACCCCTTGTCCCAACAGGGTCTATGAGCTATACGGCAGAAAGTCTTGAGATCAAAGTCAGAAGGACGTAAACTCAGTGTTAGGCAAATCCATAGAGATGACTAGCTGGGCAAGTCACTCAATATTTCTGAACCCTAGCTCCCTTACTTCTAAAACTAGCCAAGCAGTCCCTACCCTGCGGATCTCATGGCATTGTCAGGAAGCTGGCAGGCCATGCTGGGCAGGAGAGTTATGGGCTCTGGAGTCAGGCTGGCTTGTGTTTAAATCCCAGTTAGCAAGCTACTTCTCTAAACCCCTGGTTTCTCATCTGTAATATAGGATTAGAAACAAAACCTGCTTTACAGGGATTTTTTTTATGTGTATGTGTATGTACGTGTGAGAAACACAATAGTGAATATAAAGTACTTAGCAAAGTGCCCGCCACCTAGTGGGGGCTCCATACAGAGTAGCTATTATAATATGCATTATGTAGATATGCACTATTCATATACCTCGACTCTGCTCCTGATACAATTCACCTCTCTAGGAAGTTTCCCATTTTGATGGGGAGTTGAGCTGATCACCTGCAGGCTCTGGGATGCATGGACTGAAAATTACTTATCTAATTCTGGCTTCTTCCTGAACAATTCTCCTCTCCCCAGATGCAGATGTATTTAAGGCTCAAGAACAACAAATGCACTTGCCCTCAACCCTATGATTTATATAAACACTTAACTCTCTAGAGAACTACTTTTTGAATCAGAATCCTGCAACTTTCTCCTTTCATTCATGCGTTTGTTAATTCATGCAATGTACTACGTACTTTGCCAGGTACAGCGGTCAACGAGATGTCCCTTAAGGTGCTGATACGGATAGAGACGGACAATAAAAGCACAGATAACAGATAAAGGAGAGCGTTTTGGTGTAATAAAGAAACCGGGTGACGTGATTAAGAATAATTTAGAAAGAAAGTTTACGTCAAAAGGTCAGGCAAGGACCCTCTGAAGAGCTGATGTTTGATCTGAGTTCTAAAGAATGAGAAATAACTAGGTGGGACGTTGCAACGAGGTGGGAAAGGGAGTTTCAAGCAGAGGGAGCAGCGAATGCAAAAGCCCTGAGCTTGGAATGACGTGTATGTAAGGAACAGAAGGAAGGCCGGAGCAGTGAATGAGAAGCAGCAGGGCACGCAATGACGTCAAAGAGAGAGGTGGACTGTCAGCCAGCGTAAGAAATGTGAGTTTTATTTTCATCTTTATGATGGATTAATTGTGGGGAATGAAAGAAAGGGAGGAATCCAGGATGGCTCCTAAATTTTTGCCTTGGAAGGTAATGCCATTTACTGTACGAGGACGTCTGAGGGAGAAACAGCTGGGGTTGCGGGGGTGGAGAAGAGGGGATTAACTCGATGATGCCAAGTGGCACTAGCTGTATGATCTCGGAGCTCAGGGGAGAAGCTGGACTCTCTTAGCATTGTAGATAGATGATGTGAAGCTGTGGACCTGGATGAGATCTCCTAGGAAAATCAATATAAGGAGAAGGTCCCACCATCCAAGTGCCTTTTACTCACTGCCTGCCCTCATATACCTGGAAGCTGCTCTCTCAAGAACTGAGTTCTTGAAAGACAGTGGAGAGAAGTGTGTGACTCATTGTCCTTACCTGTCACCAGTCCTACCCTGAGGGGGAAACAATGTACTTGTAGGCTAGCTGTTTGCCCTTCTCACTGATTAAGCCCCATGAATCGCTTCTTTAAAATGTCACCTCAGCTGCTTATTCTCATACAGACACACATCATCTCTTAATTTTTACCACTCCTTGCTGTGTTGCCTAAACATAAATAATTTTCTGTCTTACTTCTTCTCTTAGTCACTTTTCTGTATTTCTTAACTCCAATCAACTCCAATCATAGCTGCTGCCTCAAGGAAAAGGCACAAAATGGGACTGAAACTAGACACTGAGCCAGGATCTCCAAGCCACTGAGCCAGGATCTGCAAGCCCCTGAGCCTTTGCAAGTATCCAGCTTCCTCTTGGTGGATTTCACTGCATCCATCTTTAATGACCTCCATGTCCTCTTCTCAATAAAGCCACTTACCATAAGGAACCATTATGCTAGGACAATAGAACTTTCCAAGTTCGTTTTATTGTTTTTCTGCAATAATTTATTAGAATTTCAGCACTATTGTTTTCTTTTTTCCCTTTTCTCGTGTACACTATTTTGGGATGCATAATGGATTAAAGGAGTTCTAGTGGCTTTATCTGAAAGATTATTTGCTGCTCAGCATAGTGTGGCATCATGGAATAGCCACTGGGCTTGGAATTCAGAATCTGTTCCCAACCCTGACTCTGCTGGGTGGCCGGGGACAAATTACTTAACCTCTCTGAGCCTCCATTTTCTCATCCATAATGTGAGAACAAGAGTAATTCCACAGAATTCTCCGAAGGATTAAATAAAGCAATGCACATCTAGCATAGTGCCTGGCATATAGTAAATGCTCAATAAACAGTTGATCTAGTTGATTAATCTTAGAGGGAAAATTAATAACAGACTTTTGGAACGCAACCCATCTGTAAGACGGGAACTGCTTTGAACAGGCAGTTACACTTCTGTTCTCAGTTCAGGTGCTCTCTCCCAGAATTGCCTCACCCCAGCCAGGTGCCTGGCTCTTTGCCTAGCCTCCTCCCTTTCCCCTGGTGAGGATGGAGAGAGTGGCTTTTTAAGGGCAGTCAGGGAATTAATGTCTCTTTAGAAGTAGTTTTGCTAAGTAAGTGATTTGGGAGAGATGGGGTCACAGGCCAACAGGCTGGCACTCCCTGTGCTTCTCCCCACAAACCCACCCAGACCTTATCAGGTTGTTGGCTCCAGTTCTGGAACGATGAAGCCTTGGACAGAGGGGGAAGAGGGAGGGGAAATTGACTAGCGGCGTCTCCTGTTTCCTGGCTGGGCCTGTGCCTGGTGCTTTGGAAGACAAGGTAGTTGTGCAGGGTAGGATGAGGGTGGAGATCTTTTTTAGGGTTCCATCAGAGGAGAAGTCTTGAGCCTTTCTCCTGACTTGTCTCTAGGACCTTGTTGGTTGCAAGGCATAGCTGGATTCCCAGGAGGCAGTGAGCACACATCCAGGACACCAGCCAAGAGACACCGAAAGAATGAGAAAAATAAATGTTAAGAATCTGACATTGTATATTTCCATAAAAGCACTGAAGTGTTATCATGGGGCTTATAAGGACTTAAGAACTCCCCTATACTTATTTTATGTTTAATATATCTATATTAAATTTTTTTTTTAATACAAAGTAAGTTCCCCTTGATATCATCAGTGTTGAGTGCTCCAAAGTTCTGTTGAGTGGGCAGACCCATGTGCCTGGTGAGGAGGAGGCAGGCTTGGGACACCCTCTGCTCCTGGAGCTCTCCCTAACCTTCTTCTGTGAGTCCACTTGCTGTGCCTCAGTTTTCCCCTGCAAAAGTGAGAGAAAAACCCTGTCTATATCAGAGCTGGGGTGTGGGGTAGGGGGCAGTGTGGCAAAGGGATCCCAGGAAAAGACACAGGACTGGGAGATGGAGCTCTCATTCTCATCCCAGCTTGTCCCTAACTGCAGTTTTCCTGGGGGCCTGTGTTCTCTCAGGGACTCTCTGAGCTCCACTGCTGGTCACCTGTTCCTCCTTCGCGGAGGTAGTACACAGGCTCCTCCCCTCTGCTTTGCAATTCAAATACCAGGTTTCTGTTCCCTGTTCTCCACCCATTTTCTCTCCTGGGGAGCTCAGGGCTTGAGCTGAGTGGAGAGGAAGTGGGAGGGCTGTGCCCCTTCGGTGATTCACCATGCCTGGGCCTAAAAGCTGATGCCAACCTGCCTCACCTACTTGGTCAGGGCTGGGGCCATTTTCCTGGGGAGTCGCCTCTGAAAAGCCCTAGGAATGGCTGTGGTGCCTGGGTAAAATGAAAACAGTTCTTCCCAGGACCCAGAAAGCTGAATGGAATCGGAACTCTGGGGGTTCTATTCTTGCATCTGTCCTGACTTGTCATGGGAGGGTGTGTAGAGCCCAGCCCATTTAATGCCTGAGGGAAGGGGAAATTCTGGCCATTTCTGAGCAGGGCAAGACTAGCAATAAGGTGTAGCAAAATGAATCCAGGCCTGAGTCAGGAACTCTGAGTCACTGGTCTGGCAGGGCAAGAGCACTGGACGGAGTATCTTGAGTTTTATTCCTGGTGCTGCTGCTAGTTATGTTTCCTTAAGCAAGTCCTGTGCCTCTCTGGGCCTCTTCCATAAAACGAGGAGGTTGGATTAGAGCTAAGTTATATTCCAGGTCTGTCTATTATTACAGCCTTGCGTCTACTACTGATTATCTGTGTGAACTATGACAAAGTTATTTCACCTCTCTGTGCCCTAAAGTATAAAATGGGGGTAAGAATACTGCTTATGTTTCTTATTGGAGAATTGTGAAAATCCATTAGGAAGATGATTTGGGAACGCTTTATGATAATTGTCCCATTAAAAACATTATTTTCCCCTCTGTAGTCACAAAGCTTTCTTGCTGGAAGTCTAGGAAGGACAGCTCCCAGTCTCATGTCCACAGAGTGGCTGTGACAGACACACTCTATATCAAAGAATTGCAGCAGCAAAAATGAAACCAGGAATTTAAAAATTGCAAAATGGCAAGCTTACACAGAAACCATGTTGCTTTACCTATGATTTATTCCATGTCATATTTTTTCCTTATGATTTTAGTCTTCCGTCGTGACTCTATGTGACTGTTTATCACCCAATACATCTTTTACATTATAAGCCAAGTCAAGATGCAAGGGATGATAGTTGGCGTTCTTCCTCGCGTGTCCTATAAATAAAAACGTTTTCTGGTAGTCAGGAGCACAGTGAGCCTTTGACTATTGTAGAGCGTTTAAGGGGATTAAGCCTTCTTTGAGTTTCACAATTATCTTGCAAGAACATAGGCATTTTCAAGATGAAGAAAATAAGTCTCAGGGGAGTGTAGTACCTTGGTAAGGAGTCTCAGTGAGTGACAGAACCATACTTGAGTCTGAATACTCTGACACCTATGCTGACACCTATCCAGGATGTTTTGTTTCACATTTAAATGAGTGACTCAGAGGCTTTAAGACTGAGATAGCAGGGGGCCGAGCTGCTCTCTCCAGTGGGAGATGGCCCTCACATAAGAAAAAGGCAAAACTGGGGGTCTTTCTAACTGGATTCCTTCTGTCTCCTTTATAAGCAGGTCTAGGGGCAGAGCAGAGGGAAGAAGCTGTTCAGGTGGCAGATTCAGCTTTCAATAGAGGCCGGGCTCAGACCTCTCATCACACCTCAAACCAGATTTCTGACAAGCCACAGGTATTCACCAAGACTGAAGCATGTTCCTTCACAAAGACAAACATCTGCTTTCAGGATGCTTTGCTTTTGCTCTCAGACCCTTGAGGTCTACTGAAGGCCTCAGGGCAGTGGGACCAGCTCAGCCTCTTTCCATTATTTTGGGTATAGGTTTGACCTTCTCTCTCTCTGACTCCTTTTCTCTACTCCTCCTTTCCCTTGTCCCTAGTCTCATATTCACAAAGTTCTGTCTGGGTGTAACCTAAATACCTCTTACTGTAATCCCTGCTCCCTCCTTCATTTTCCATCTTTAAAAAAGTTGGAAAATGTTAGCTGGCCAGCCGCCATCCAGACCCCATCTTGTGCTTTTTCTACCATCCAATAACCATGCTGTCAGGATCCATCGTGTTCACGTGGCTTGTGAGGCTAAGTTTAAGGTGCAAAATAATGCCCTAACCAAGGCTGGGTTTAGGGAGAATTAACTACCTGTCTCTTTTTTATTTCTGCTTTTACCACCCAGATTCACTAGATTTCTTGATTTTCAAGCTGGCTTGCCAACTACTTTTCCACCAACTTACGGTCCTTTGGGACCCTTCAGAGCCTCTTCTGCACTTCTATTCATCTTGTACTCATGAGTCACTAAGCTGAGCTCTTGGGAACGGTTTCCACACCCGGGCTTTTGAGTTTCTGACTCACAAAAAGTCAAATGAATGGCTCTGGGGTATGAGAAACAGACACAGCATTGGGGGTGGATGTTTTACAGAAGCTCCAGTGTCTCCCTGGAGAAGCAAACTCCCCGGCTCCTTGTTGTACAGCACATCAGGATAGCTGAGCAGGAGAACAGTGGAAGGGAGGTCCTAGACATACTGCCTGGTTGTTCTAAAGAAGGTCTGAGCAAAGCATCACAGATGGATCCCTTGGGATAGTCTGTGTCGCCCAAGAACAGGGTAGGGCCTGGCTGTGAATAGGAGAGGGGCCAGGGTGATTATGTCATTCATTAACTCTCAATATTGCAACTCAGCAGTAGAGGCCCTTCCTACTCACCAGAGTTGTGAGCAGCCCTAGTTTTCCTAAGTGGGCAACAATGACCTTGTTCATAATGCAGCTTTGTAAGCAGTCTCCTCCCAGGCAAAGCCCACTCTGGAAAGCCCTCAACTTTATTACTTTGTGTTCACACAGGGGACACATGCACACAGGGTACAGGGATACACACAGAGACATGGGAACACAGACACATCCAGACAGTCAGACATAGACACGCAAGCAGACACACAAAGGCATAGGCATACAAACACACCAAAGCCCAAGAATGTTAGCGCTAGAGAGAATATTAAAAGTCATTTAAGAAATTTAACTTATTTTACAGGGGAAACTGCAGCCTGGAGAAGTGAAGGGACTAGCTGAAGGTCATACATCTTGTTTTTATTATTTCTTTTCTTCTATGTCCTGAACTCTGACCTTTGCCCGTGAGCTCAGCAGGACTGCTGTGCTTTGCTGGGGTCTAGCTCCCTGCACTGCAATCAGGGAATTACACCCAAGCAAAAAGCTGGAGTAATCTTAGGGCTCACTTTGTGCGGTTTTCTTATACGGATGGCTGTGGTTCCCTAAATGACCACACAGTAGCTCCTATTCCCATATTTTTCTCACAATATTCCCTCCCCGTGATCTGGGGCGTGCAACTGTTTCAGCCAACAGAATACAGCAGAGGTGATGCTATGCAACTTCCTAGTCTAGGTAATAAAGAGGACACAACTTCTCTCTCTCTTTCTCTCTCTCTCTCTCCCACATTCCACTCCACTCATCCTTGAGACCCAGCCACCATGTTTTGAGGCAGCCCAAACTGGCCCACATGGAGAGAAGAGACCATGTGGATAGACCCACGTGGAGAACTGAGGCCCCCAGCTGACAGCCAACATCAACTACCAGATAGGTGAGTAAACAGCCTTCAGATGATTCCATCCCCAGACATTGCAGAGCAGACACAAGCTGCCCTGATGTGCTCCACAATATCTATGAATGTAATAGATGGTTGTTTTACTTCACCAAGTTTCAGGGCAATTTGTAATGTAGCCAAAGTAACTGCAACACCATCTCAGGAATTATAGCCCTGTGCCGCCTGTTGTCCAATGCTGAAAATAGTTGCCTTACATATTTTGCCCTGTGTTATTGTTTTAGGAGAGCTAGTCACCAAGCCAGGACTTTAATCTGCAGCTCCGTTCTCTAAAATAATGATAAAGATACTAACAACGATATTGAGAGCAACTTTCTTTTATAGACTTCTTTCTTTTTCCTTGGCACTGTGCTGATCTTAATGAGACCACACAATAATCTTGTGAAATAGTTATTATTAACCCCTTTTATACACTGAAACCCACGCAATTGACCATATACAGAAATACATATATATATACTGACAGACAAATTTGCACATAAATGCATACCTATGTACATAGACATATAGGGACACATACACACCTATAACACATTTCCAGAGTTTTTATGCTTTTAGAATGTTTCTCGTTCTCAGAGTTAAAAATCCTCCTCCCCCATTTATGTTAAATACACTGAAAGAGACTTAATCTGCTAAATTTTACATTTCTCAAGTACACCCCAAGATGAAATTCTCTTCATCTTGGGCCACCGCAGGCAGGGGTGGCAGAGATATTGTCTCTGTTTTCTGGCCAAGGGTTGCCTGGGACCTGTACTTGGGGGGAGGTGGAGTGGGACTTTTTAACAAGACTTGGCTTGGCAGACTGAAGCTTTTTCCTGGGCCCACAAGGACTCTGCACTTGATGTTGTAAGATTCTAAGTTCAGAGAAACAAAGTGATTCTTGAAATTGCAAAAGTAAAGAGCGCAGAGCAAAAGACCAGTGCTTGGAAGGGGAGGTGGTGAGGGAGTTTGAGAGAGGACCTCCTTGTTGAAGCAGGGCCATTCTCAGATATTCCAGAGCGGTAGTAGGAACTGGCTGATTGATGGAAGGAAGGGAGATTCAGAGGGCCCTCCTCATTCTGCAGGCTTCTCAAATTCAGCTTGTCTCTTCCAAAGAAGGCAAGTGGGAGGATACTGAGAAGCTCTCAACTGGCAGTTTTAGAGCAGAAATGATGCTCTTAAGGGGCAGGGGGAAGAGTCTTAGGGCAGAGTGCCAGGCTCAGTAATTTAGAATTTATTCACATCTCTTTTCCTTAAAATAGTGGAGACCCCAGTCCTACTCCTAAGAAGAGCTAAGAATACAGAGATCCATCTTTGGGGAAGAAAGAAATGATACTGGTATATTATTACGATCACCTTAATCCAGAAAATAGATGCCCAAGTCCACCCCTACTACCTCGCAAAAAGCTGCAACCTATAGCAAGCAGTTGACTCCAAAGGAGGAAAATGAAATGGGAAATCTTTAAGGTTCACTTCCACCTCCCCACCCCCTATTCTCAAGTTCAGTCCAGAAGCACTGTTTAAAGCTCCTTAGAAGAAACTCTTTTGAGAGTAGTATACCACTCTCACCCATTTTACAGTTGAGGTAACTTGTTCTGAGCTTGGGCACTGACTTGCCCAAGTTGGTCAGCCCCAGAGGCAGCACCCACCCAGGAAGCCAGTTCTGTTACTGGTATTCCAGCCCCGTCAACAGAACCCTCTCCACCGCACCAGTCTGGGGGCCTCTACAGTGTCTGACACTCGTGGAGGGCTCTGGGCATCTGATGAATGAACTGCCAAGTCTCCCCAGCCTAAGAGGTGAGGAACAGTGGCTCCATGCCAAACTGGGATGCAAGGACTCCCTATCTCTCTCAACTTTTGCCTGTCCGTCCCATCTTGTCTCTCCCTCTTGCCCTTGTCCCGGAAAATCGATGCAAATCAATGTGCCTGTGTGGTCCCAGACCTGCCAAGTGGGGAGAATGCTGCCCCAGGCCCTTTGTGTGCAAGTGTGAAGGTTGCAGAGGACAGGGGGAGGGTAAGGCAGATTGTCAGCTCAGATGGGAACGGCTGGGTAGCCTGAAGGCGAAGTTCTGGCCGGTCTCGAGCACGCGGACCCTCTCCGACCCGCACACACCCCTTACCTCCGCCTCCCTGCGTAGCTCCTGGCTTACGCGCTCCGCGAACTGGGCGTCCAGGCCGCCCCAAAGCAGCAGTGGCAGGGCGCGCAGCAGGAGGCCAACACGCGCGGCCATCTCGCCGCAGCCCCTGCGGCGGAGCGCGGGGAGGTGGGGAGTTGAGGCGCGCGGGGAAAACTGCCCCGCGGTCCGCAGTGCCCGGGGCTCCGCGGATGCTCCAGCTCGGCGCGAGGTGAGTAGGTTCCAGGAGTTTGCCAGTGCCGGGGCTTCGCGCTCTGGGAGGTTTCTCTGCCGCGCTTCGCCGGGAGCTGGTCCGAGGTCGTGCAGCTCCGGCTGTGCCTGCTCAGTGGATTGCCGGCCTGGAAACCTAGTAGGCAAGGGAGGAAGGGAGGGAGGAGGGGGCGGGAGCCGGGCACTGCGGCCCCACCCACCCCACTCTGGAACGCGCAGAGGTCCCGGAGCCTCTTCCGCAAGCGGCACCGCCTCTCCGCGTGCCTGAGGACCCGTTCTCTCGCCTGCCACCTCCAATTGAGTCGGATCTGTCGGGGTGGCGGGGGAAGGCAGGGGGCAGGGGAGAGAAGAAGGGTCTTCTCCTGACGGTTGTGGCTACCTAAGACTTCTATAAGAGCGGTCTTGGCCTGAGGGTCATTGATCGTTCAAGCAGGCAAGTAGGGAGAGAGACTCTGGGTGTGAGAGAAAGAGTTTCGGGCTGTGGTCAGAAGAATTGAGTTTAAGTTTCAGATCTGCT
Organism: Pteropus medius; assembly: GCF_902729225.1. Classification (NCBI taxonomy): domain Eukaryota; kingdom Metazoa; phylum Chordata; class Mammalia; order Chiroptera; family Pteropodidae; genus Pteropus; species Pteropus medius. Next base: position 8,452,343 of record NW_024349799.1, on the reverse strand, counting down.
TCTTGTGAATCCTGCCTCAACTACCTGCTGGCTGTGTGGTCTTGGGAGAAGTCACTCACCCTCTCTGAACCGATTTTTCTCATCAGTAACTGGGGATAATAAGAATACCAACATCAAGTCATTGTAAGGAGCATTTAATGAGAGAATAATGCCTGTAAGAGACTCAGCACCGTGCTTGGCATTATGAAGTACACATTTAATTAGCAATAATCATGCCTCGGATAAACCTCATTGGCTATGATATTGCCACTGCACAAAGCTATGAAGTACGCATTTAATAAATGGAAGCCTGCAAGCTTTGTGACCTTTGGCAAAGGATTTAACTACTTTGAGCGTCAGTTTCCTCATCAATAAAATGAGAGCAAATGATATTTAGTTCCTAGTGTTGCTCGTAGATTAAGAGAAAACGAATGTAAAGTGCCTGGCTTTATGTATCCCACGCAGTCGTAGTAAAGGTGTGGGGGAAGGATTTACGTGAAAGCCTTAGCTAAACTCGCACTGAGCAAAAGTAAACTGTTTTCATTATCTGCCTTAGTAACTGCCAGCAGGTTGTTGTCTCTCTATTAGTCTCAATTTGCTAATCTGTAAAATAAAAATGGCACAGTGATACCCTCCTCTGGAGGTTGTGTGGATTAGAAGAATTGATGTACTGTAAAAGTAATTTCGAATCTATAAAGTGCTAAGCAGATGTAATGTGGTGTTTTTATCCTAAGGCTTAGGGCCTCAGAAGGTTTAGTAGCACACAATGCTTTTGTGTTGTTTAGAAAAAGGGGCCGTTCTGGTGGAGGAATTTTAAAAGACCCTTCTTTGATTAGCCAGCCTTCTTGGAAAGAGGTGTTCCTTGTGGGTGACGTAATTGCAGTAGGCCCCACCCACCTCCCAACCAACCAATGGAAAGGGGTCATTCATCCTGAGCGAACCAATTAGAAACAGACACTCCTCTGGCAGCTAAAAAGAAAAAGGTGTCTTTCAATGGCACATCCCTCCTTGTCCAGAACGAAGCCCCAGAGATTGTGGACAAGGCCTGCGCCTTACCCTTTGAGAGCTTTCAGACTATTTGGACATTCTGGAAAGAAGGTTCTCAGCAAAGGACAGAACAGACTGTGACACAGCTAAAGGTTCAAGCAAAGTCTTGTGGAAAGCCTGGAAGAGGGAGATGCTGAAGGGGAGTGGGTAGTGTTGCTCGATTTAGCAAATAAAAATACAAGTTGTCAAAAAAAAAAAAAAAGGGATGTCTAGTTAGTTTGAGTATCAGATTAACAATGAGTAATTTTTAGAATAAGTATGTGCCAATGCAATACTTGGGACATGTCTATACTAAAAAATTATTCATCATTAATCTGAAATTCAAGTTTAACTTGGTATCCTCTATTTAATCAGGCAACCGTGTGTGTGTGTGTGTGTGTGTGTGTGTGTGTGTGTGTGTGTGTTTGGGAGGATGTCAGAAGGTTGCAAGTATGACATGGTATACAGTGCCTTTGACTAAAAGTTGGATTTTGATAGGCCAAATATGACTGCTTTGGGGCAGAGAATTCTGAGTACCAGTTGGTAGGGACACTGTGGACCAAGCTGGAGTCAAACCCAGAGCTGTCAAATTTTACCTCAGGAAGAGTTTCTCCATTCCTTCCTCCAGCACACCCCAAGGATTCTCCATTTCAGCTACATTGGGAGGAGAGGGGAAGGCAGGAAGCAGTAATTCTCTGGAGGGCTGAGTGACAGGCTCAACCACCTAGAGAGCTGACCCTGCCTTTCTCTGCATCCCAGGCGAGCCCTGGTGCCTGGACCTCAAAAACTAGTACCATTGCTGTTTGAAAGTTGATTTCCTTTGCTCTTCTTTTGAGTCCTTAAATTATTTCATCTCATCCTTACCTCTCCCCACTCCACCTCTGCTTATGGTCACTTGGAGATGCCATCCAGACTTGGAAGTGCCTGCAAGAATTTGTGCAGAACAGAGCTTCCTTCACCTACACACTCACCATTGAACTTCAACTATGCTTTGCATAGGATGTCTTTGTTTCTCAGGAAGACAGCATGTTTCCCTGATTAGAACCTGGGTAACAGAAGCTTCAGTTCCTTTCTTCTTCTGAAGCTTAGTCATAAATCTCAGAGCACCAAATTCTGTGATCTTCTCAGGAACACAGGTGCCTATACAGCTCCACAACTGGCTTGCTGCTTGTTTCTATTTTCCAGGATACATCCTGAGCCAAATAGCTTTCAATGGGGTGAAGAAGGAAGGCAGCTTGCTATGTGAGAGAGGGATCAAGGAGGAAAGGAAGATGAGAAAGGCTGGGTAGTTTATTGGAAGAAGCTCAGTCCACAGCCAGGCTATCAGAAGAGCGATGGGAGGAGAATGACTTTGGAGAAGGGATTCTCAAAGCTCAGTCCAAAGATCATCCACATCTAAAACAATACTGTGTTGACAAATTGCTATATTAATTCAATACCATTATTCTTTCCTCTGGTAGGGATGGGAATAAGATATTAGAACCGTAATAATGGTAAATACTTGTTGAGAAATTAACATGTGCCATATATGTGTTATACATAAATTATGTCATTGAATCTTTGCAGCTTCCTTATGAGAAAGCTACTATTATAAGTATTCTTATTGCATCATAAAGACGAGGAAACTGAGGCACAGAAAGATATTACTTGTCCAAAGTCACAAATCTAGTAATGGAGCCAGGGTTCAAACCTGGAGTGTAAGTCCAGATCTTAGGCCCTTAAACACTATACTTTCTCACCTCAAGTCAAATTTAATGTGGAGGTACATATTAAAATTCAGATTCCAGAGCCCTACTCCAGATCCACTTAATCACTAAATACTAGATACCAATGTTCAAGAGGAAGAAAGCACTAGGTTTTCCAAGGGTCTGGCTTTCTCCTTCCCTCTCTATCTTGACTGGGCAGGTTCCTGACGCAGCTGGGCTGGCAGTCCTCTCCACACCTCCTCTTCAACGAGAGCTGCTTCTTTTCCCTCCTGCATTAGACTTGGTTCAGATCCACATTGCATCCCAGCCATTCAAGAGTGGACAGGACTTCTGTGGAACTCATGCCAGGGCTTGGGCATGTTGCCTGCCCTAGCTGGCAGCTGCCTGGGTCATTCCTTCTTCTCTGACAGAAGGCAACAGCTGGCCAGGACCCCTTGAATCAGGCAGGATGTGTCCACCTGGACAAGGCCCCTCTGGGCCTCAGTTTCTCTTTTCATAATATGAGGAACAATCAGCTTTGTCTCTGCCCTTTCCTCCTTCCCAGGAAGTGTGCATAACACAAAGCAGATTTTATCAGAAGGAATTCTGGGGTCTGGAGAAAGGCACTAATAGAATGATCAACCTCCAAAAACCACAATAATAGGAATGAGAAGAGGAATAAAGAGGATATGAGATTAGCTTGGAAGAGCTGAAAGGAGGCTTTCCACAAAGTTGTGAGAACTTTAGGTATGATCATTTGTATTCATTATTCACCATAACCTCTGTGCATTTTTAGCTGTGATTCAATCCAGAAGCCCTGACTTTCTAACAATTGCTTCTGCCTCTAGAAGAGAAATTTCTTCTCTCTAGCACATACGGATGCGGGCTCATCAGTCTGGGTCACATTCACAAGTATATCTCCCTATTTACCCCCTTGTACATATGCATATATGCATAGGCTCATATGGAAGTAGAAAAAGCAAAAAAAAACATTGCAGCAAGACAGACCTGGGTTTGAATCTTGATTTTTTTTCCCGCATTCTCTTAAAAGTTGCAAGTCAACTAACCACTGAGTTTCTGCCATTTTAAAATGGGACAACAGTAACTCCTGCCTTTTTTAGTGCTCCAATTTGCTGTGGGGAGCAAGCTTGACAATTATTAAGTGTTAAATTTTATCAAGTGCTAGATAGTGGGTGCACAGACACAAGTATACACACATGTATTCTTTACACAGGTTCACATTTGAGTGTGCTCACATCCAGACAACATACACAAGCCCGCCCTAGGACAATTACATGAGCACCTCCTTGCCAGGCAGTGCTCTTTGGCTCCCCTAACCCTCATCACGATTTGCTGGGCGTCAGCCTCTTCTGGTTTGTTTTTTACTCACACCAGGACCCAGGGGACTTGCAAGGAGCACAATAAAAGCCTGGTCAGTTTGGCGCTGTGCCCCACTTCCTTTCCACATAAAGGCTATCTAACTGCCAGGCATCTGACCTGAAAGGCTGGGCCAGGACCTAATCGGCATCTGCTGCTGTGCTCAAAAGACCTGCTAACAGGAAATTGTCTGGTTCCTTTCCACCCCAAACAGGAAGTGCCTGCCACTGTCCAGAGGACAGGGTAGACTGGTCACCTACAAGGAGCATTCCTCTGCCAAAGTGGAACCTCAGGGTAATCTTCGCAGAAGCCTTGCTCTCTAGGAAGGCTGGAGGAGCAGGGCTCCAGGGACGCCTCTGAGGCGGGTGGGGGTGGGAGGGTGATGATGATGGCTACTACTGCCTGTAGCACCTGGCACAGAGCAGGCTGTCATTCGTTCAACAAACACTCAATGAACACTTGGGAGACATAAGAAAGGCCTAGATAAGGTTTTTGAGCTTCAGGAGTTTACAGACAAGTGAGAGAGACAAGTTGTGCCATTTAAAAAATTTATTCATTCATTAAAAACAAGGTCCCCCCCTTCTTTTAGCGCCCATTATTTCAGGTACTATTTGAGGCACTGAGGGGTTCAGAGATGGACGATGCAACGCAACTAGAGAATAAATTGGCCTCTAATTAGGGAGGCAAGCGTTGAAATTTGTGGTATAACTGTGAGTTCCACAGAATTTCAAAAGAGGCAAAAGATCATTATCTGATTTTTACTCTGATGGGAGCAATGACCTTTTTCCCTCCTTCCTCTTTTGCCCTCTACAGTCTATTCTCAAGATAGCAGCCAGAGTAATCCTGGTAAAAACCAGGCCAGTTCCTGCAGGACTTCTAAGTGGCTCCCTCTAATGGCTTTCCTTCTCACTTTAAGTTCACTCACAGTCCTTAAAGGGTCCTACAAGGCCCTACCCTGGCGGTGGAAGGGTTGGGAAGTCAAACGGAACGGAGGCAACTCAGAAATTATCAATAGAGTTAAAGAATAAAATTTAATTGAGTTAATTTTGAAGATCTAATTGGTTTTATTAAGCAATTCATGAATCACCAGGAGAGCACTCCAATGAATTGTACAAACCTTTTTATAGGAAGAAAGAGGGTGGACCTAAATTAAGAGTGAATTATTTCAGGCATAGACATCTTCCCTTAGGGAAAGGCAGGGGGCCTTATCAGGCAGATTACTTCACTAGCATGGATCAGGAAATTTCAAATGTATTGGTTTAATACATTTAATACTCCTGGGAGAGGCTGAAACTGCAATTAGGTTAGTTATTAAGTTTGGTTTGGTGACATGGCTTAGCAGAAGTGACTGTTTGGGCCTGTTATTCCTTCCTTCCTCTCTCCCTCCCTCCCTTCCTTCCTTTCTTTCTTTCCTTTTTTAAACAATAGCTAGAAGACTCTACCAGCCATAGGCTGGAGAAATAAACGGAGGAGTGGGGTTTCTGGAGCCCAGGAGCCAGGGTAAGTCATGGAAACTGGAGCTCTGGAGGAAACAGCAGCTGCCTGAGACATCCTCCACTACCACCACCACGGAAGAGAGGGATAGGAAGAAATACCCCTTGCTCCTCTCTTTTTCTATCATCTAATGTCCCACCAGGACACCCATTGGCTGATTTCAGTTGGAAGCTACCGCCTGAAGGAATCTCTGAAACTGAAATGCAATCTGCAGGGATCAGCTCCCCATGTGAGGACTTGACGAATGATGATAGATCAGGGGCAAACAGACCCAGTACCAAGATCTTTGCAGATACATTCTGCTAAAGCTGATATGTAAAATGTACCTGCTGTTTTCCCTAAATATACAGACTGAGACAGGATAGTGGAGGTAGAAGGAGCAGGATTTTGTAGCATGAAGAATAACTGGGTGAAGTCTGTTGCAGATAATCATGCCCAGGCAAAAACCTGGAGGGCAGGAGGGCATAGGAGTAATGTGTGAGTCCCTTTGCGGCAGAGCAGGATCCTTGGAATAAAACCCCAGAGCAGCGAAGACCTGGGAGGAGACCTGTTTCGAGTTTGGGAGACCAGGAATACTGTAAAAAGAACACTTGGCTTGGTCCAAAGGCTTGGGTTTGATAAAGAATTTCATCTTGAGCTTCAGAGTTCTCATCTACAAAATGTGCTTAACAGCAATACCTATTTCATAGGGCATCCAGAAGATTAAAAGAGATAGTGGATATAGAAAACTAAACGTCACTCCTTTGATCAGATTCCTCAGATGTTCTCCATGGTTTTAAATTTAAAATCCAAACTCCTCCTCCTCCACAAGGCACACAAAGGCCCTTCAAGCTGCAGATTCTGCCTACTTCTTTCACTACATTTATCGCCACTTCACACTCCTGCAACTCTACAGACCAGCCAGACTAAATTCCTAGAACTTTGCTCTCTCCTAGTCTTCACAAATACAGCTCTAACCCTGGAGCACGCTGTTCCTGATATACACTCCCTGGATCATTCCTGTTCTTTCTTCAAAGCTCGGTTTAAGAGGCATCTCCTGCAGGAAGTCTTCCTTAATGCCCACTCCACTCTTCACATGGGCTAGATGAACTTCCTCAGTATTTTCAGAGCACCCTTTGCATCCTCCAATTCTAGCATGTTTAGTAGTTGATTGGAATCACAGATTTATACTGTCCCTGTTCTGAGATCGCAGTTTCTGGAGAAGAGGGGTTGCGGTGCTTCCTATTTATTTCCAGGGCCTTCCAGGGCCTGACACCTAGTAGGTGTCAGTTGAATGAGCAGATGGCAGTTGAATGAAGAATATATGAATGAATGAATGAATGAATGAATAGATGAATGGTGGTATAAACTTAAGGAGTCAATGATGAGCAATACTTTGTGTTCCTGTCCTTTTAAAAGAAATCCCGATTCTAAAATATTAAAAAGAACAATCTAGAGTCTCTCCTCTCAATAACCCAATTCCTTCCTGCTATCTATCGCACATGCTTATTCCTCTACTGGGTTGCCTTCCTCAACATATAAGCTGAACAGCTAAACTGTTTTAGTCATGAAAGAATTTTTATTCCTTTAGCCTTGCTTGTTTTGACCTGTCCAGAGAGCTCTGTGACCCTCTAAATCCAGAGCTGAAGGCACAATTATTGTTGGTATAATGAAGAGAGATGACCTCATGCTTTTTTTCTGAACTGAAGGCGTTAATTCTGGACATATTGCTTCACCTCCACCCCAGCCTGCTCCTCCTCTTGTCATTTATCACAGTGAATGACATGCCATCTGTCCACTTGCCTAAGTGGGAAACCCAGAATTCACCCCAGATTTCTCTTTGCTAGCTTCTCCCACCCAAATTGTTCACCAGGTCTGGTCCAGTCTACTGCCTAAGTATCTCGGGGATCTCTTCACTTACCTCCATCTCCACAGCCACAACCTAAGTTCATGCCGCTACGATCTCTTACCAGAATGATTGCACTGGCCACCTAATTGGTCTCCTTGTTTTTAGGTACTTTTCATCTTTGTATGTTCTTGGTACTGAGGCCTGAAAATGCAAATCTAATCTTCTTTTAAAATCCTCCGATAAGGGGTTCCCACTGTCTTCACGATAACAGACTCTCAGGTACTTTACAAGGTCTCAGCTACTTTTCTGGTTTCATTTACTACCATTCACCCGCCACCCCTTCCCCTCAGGTAAACTTGGAACATATTGAATTACTTGTTTTGCAACTAATCCAAAGCACTTTCCCCCACTTCACTTGGTCAACTCTTGCTCACCACTTATGGTTTGCCTCGGATGTCATCTTGCCCTCGGGGAAAAAATGTTCTTGTGTGCTCTTTGAACATTCAGTTTTGTCTCACACTCCAGAGCTCTAGCTCCCTCTAGGCAGTACAGTGTAATGGTTAAACCCACAGGCAGTGGTATCTGGTTACTAGGATTCAAATTCCACGTTGTGCATTTACTAGCTGTGCGACCTAAAGCAGGTGAATTCTGCCTTCTCTGTAACGTGAGGATAACATTTCATCTACCTGTCGTGAGAATTAAATGAGATGATGTAAGGTATGATGATAGCACTGAAAACTGAAGCTCTACACCCCATCGCACCTCATCTTAGTAGCCGGTCTGTGTGCGATTTCGTTTTAATGCACGCGCGTGTTTTAGTGTCACCTTGTAGTCTATTTTTTACTTGACAAGGCAGTTACAACAAACCGGGAAGCGATCAGGCACCTGAGCTCATCACGACTTCGCGCTGCCGAGCTCGTCGATTCCTGACGCCCCCAGGCGGCTCAAGCGGTAGTCCAAGTAGAGTGAACTAGGGCATACCATTCGAAATTTTAGGGGAAGATAGGCCGTTTTTAACCAAATAGTTTGTGTTTATAAGTTCTATCTTCTTTCGCTTCCTAACCTCAAACTCTCTCAGACCCAATAAAATGAGAAATAGGACTGTAAATGATGAGGACGGAGCAAGCAGGTTCGGCTTCCTCCCCCATCCCGATCACGACATTGGTACTTTCTCTCCTCAGTTCCCTCTCAATAATGGTATCGTCCGCGGAGGGGCAAACAGAGAGGGATTCTGAAGTCCTCAGGATTCGGAGGCTGATACTAGTACAGAACCACCCCTCCTGCAGTGACTCCATGGTACCGCCCACTGTCTTCTGATTGGCTGCCGAGGCCCCGCAGTCGGGCTCAGCCCGCCGCGCCGACCTCAGTACATCTTCGGCCGCTGCGCCGCTTGGGTCTCGTATTCCTTGTTCTCGGCGGGCTGTGTGGGCTCCGCGCCGCAGCCGTTAGTCATGTCGGGTAGGTGATTCCTTCAGCTAGCAGCGGCAGCGGCGAGAAGGGTGCTGGCGGGGATGGGTCGTCTTCCCGCCCACTGGAAGGCCCCGAGGGAAAGCCTCCGGCTCTGAGGGAGGCTGGGGGGTGGGGGGACGGACGCTGCCGCCGCCATGTTGGACTGGAGGGACGCACGCTCTCAACGCTTTCCGTCTGCAAATCACGGCGGGAGCGCTTCGGCCCTCTGTGTTTTGATCCTGTCCTTGGAACCTGAGGCGACGTGCGGCTCCCGGGGCAAGGTGTGAGTCGGAGGCGGAGGTTGTCTACGCCATCACAAGGGCGGGGTGGGGGGAGCCCGTGATTAGAGCATCAGCCTGAGAGAATCCGTGCTTCTGGTTCTCCGTCCGCCTCAGATCTTTCAGCGAGGCCTCGGGCCAGTCGTCTCGTCGCCTCGTGCCTCAGTTTCCCCATCCACGGAGTGGAGCTGGGCCTTCTGACTCACCCATTCATCAGGTGGAGGCCTTGACGCCCTGGGAGCCCTTTCAAAAGGACGTTGCCTTCCACGAAATTCTGCTTATCTTCATTCCCTCTGTCGTAACTACCCGAATTCCATTTGGGGGTGTTTGCATATAATTCAGCTTCCTCTTCACCCTTTGTCATTCTCCCATCAGTTTTTTCTCTCCTGCAAGAGCTTAAAAGAGCTTTTTCTATTATCGACAGGCTCCTGTAGGTACATACGGCGTTTACCTTAAAACATATCAAAGAAAGGCAGTCTTCAATAAAGCATTTAAATTGATAGAGTCCCCCCCCATTGTGTGGAAGAGGAAAAGAGGCATTGGTCTCTAAATCACAGCCAGTTTAGATCCTGCTAACCCAGAATATAAAGTCTGGAACATGTGTGTTCTCATAATTTAGTTACTAGCTGACCGCACAAGGTCCTCTGTTGTTGGGTGCATCACTGGCTGCAAAGACTCAACAACCACTTGCTAGAAACCATGAAAGTTAGATACCACTTTTCAGGTGGAAAAAGAGAACATTTCCTTGAAGCCATATGGTTGGGATGAAAATGACTTCTGACAGAATCTTTACATTTTTTTTTAAGGGAGAGCCTGTTGATATTTAAATAAAAGCCCCCAGTAATCCATTCTTGCAGAAGGATGGAAATGTGTGACCAAAAAGAAAGCAGTAGGCTAAGAAGCGACCAAACTATAGGATATGGACAGAAGAACGATAAACATTCCTTAGATTAACATTGATCTTAAGCCAGAATATTGATCTTTTGGGAGAGGGGCATTTTTAATGTTTCTTTCCATTTATTTAATCCTCAAACAAATAGTTCCTTACCCCGAAGTAGACATTGGTACATATTTTACCAGGTGCATAATTTGGAATGAAGTCTGGTAAAGCTCCACAGAAGTACATAGAAGTACACCCTCAGGCAGATGTGTAACCCATCCATGGTTAAAAAGAAAAATTCTTGGATTCTCATGGCGAAATTTATGGCTTTCAGTGGAAACAGTGCTCATTAAAACCTTGGCCTGTCTTGATTTTTAACATAATTGTTGGTATAAAATGATGGCTTAATTTTATAGGACTAGGTAGCTTTTATGGAAAATTAAATTTTAGAGGTTTACTGTTTGTAAAATTTGGGATTTTCATTGTGTCAAATTAGTATGTGAGCTGGTTTACCTGTTAGTACTGATATTCAAATTACTAGGACACTAGATGTTTGTCACTTTTAATTTGAGGGTTTTTTTTAAATATCAAAGATTGGCTTTCACCTGTGAAAAGAATGATTTAATAACATCGTTTCTAAATTAAAAGTAGAATCTTTTTAGTGTTATATATTTACATTTTGTAATGTGTATAAAAAATAATACTTTTGACTTTGTATAATAATAGGAGTAATGCTTTTGACTTGTTTTTCAGTGAATGCTTAAGTTAATAAATTTAACAGTAAAGTCCATTCCCTCAACAGCTAATGGCATTAAGTTAGGTTAAGTCCTTTAAACATTCCAAACTACACTTAGAAATTTATCATATTGACTCAACCACTCCAGATGCCTGACAGGGCAGAATTATAAAACCTAATAACATATAAACACTTAATGTAATCAATAAAGTAGTAAATGTCAGACTCTCAGACATTCCAAGTACTATTTACAAATGTGAATTATCTGACTCCTTTCAAATTAAAATTATAATACCAATTATACATATAAAAGTTACAAAGTCTAGATACTTTTCATTTCAGTGATAATGTCAGACCAAGATAACTTGAAAATCCTCTGTATCTACAAACACCTAAAGATGCAAGAACTTAGAAAAAAAGGGCAAGCCGCAGCTGCCAGAAATAAAGTAGAAGTCAGAATGGTAGGCACAGAGCTAACTTGGTGGTTGCCTTGGGGAGGAGGGTATAGGTCTCATCATTTAGAATCTGGGATTTTATTGCCCAAGTAACTAAAACTAAGGACAGGAGAGCTTTGAGACCATGAGAGCCAGGTAATGGGAGTGGAGACCCTTATGTAAGACCTGGATGTTTGAAAGACTATCTTCTGTGAAGGAATGAACTAGAAAAAACTTTTGTACCAGCCTAAGAGATAACAAGGAAGCCTGGGCCCTAAGTGAAACAAAAATGTTCAGAATTCATAATGTGGACCTGTGCTTCATACAGTTGGATGTACATAGGCTAGTTATGGGATCTGAGAACCTTAAGCCAAGTAATTAACGTAAAAATTGGTTCTGAGTTGGTAATACCTTTGGGGTTCTTGGTAGAAACAAATGAAAAACTTTTCTGGGAGAAATCCACACTCTAGGTCAACAAGGAGTCATATGCTTGGGAAAGATGAGTTCACAGTAAATATTGTAGAACTCGAAACATTTCATGAAAATGAGTGACAGGTGGGATTAGAACCTCTTATAAATAAATACCCTGAAAGTGAATGTTATATATTTATAATGATTAAAAACCTAAAGGGAACCAACTTTCAGAGCAAGACATTATGAGAAAAGGCTACAGAGATTTGGAAAAGAACCAAATATAACTTCTAGAAATATAAAAAGTGGGTAAGTTGTATTGCACATAGAAATAATGAAGTGGAAGATGTGATATAATTACCCGGAATTCAATTCAGAAGGCTAAAGATAAAAACAAAAAATTAAAGAACATGAGAAATAGATTGAAAAGTCCTGTCATACATCTGAATTTGAGGAAAAAAATGGAAGAATTAATAATTGATAGTTTTCCAAAATTGATAAATTTTTTGCATCAACACAGTAGTTGCAAACAGACGTAAAAGTTTATACGTATATACACTGATGTGAAACTGTGTATTGGAATACCAATAACAGACCTACCAGAGGAAAAGAAATGATAAGATTGATACACCTGAAAGTTATAAGAAGCCAGAAAATAGTGAAATGATCCTTGGAATTTACAGGAAAGAGTAACCATTGACCTCGTAATTTTTACCCAAATAAAAAGACTAAGACTGCCACTTTCATGTCTTTGCTGAAATAAGTTAAACTCAGAAGGGAGGAGTAGGATGAAAAAACTAGAGGAGGCAAACAGTAAACAAAAAGCAAATGACTGGAACACAAGATTAAAATGATTACATTTAGAGATTTTAAAAAAGTGGAAGCAAAAGGATGGGGAAAATGGAGCAAAATAATAGGTGAGGGCTGTGATTGGCATTGTTATTAACGTTCTTATATTCTAGTGGAGGTTAATCATTTTGAACTTTGCCAAGAATTCATGTTAATTTGAATAAAATTATGAATGGTAACTTATTAAAATAACAGAAATTTAATGTATTGCTTATAAAACAGTGGGAAAAGGGGTAAAAATCCAATAGAAGGCAGGAACGGAGTTTCAAGATAAAAATCCTGTTAAGTAGAAAGTCCAATATAGGCAGGTAGAAATAAATAAAATAACTAGTAAATATACAAAACACCAGTTTAAAGACAAAGATTCTCGCATTGGGAAAAAATGATCTAGCTATATACTGTTCAGAAATGACATACCTAAAACATAATGTTAAAACTATAGAGATAGAAAAAGGTTAGCCAGGAAAACAACCAAAAGGTTGTTAACAGAATAAAGTGGACATTTTGAATGATAGTATTTATGTAATGTTAAAAGGAAATTCAGGAAGATGTAAATCTGCACTTTTATGTGCCTAACATTATAACCAAAATATAGAAAGCAAAACAAAACCCCCCAAAACCAAACCAAATAACTCTTTAGTCAAACGGAATTTTTAAAAACATACCTCTCTCTCTGTAATTAATAGATCATGCAGACCAAACAGTAAGAGGTGAACGATGCAACTAACAAGCATCATATAGGTTTAACAATTCATTCATCATTTAGAAAATACACAGTTATTTTTAAGCACATAGGAGACATTGATGCAAATAAAATATTTACTAGGGGAAAAGCATGAGAGCAAATTCTAACAAATATCAAGAGTAATACAGAAAATACCTTTTCTGGCTGCAATGGAAAATAATGAGAAGACAAAAACAAAACCTTAAACATGCAGAAGGAAATAAAAGCGCTTCTAAATAATTGATGGGTCCAGATACAAGGCTCAAGTGTCAAGTATTCTTAATGACCATTTGTTTGAAATGCCATAAATAATATTTAAATGATTTTTTTTGATGAGAATAAACCATCTGTGCTTTCTCAAGTATTTATACTAAGGGTCAGACTTACTGGTTAATAAGCTTATTTAGCCAGCTAAAGAAGTCAGATTGACAATTTCAGAGGGCTGAAGTGACTCAGTTATAGTTAAGGACTCAGTATTTACAGGATTTGAGCCAGAGTCACGTGACCTATGTGTCGTGTATGTCTATAATTTTGTCTGAGGGATAGACACAGATCTTGGACTCTACATTCATGCCTTCGGATGTAATTTAAAGTTTCATGTGTCCTCAGGGCATCTTAAGTTTTACTCATTTGTTCTACCCGAACCCCTCAATAATCCTTTACAGTTTTTGATTTGGTTGAAGCTAATTTCCTTCCCTATTTGATAGATAAAAATAATTTCTGTGGTCCAGTTAGAGTCTATATCCTTTTCATATTTTTCTTATTTGGTGGTTAGCTGTAAATCTAGAGTCATTTTATCATGGGCATGGCATTGATGCAGTTTTTCTTTTTCATCTAAGGTAGCCTTATGTCCTTCACATTCATAGAAGTAGTTGGTGTCAGGATTGCATTCAAAATGCTTATAATTGTGGATTTAAAAAAGTAATTTGTTTAGTCTGATTGGAGATACTCTCTACTGCAGAAAAGGGGCTAATTTGATGTCACTCACTTAAAGTCAATGGCAGTGTTTTCAAATTGTAGCTTTATACAAATTGAATGAAAAAGTCACTGATTTGATTTTTGGTGAGTTTTCATAACAGTCTAACAACAAATGGTTTTGTTTCAAATTGGGTGAGGTTGGGCCTAATGGTCAGTAGTGTGAGACTCAGTCATTTTTTTGCAGTTGGAAGTATTTCTTATAATATCACTCTTATTCATCAGTAATAAACTTACTCATTTGACTCTGAGTAGAATCCTAAAGGATAGAGCTTATTCAGAAAATTTTGATATAACACATTTTTGAAGTATTGAGAAAAGCTCATAGTTCAAACTTTTTTCCTGTTTTTTGATGCATATTATTCAATTCATGCCTGCCTTGGTAGTTTTTATTGCCAAAAAGGAAACTAGAAGTAGGTTTTGATGAGTTAGTATATCAGTGTGGTTAAACAACTAACAATTACTCTTACCAAATCTTCACAGATCTTTTGTTGCCACAGCCAAAGCAATCCATTACAAGGGAATGGTTTGCATGTTGGGCAGGGGAGGATGTGCAAAGTAAATGTTATCCTGGATATTTATCTTGTCAGTGCGTCATCCCCCTTTTGGCCCTGATTAAGTTTAATAGATGTCTTTTTGTATATAAAGATAGTAGAACTTGAGCTTTTGAGTTTTTATTAATAGGATGGATTTTTGACTGATTGTTTCACATTTGTTCACTTGGTTCTTGTGACCGTCAGGACATGTGTGTAGTTTTCAAAGACGTAGTTACTGTAAACAGCAAATATTTGTACAGATTTCTTCTTGCACAGTATTTTTAACTTGTAGATTTTCTTTCCATAGTTCCTTTTTATGACATTTTCTTATTACATTTCATCTGTAAGATCTAAAGTCAGCCTTTGAAGGAAGCATAATGTTAAATCAGATTTAAAATTCTTTTTATGTGTTTTAGATTCTGGAAGTTACGGTCAATCTGGGGGTGAGCAGCAAAGGTAAAGTATACATATGTTTTAATAATGCCATGAAAAAGAACTGAGAAAAAAAGATGAGTTCAGTCAGGTCTCTCTTTAGATTTGGTATCTAGATGTCTTAAGAGAGTTAAATATTAGCTTGTCAAGGAGAAAGAGTTAGCCTTTGTAAATAGGTTCTGTGAAACATATTTCTTCCTTTTTTTTTTTTAAAGGCTGTGTGAATCAGTAAATAATCAGATGTCCCCTAGAGATTAAAAAATAAAATTTCATAGGTATTCTAAAGATAGTTTTCTTTGGGAAAGTTAAAAAAAAATTATTAAAAGGATTTAGCAATTCAGCTATAACAGGGTCTTAGAAAAAGCATTTTTTTTATTGTATGTAATAGCTAATATTTTTAAGGGAGAACAGATTTTCTAGAAGTACTATAATAGAAATGTTGAATATTTTTTAAAGACTCTTTATCATGCTAACAATAAAAAGAAGTCCGTTTTAATATGAATGTTTACATGCAGTAGAGTTCTCTTGCTTACCAGAAATATAGCCTTTAATTTATACTATAAACGTTTTGCAGCTCAGTGAGATATTCAGAATAGCATCTCAAATATCTTCTGTCATCAAGTTTTAAGGTTCATAAATACAGATTTGACATTTTTATTCTTACCGGATAGTACTAACCTCATAGTAGGCAACTAGCAAATGTTTATTCAGTGAAATAGATTTTAGAAAGTTAAATTCTGTTAGCACTTGATAGCTCTAAAATGGCAAAAATTTTTTTGCAGATGTTTTATTTTTATTTGGCAAGTATTCAGAAAATATGTTTTTGACTTGTTAGAGCTTATGTGCTGTAAAATTAAAGAATTCAAATCTGAGGAAGGTAATTTAGTCACTTTATAGCAGTCTATGCTACGACACAAAATGCAAAATAATTTCATTCTTTGATAGTACTGTGAAGCTGTACATGCCTCTAATTACTGAGGTGCAAAGTTGGACTTTTAGTGCCACCCTCTGCCTTTTCTACAAAGTTAAAGGTAGATATAAGGCAAATGGTAGGAAGAAATTAATCTATCAAAACACAGCTAAATTGATTAAAGTGATTAAATTAAAAGGCCATCATTTTTCTGCTTCAGATATTTGCTATGGGACTTGCTGCTTTGTAGTCATTCCCTATCTCTAACCCCAAAGCATAATCTCTTTGGATTTTCTAGCTCTGGTGAAGTTTTGTTTATTTGTGGGGGATTGTAAAAGCGAAACTTTGATGTTTGGCATGCAAGAGGTCTGGGAGTGACTTCATTTATGTTAACTGTCTTTGATTATCACCTTTCAGTATAAATTCAGAGACAGGCGGATTGACACTTTCTCGAAAGAAGCTTGTATTTGAGTTGAAAGTTGAAAATAAAGATAGGGTTCTTTAAGCTTTTAAATCCTAGCACATTTCTTTCAAGTAGTACATTTTTCTTTTACAGTTATTCCTACGGAAATCAAGGCAATCAAGGTTATGGACAAGCACCACAAGTAGGTTAAAATATAAATTGTGTTTTTTATAGTTATTTTTATCTCAAGTGGGTGATGAAACTTTTATTTACTTAAATTTCAGAGCTATTCTGGCTATGGGCAAACTACTGATTCGTCATATGGACAGAACTATGGCGGCTATTCCAGTTATGGACAAAGCCAATCAGGTTGGACTGGTTTTGTTAAATTTGCTACTTTACAAATTTAAAAATCAGAACCGTTATTAAAAGGTATATCCATCCAATCTTTAGGTTATTCACAATCCTACGGTGGTTATGAGAATCAAAAGCAGAGCTCCTATGGCCAGCAATCTTATAATAACCAGGGACAGCAAAACACGGAATCACCAGGAGGGTAAGAAAACAGTAAAAATACTGAGACTGTGTTGGGCAGTGGAAATAACACTGGGTAGTAAACAAATTTCAGCAACAAACTCCTAGCTTTAAACATTTTTTTTCAGAAAAGTTTTGATGGAGTATGAATTTTATAGTTTTGTGTTAGGAAGAATGTAGAAATTGTCAGTACTGTTATTTGATACTTATTTGTAAAATTTTTAATATGATTTAAATGTTAAAAAAAAATATGGAACTCTCTTTATACCTGATATTAAATAAAAACCTGCTTATAAAAGACTTCTCATTGCTTACTTTTATGTCTATTTTAATTTTTAACCATTTTAATGTATTACCTTTTCAGGGACAAAAATGTTAAAAAAAGTTCCAAAACCTACCCACATATTTCACATACCCTAAAATATATTTTATTAATATAGGTATGTGAATATTTACCAGCAAGTTTACAGATTGTATAGTTTCTTTAACTTTTAGATTTGAGGAGTTTGTACTTGTTATTAATTTTAATAATAGCTATGTGGTGACAGAAATCTATGGATGGTGAGCATACAGTGCAATATATATTTGCCTTACTGTTGAATTGTACACTTGAAACTTACTAGATTTCATTAACCAATGTCATCATAATAAAAATTAATAGAAAAAAATAATTTTAATGGCAACTTTTTATTGTGCTTTACATTTTGTGAAATGCTTTTGCATTTTCTAATTTAATTGATCTTTAACCACCACTGTAAAATAGTGTCAGTAATTATCTCCATTTTATAAAGGTAAAGAGAAGTTAAAATCATATAGCTTGTTGGGTTATACAGCTAAAAAATGAGGCAAACAATGAGGTCACTAGTATTTTCTCTGCAGTGAAGAAAATTATTCTAAGTGAAATTTAATTAAAAGTGTTGAAGAAAGATTTATGAGGTCAAATTGTCAGTCTTATAGATTAAATTAGAGCGGTTTGAAATTAGAAAGTGAGTACAAATGTAGAGAGTAATATCCAGAAAGCATGTTACATTAGAAGGAAGAACTCTTCAAGCCCTGTTGGTTAGTTTTAAATTTAAGGAGAATCCTTTTATAAGGATATATTTTTGGAAGTATGACATAAATGTAGACCAAAGAGAAATGTTAGATTTGGTGTGCCAGCCATTTTAAAGCGAAATGTTAGAGTTCTGACTATTGATGTGATGTGATTTGGGTAGGAAGTTGGGGGACGTATTGATTGGATCATCTGACACAATAAGATGTGACTATTCAGTTATGAGATTTTTTTTAAAAGTAAAAATTAGAACTCAGATTCAATTAAGTGTTCCATCCTGAGAGCCGGTAATTGATAGTCATATTCCTCAGATCATACTTAGAATTTTCTTTTTGAATTTTTCAGATAAAAAAACTGGGATCACAAAGCAAATTTCTTTTACTCAGACTAAAAAATCTGAATGATTACTGTTTTTTAAAATTTATTATTGAAGTAATTAGAAGAATGTACTGTAGAATCTAAAGATAATTATAAGAAAATAGTCCCCAAAATACTGAGATAACATTGTTAAACTTAGGGACAAAGAGCCTTTACATGTAACTATTAAAAGGACTCAGTACTTGTGGTATCTTCGTTAAAGAATCAGACATATTACTGTACTTTATGGCATCTTTAATTTTTTTTAAATTCAAGGAGATGTAAAAACCATAGTGATTTTTAGCTTCAGTGATGTTTTCAAAGGTGCACGTGGTTTTTTTCATAATGTATCTCTTCAGTGAAAGTGAAATTGAAGATTATTGGCGAGAAGATTTTGTAGATAAAAGACTAAAAGATTTCCATCAGAAAATAATAAATATGGTTGAGGTCTAGCTGGTCAGGCATTTTATATCAGCCTCAGTTGACTTGTTACAGTGAACACAATTCTTTTATAAAATCTCTCAAGTTCTTGATTTCTGTTTAGCCAAGGTGGAAGAGCGCCTTCATATGACCAGTCAGACTATGGTCAACAAGATTCGTATGACCAACAGTCAGGCTATGATCCACATCAAGGTTCATATGATGAGCCATCAAATTATGATCAGCAGCATGATTCCTATAATCAAAACCAGCAGCCCTACCATTCACAAAGGGAAAATTACAGCCACCACACACAAGGTAAGATATAATGACCTCTTATTTTTCTTTATTCTGCTTAAAGAATTACTTGTATACTGAGTTTTGTATAAAAAACCTACATAAGATTTCAACCGTTTGTAAGAATTTGAGTGTTCTCTCATGGCCGTCAAAACCAGTTTATTAGATTTCTATTTCTGAACTTCTTAGACTCCCGAATGGTCATGTGACTTTTCCATGGCTGATTACATAAATTTCCTTTGCCGTCTCAGTCAACTCTGATCACTTGACAAATGTTGCTGCTTCCAGTTCTTTTGGTAGTGGTGGTCTGCTTGCTTCGAGGAAGTTATGATCCTGTATTAGCCTTCTCTGACTTCATCTAAGAAGGGCTAGTCATTCTTTACTTTGTTTTCCTCTAGCACTTTGTATATACCACTAATACTTAGAAATCTATCCATGCCATGAAAATGCTTCAAGGGCAAAGGTCCTGTCTTACTCATTTTTGTACCTTCATTGCCTGGGATAGAGCTTGTTTCATAGTAAGTGCTCAATAGATATTTGTTGAATAATTGAACAAATAAATGAATGAGTAAAAGTGGAAGTTCATTCACTGAATATCTTAAGTGAATATATGTTTTAAGTATCTCTTGAGTTTGGAAATCCAGTTATTCCTTGCCCATGCTTAATTTGCATTTAAATATTTCTGAGGTGAAGAAGGTAATAACTTTTAAGATTGGGGTTATGCTTTTCATCTAATTTATTAGGGTTCTGTAACCTAATGTAAACTATTCCACATTATCATCACATCAAATGTTGATAATCCACCTCACCGTTTTGCTGTCTCACTTTAGCAGTGGAATTTAACAAAGATGGAATTCTTAAATACATTTAATTCCAGATGGTTTTATGATAACTTGCCTTTGAGTTCTTGTGTCCATGTGCCATTTCCAAAGGACATGATGTATGACCTAAAGAGCCATTTAAGATTCTGTTATGAGAAGCCTGTGTCAGACATGATAATAATTTACTTATGTATGTATTTTTTTTGTAGATGACCGTCGTGATGTGAGTAGGTATGGAGAAGATAATAGAGGATATGGCGGGTCACAGGGAGGAGGTAGAGGGCGTGGGGGATATGACAAGGATGGAAGAGGTCCTATGACAGTATCAAGGTAAGTTTTTAGGTATAGATATCTACATTCTCTCTTTTCTTTTTTTTTTTTTTTTCTTTGTGTATGTGTTACTTAGCTGGTTTGATTCCAGCATCTAATTTAGATAAGAAGCTTAAAGAGATTATGTTGTAGAGGAGGGCAGAAATTCAAAATCTATTTTCAGTCTTAAGATGTTATCTAAATCACTTCAGAATAGTCTTATGTTAGCACTTAATTTACATGGTATACATTAACCACCAGTGGAGAAAAGTCCCCTACTGTGGTTGTGGTTAAACCACTTAACTATGTGTTACCTGCCAGAGCTCTAGACTCTTAAACTCTTTTAAAAGATGACTTTGGGAAATCCAAATGTTTTGTATGTAAAAATAAAAGGTAAGTTAATTGTAGATTAGCGGGCAGAGAGGCTTTTCCTTAATCTTGAATCCCCTTGGGAAGAGAAAATATTAGGCAAGAACAGAGTATAAAAGTAGGGTTGGCAAAGAGAGTATGATTTTATGTAACCAAACTACTTTGTCCCTCTTTAAGTAAATAATATAAATAGTGCAGAATCACTTACCATTGTGTATTTTGTCTAGACTAAGCTGTGGAAAAGGAATGACTTTTTTTAATTCAGCATTTCTTTTCTCCATTGCTAGTATTACCAGGTTTTGGTATTTACTATGACATATGTTACGAAAGTTGGTTTCAAAATTACTGTTAAATATATCTCTAAATTGAGCACTTTGGCTCTAAAAAGAAGAATGAAAAAGTAGTTGACATTTATTGTCCTCAGAAGAAATCTGCAGATTTTAAATTTTGTGTGTAAAATACACAAGCTTTAAAGATAATTTGCGTTCCTTGGGAATTGAAATTGTCAGTGGCCTGTTAACTGACAACTGTTAATAATATATCTACCAGTTCACTCTTGCTCCTTAGGGACTGAGTGTCTGTCTCGAGGTGACCCTGAGGAATGCAACCAGTTACACACAGCACTTATTTCTTCAAGTGAGCTAGGAATTTTATCTCACTGACTTGTATTTCTTTATGTTTAGTGTACATTGCTTTTTGATAGAATGGCAAAACTAAAGTCTAAACATACTTAGTAACCTTTTATAAGACTTGACCATTAAGAGCCTTTTGATTGATAGTCAAAGTCAGATTATTAACGTAAAACAAATATATCATGTGCCTCTTCATTATCAAAAAACAATCTGTCAAAATGTGGATATAAATGAAGAATGTAAAGTGACATGGCACTTACTCTATCTCATAGCCTCCGTCCTACCTCAAACAGAATCCCAAACAAGATAACCAACAGGTGTATTTAAATTTCCAGTTACTATGTTTTGGATAATTGGCTGCCTTGGAATGCTGTACATTTTCTAGTACATCATATGTTTAATTTTCTTCATAAGAACGTTATAATTATATCCTAAACATCATCTGTTAAACTATGACAATATCTGAATGGTAGAAGGGAAGTCTTTAAAAATATATTTTCATTTCTGAGAGATGACTCATCTTAGAATCAGAGTGTTGAAAAGACCTCAAATGATCTTCCTGATAAAAGAGGGAAGGTCCATAGGTTAACCAACCTGGAAGTCCCATTTTTAAACACTTTTATAACTGGCAACGTATTTCAGTATAATTTTTGTCCCATACACTGATTCACGAACTAAGTTTTTGATTTTCATATCTTTTTATTTAGCCTTAGAACCTCTTCAGACAAAATTGTATGTAGGACCCACTATGTATTAAGTCAAAATGATGCTGATCTGATTCAAGTCAGGGTAGAATTGGAGGAGGGGTTTTGTCCAGTTGCTATCTACCTGGCTTCCCCGCAAGCCAATAAATGGGATGTTCATAAAAGGCTTTTTTTAGAACTCCATATGGATTATGGTGATTACTCTCTATATTGGGTTGGCAAACTTTTTATGTGAAAGGCCACATAGTAATTTAGGCTTTGCAGACTATGCCGTTTCTGTTGCAGCTCCTCAACTCTGGCCTTGTAGCATCAAAGCATCTATAGACAGTATATAAATGAATAAACATGGTTGTGTTCCAATAAAACTTCATTTATGGATAACCGAAATTCGCAGTTCATATCATTTTCATGTGTCACAATATCTTGCTCAAGATGTGCTTTTAGCTTATTTATGGCGTAAAGTATTTTGAATTTGAATAAAAATGCCCAGTTTTAGGAATTTTTTCACTTGCGGTTTTACATTTAAATACCAAAAATACCCAGACCTTTTTTGTTAGTCTTCATCAATACTTGCATTTGTGTTTTTATTCATCTTTCTTAAAAAATAGCAAGGTTGAAAATTTGATCCTTTTGGGGCTGTATGAAGAATATTTGGCATTAATTGGATTTATATTTGAAGAGAACGGGGCATAGTTTGTGGGTGCGGGTGGGATGTGTGGGTGGGACATTCTTAGATGAGGTTGTATGGGTGCTTGGCTAGAGAAAGAAAAAGGAAGCTGTCAGCTTTCCAAATATGGAAGAGAAATGAAGGTTGTAGGGACTATAGCAAACAATATTTTTCTTTGAAAAAGCAGTTGCAGCAAAAAAGATTGAATTTCTAAGTGTCATCTAAAATTGATTGCTGACCTCTTAGTGGACTAGAAGCTTAAGTCCATAAATTCTGTTCTTAAATTCAGCATTGTGATGAATGCATTGGAAAATTGCCAGAACTTCATTCATAACTTTTTCATTTGGTATGTCAATCAAGTTCAGTAGCTGTTTCAGGTTTTAGTATCTCAAGCCTAAAAGTTATTTTGAAATTTGAATGTTGTCTTTACAAGAGTTTTTGATTAGCTCTCTTAAAAATGTACATGTGTTCTGTAATAGTCTAGAACAGTGCTGCCCAATAGAAAAAACAAACAGATGAAATTAATTTTTATAATGTATTTAATTTATCCAAAATATTGTGAAATCAGTATAAAATTATCTTGTGTACGTTCTTTATTTCACACTACTAAAACTTTGGAAATCCATTTCATGTTTTACATTTAGAGTACATCTCAATTTGCTATCCATATTTCAAATGGTCAGCAGCCACATATGGCTAGTGAATACTATTTTGGATGGTACAGCTCTAGAATGATAGATTCCTGGCCTCCTGAAATGTTGGTAAATTCTGAATCCAGAAAGCCTTTTTACCACACATACAAGACATGGGAGAAAGTGAAACATAAATGCAGCTACTGTTGAGAATGGTATTTAAATCCATTGAGTCATTTATCTTTGCAATTAATGATGGTCTTCTTCATACCCCTAAAATGGTATTCTGGATTTACTAGAATGAAAACTTGAGCACAGCACAGGTTTTGTTTTTCTTTTTTTTTTTCTTTTAAACTATTTCAATTTTTAGCCAGGTCCCTTTTTCTCTTAAGATACTGGATTTTTTGATAATGAAGATTCCTGCATTGTCCTTTTGCTTCTTGGCAGTTTTAGTACTTGAATAGATGTATTTAGATTTTAAAATTAAAGATTGGGAATAGAGATTCTGTCAAAGAAGTTTCTTGATAAGCGCCTGACATTTAACTGTCTTTTTCTCTTTAATATGTTATGTTGTAACAGTGCAAGATCCCTCAGAGTCTACCTTACTGTAGGCTGCTCATTGTGCTTTTGAACTTGGGACATCCATTTTTGTAGCTGAGTCAAAAATTCAGTTGGTTTTCTTATGCAGAGGGCACTCAGCTTTAAATTTTGAGTATGCTTATATTATGTCTCTACTCTAGTAAATACTTCTACTACTTCACCTTAAAATGTTCTTCAGGAATTATTTATGTATACAAATTTGCTTCCTTTTGTGGGAGAAAAATTTGTTGTGGCAACGTCTTGACTCAGATGTTCACCTACATTCATGTCTTAATTTGCTAGTGAGGCCTTAACTTAGTATATGGAAAAGGAACTTCTAACTTGATAAGCAGTTTTGAAAGAAATATTCTTAATTGTAGGTCCATTTTCTGTTAACTATTTAATAGTGAGTACTACTTGAAGTTTATTTACTATATTTAATATAATAAATTTCCTAATAAAGGATTATACTATAATTAATAGGGAATTTCTTAATAAGGAAAGAAAAAATAATCGAAACATTTGAATTTAGATGAAAGCTTTGCATAGAATTATAGATCATTTAGACTAGTGCTTCTCAAACTTTAATGTACATAGGAATTTCTTAAGGATCTTATTAAAATGCAGATTCTGATTCAGTAGGTCTGGGATGAGGCCCAAGGTCTTTTTTTTCCTGAGATGATCCCAGGCTCTGCTTATGCTGCCATTCCATGGATGGCCCTTTGAGTAGAACCTTATTTTGTAGAGGAGAGGAATCTCATGCCTAGGGAGGATTAATGACTGGTTCAAATTTTTAAGATTGACTAGTGATAGTTAAGACTATACCTTGAGTCTCTTAGTTTGAAGACTAGTACTTTTTGTGAATGTACTATGTTGTTTCCATATTTATGCCTATTGTGTTCAAATCTTCAACTCCTGTATTTTCAAAGGAAATGCTCAATAAAGATGACTTAAGTTAAAATGTCATTCTATAGAGGAATAGGAAATTATAAACCTATTCAAATGTCATTGTTTCATATCTCTTTTATTTTGCAGTGGGTATGTCCTTTTTAAAAAATTGTTCAAAGTTATATTGCTGGCTGGAATAGAAATTGTAGGAAGTAGGCCGATGTGCGAAATGGAATATTTTTCCTTCCTTGTGGCCACATATACAGTTTGATGCTTGGTTAAGATGACAGCAAAATAATTAAGGGGTATCTCTGCCAACACTTGTGAAAATTTCCTATTTAAAAATCTACTTTATTTTGGGGACTTTAACCTCCTGATGTAGGAATGTGGACTAAATAATTTCATTAGTTCTTTTCTCATCATTTTTTGCAATTCTAATGATCATCTTGAAAGAAACTTGAGATATCATGCTTCCTAATAAGATTTTTAGCAGTTTAATCTTAAGAACTTTGAGAAGGGCTTCCCCTTCTTTTTAAAGACTTAAGCAGTGATATACAGGTCATTCAGAAGTGTAGGTAGGGCTTGGGTACTGTGGTGAAAGACATCCTAGAGAATCAATAGGGAACTACATGTAGATGAAGGACCTGAGCTTCATATTGTCTACATAACCTTGAAAAAGCCTTATTCTCCTTTTTAAGTTTCCTGAAAATTAAATAGACTAAAAAGCAAATTAGGATGCATGTGTCTATATCTAAACTGGTTGCAAGGGGAGCTTTTTTTTTTTTTTACATGAAGGTAGTAGAATAGACTTATTATAAAGAAAGACTACTTTCTCATTTAACCAGAGTGGTTTTTCTCAGGATGGCTCAGAAAAACCATCTAGAGGGCATGGTTATCACTAAAGGAGAGGCTTTTAAGCAATGAAGAGACATTAGTATATTGGATTATTTTCTTGGTTTATAGAAGATTAGTAGTAGTAGATGAGATATCATCTGAAAACTGGGTGTTTTTATTTCCATGTCAGCATATGAATCTTAAAGGATTACTTCATTCCAGAGAAACAAGCTTTTAATATATGGGGGTTTAAAGAGTTTCTTGATAAGAGAGATCTTAGATTTCTTATATAAAAGCTGCGTACGCAAGAACTCTTGAGTCAGCTGATGTGGAAGTTTGTCAAATAAAGTAATTTTCTTGTGTGAAATGGCAACATTTTGGAGTATGTGTATTCTGTCTCTGATATGGACTACTGATTGGTGTATAGAACATTTGGCAACATGAACCTCAGCTCTGATGTGAAGAGATCTAGTAAATTTTTGTGGGTATGAAGTAAGAGGGCAATTTTTAAGTCATGGTTTTTTTTTTTTAGTGCTCCTTTTATCAGTTTTCAGAATGATTTGAGATTTTAAGACATTCAGGCTTACTTTCATGTATATTTGTGCCTCACTTTTTTTTCATCATCTCATTAAACCCACTCTTTGGTATCACAATAGAACATAGTATCTAAGTTTTTACTTCTGTTTTGCTATCAAAATCTTAACCTTGCTTTATATTGTTCTTCCATTCTTTTTCCTTTTTTCATAGTTTGAAAAATACTCCCCTAGAAAGAGTGTTTTCTCTAGTTTAGCATTCTTCATTCTGTGCCACAGCTTTAAGTTATGATTTGAATAGGATCCCTTTGGCTTGGGGTTGGGAAGATTTTAAATAAAGAGTATAGTAGATATGTTCTGTAATACATTTGAAAAGACACCCTTGTGGAATTAGATCCTGGGGAAAACACTTAGGTAAAAACAACATTTTGAAGTCTATGAAATGGAATTTACTGGAAAGTTAGAGGTGCTACTGTTTTCCTAGGTGCTCTACTTGTGACAGTTAAGTGTAGATTGAGCCCAGGGCTCAGCACATTAGAGACTTAAGGAAGAAATCATTTCTTCAATTTTTCCTCTGCAGTGGTGGTGACCGCGGTGGCTTCAAAAATTTTGGTGGTAAGTGCTGAGTATCCCAAAATGTTTCAGTGGAAATGCTATATAAATCTAAAAGCCACCAATATCCCGCAGATGCAGTCTAAGCCCTTTCTTACTGTGTTGAGGCTGGTGTGTGTTGTGTGCTTTAAAAAGAAATTATATATATATATACACATGTATATATATCAAAGAAAACATTAAAAAGTCACAGTTGATTTCAGATAGTCCAATGGATTTCTACACAGTGAATTTGCATGTAAGAGTCTGGTGACCAATGAATGAGACTGTCACTGGGTTTTGACAATACTTTTTTTATAAAGGTAGCTGACATGGTGTTTTAAAAATCGCTAGGGTTTTCCAATCAGCCTTCACAACCAGAGCTTAACAAAAGTGATATTAGCATAATGTCAAAGTGGCAGGTACCGTTTGGGACAAGTTTAAGGAAATATTGACTTTCATCTTGATTTCTTAAACTTTTAATAAAACTTAATTTATATATTTACTTTGTAAATCTATGATGGTTGACTTTCAAGGATTTTGGAAGTATTGATTTTTTCATGCCTTGGTTATTACTATTTTAAAAAATGATTTCTAATGAGTTGCCTTAAATAGCTTTTTTTTTCTTTTTTTTTCTTTCCCCTTAGGTCATAGGGATTATGGACCCAGACCAGATGCTGGTAAGGTTTATGGCAGTTTGTAACTTTGCCTTTTAAGAGAATGTTAGTTTTCCATTTTTCTCAAGGGAAAAGTGTGTGTGTTTGGAGGAGTTAGAACAGAAGGAAGATTTAATTTGATAGTGCTGCCAGACCCGGGGAGCTTTACTTCTAAAGACATATCAGAAAGAAAAATTCAGGGAGATCGATTGGAAAGTTCGCTGGGAAAAATTGCTATGTTTGTGCTTCCCCATGCTCTGCTTTTTTCTTTTGTGAAGAAATACTTGATTTTGTACTGCTAATTAGTAGTATTTAATTACTGCAAGTCACATTTGAGACAATTGGTATCATTGGGGAATTAGAAGTAGAGAAGCTGTGTTTAAGAAAATATTACATTAGATTGGTAGTCTCCTTAGGGGGCCTAAGAAATCTGAATTCATACATAAGAGAATTGTGTGACTCTGGGCAGAGGTCACTAATTTCATGTGGTTTTTTATTTTTAAATGAAATTCAAGGCTAAATGGAGCCTTTTGAAAGTTATGAGTTAGAGATTAAAAATCTATTTGAGCCAAAAAATTTTAATATATATTGAAATCAGAACTTTTGTTTTTATTAAGATGCCAAAGTATTCTATATGGATGGCAATTTCTGAATTATCCCTTGATGGACTGAATTTTTGTACATCTTTCTTACTTTGTTGTACTAATCCAAAAGTGTGCGTGTAAGGTAAGGTGTGTGTCAAGGTGCCCCTACCCTCTGGTATATACAAAGCTTGTTGCAATGAATGGGAAACCAACAGTTCTGCTTGGCTTGCTTGGAAGTCCAAAGTGTCAAATTTGGGGACATTTCTACTTGAGAGCCTTTAAAGTATAGATTAGCTGTAAAGAATTAAAGCTCTCCAAAGAAAGGAGTGCTAATTTATAAACTAACTTTCTTCTCTTCATGAGCTTTAGTCCTGTATCTGAATTTAAAGAGTGAGATTTGTAAGATATCCCTTAATTGGCTTTGTGTATTTCATATAGTGTGGACTTGATCCACTTTACCTTAAGTTTATTTGTAAGAATTGACCAAATAACTATTGTGACCACTTTGCATGTTTATATAAGATTTTTCTTTTATTGGTCCTTTTTCCTTTTGGTCATAGAAACAGTTGTATATTGGAAAGTAAATTATTGTTCTTGATTACTAAGCAGGATGTAGTAAAACTAAAGAATATGTAAATTAACCATATTTTTTTTCCTCTTAGATTCAGAATCTGATAATTCAGATAACAACACAATCTTTGTGCAAGGACTTGGGGAGGGTGTGTCTACAGATCAAGTTGGGGAGTTCTTTAAACAGATAGGAATTATCAAGGTGAGTGAAAAGTATGGCTTATGTTGAAAATCTCATAATTATCAACATATTCTGGTTAAGATACATGGATTATATAATAAGCCTACACAGTAGGGCTTGTCTCTTAAAATTCCCTAGTGCATATGCTTATCCATGTCTGTAGGCCTTTGTTAAATTTGCTAAATACATGAAGATTTTATTTCTTGCTTGTGTTTACCTTTACACAGCCTTCTGTAGCTTTAGCTTTCAGTCTTTGGGCTCTAAAAGTAGTCTGTGCCCAGCTTCTAAAATTGTGAGAATCAAATAAGATTGTGACATTTTATAGATTACCAATATATATAAACTCAAGTTGTTAGTAACAACTTTTTATTTTGGTATTTCATGTCTGTGATACATATTAGCTCAATATGGAATGTTTTATAACTTTATTGTTTACTTAAGTGCTATGTGCACTGTTTCATGCAAATATTTTTCATCTCTTCAGCTAGGAAGCAGCATTTAGAGCAGTGTTAATAGACTGTAGCATTTTCCTGAAATCAGTTAGCAATTGTCCTGTTTTTGGTGTCTCTGAATTACTCATTTTCCCTCCTCTTTGGGGATTTAAATTTTCTTAAGGAATTAATTATGCATGAAATATGTAAAGTATTTACAATGCTGATTAAGCAAAAATTCTTCTTTGTCTTCTACTCCCATTGCAGCCAAATTTAGTGTGTATTCCTTAGTGATAATCTATTGATTTGCTTAGTGAACATTCTTCCTGGCCTTTTTTGTTTGTTTTGCAGGGTATATATTTACATGAAGTTTAAAGAAATTAAACATAGATAAAACAGTATACATGTATCATTTTTTATAGCTTGGTTTTCACTGAATGCGTCTTAGAATTTTCTTTTTCAGAACCTATAGATAACTTTATTTGTATGTTGTATATTAGGTGCACAGTATTTTGTAATATGGATGTGTGAATTCCTTTAAAAAATAAATCATATGGTTCCTGATTACTTTTTCTTAAAATGCTAACACCATTTTGTCTGTTCCTCAGACAAACAAGAAGACTGGAAAACCAATGATAAATTTGTACACAGACAAGGACACGGGGAAGCCAAAAGGGGAGGCAACAGTGTCGTTTGATGACCCTCCTTCAGCTAAGGCAGCCATTGACTGGTTTGATGGTATACCCCTCTCATATAGTTTCAACATTCAGTTTGGCTAAATGTTTTCTAGTTTTGAAGTCAAAACGTGTTTTGACAGTGATTATTTTCATGTTTACTTGTAGATATTAAGAATACAGGCCAAAGTTTTTATATACCTTTATAAATGAGATGAGCTCTCTCCTTGTTAGTCTAGAATATTTCCTTATATCATGCCTTGTGCTTGAGGCCACCCTGATAATAGATGTAGAGGATTGGCCTGCTTGACTTTATATTCTTTTTAAATTTAGGTTAATTTTCAGATACAAAGTTAATACATACTTAGAAGAAATAATAAGACTTTTTTTCCCTGAAAATAAGAAATTATGAGAAAGCAGAAGTAAATCAACCATAGTCCTCTACTCAGAGATAACCACTGATAATACTTTTTACTACCTTTCCTTCCAGCTTTTTAACATGTAGTTTATCATACTCCAAATGTAGTTTTGTATCATGTACTTTTCACTTAACATTTTAACATAGTCATTTCTCCATGTTATCATAAATTCATTTATGTCTTCTAAAACATAATTGCATTTCTTCTTCAGAGATGAGATTGTGATACCTTATGTGTCCTAACCTTCATGTTCTTTATTGTTTTGCACTAATCCATGAGGCGCCATCATTTTGTTCTTGAAGGCTAGGTCCATTCTTCCTCAGTTTTCTCCTTTTTTTTTTTAATATAGTTTCAGTGAATCATAAGGCAATTTTTTTTTTTGCTTATGGTATGTTTAAAAATTTTTGTGCCATTTGCCCATAGGGCATATGGCCTTTTAAACTTTTAACTCCATAGTCAGATCTTACCAGGTCTTTGTACAGCTTTTAAAGTACTTATCCATGAATTGCTTTCTATGTAAAGTATATGTCATACCACTTGACATTATGGAAAGTTACCAGCCACAATAATTAGGGCTTTGATCAGGACGTCAAGACTCCTGTATTTATAACCATTTTATGACTCCTTGGAGACCTTTTTATTATATATCAGTTCTCTTATTTAGTATTAAGTAAAAAGAAGAATTTCTCTAAGGTCCCAGGGGAGCAGATTATGTGTATGTGTGCATATATGTAAGCACATATGCACACATTATTTTTAAAGATACTACTTGCGTGTGGTAAAAAAATTTCAAACAGTACCTGGAGTATATAATAAAAAGTGAGCTTCCTTTTTACCTTTGACACCCATTGATCTTGTTTTCCTTACTGAGAGTTAAGCACAATAGATGGTGTATATACAAGCATATATAGGTAAACATGTACACCCATGTTAGCATGCGTGCACGTACACTTATTTCCTTTATAAAACAAATAGTAGCAAACTACACACATTCTGCACTTGGCTTTTTTTATGTAAAAATGTTAGATGTAGGATTTTTTTACTTATTAAGAAATGACTTGTCCAGTGATAGATCTGCTCTGTCCAGTAGTTGATGTCACTTTTTAGCCCTAATAACTCTTTGAGAACACTAGTGTGTTTGAATTTCTGTGAGAACATGTCATTTATTCCTCTGAAATTAAAAATATCCAAGGTAGTTTAACGTTTTTGTTGAGAAATGCAGTTGTGGAGTAGCATTTCTTAAAAACCATTTTCTTGTTTCTTAGGGAAGGAATTCCATGGCAACATCATTAAAGTGTCCTTTGCCACCAGAAGACCTGAATTTATGAGAGGAGGTGGAAGTGGAGGTGGGCGGCGAGGTAAGATACTTGTTGCTCACTGGCCTGGATATTGTACAAAGGGTTTCAATTTGAGTCCATGTTCTGTCTCTATTATGTGAATTTGCTACTACCTCTTTTTCTCTCAAGGTCTTTCTCCTTCTATGTTAAAGTGAGTGTAGCTACCAAGTAGGAGATTAGGTAAATAAGGTGTCATATTAACCCAAGAGTAGTGAGAGATGGTTCTAGAAATCTCTTAGGAAAGCTGTATAGCAATTTGTTATTCACCTGTAAATCAGGGAGGAATTATCTAAATGACCTAATTAGATACTTAATCTGTAAGTTCTCTGATACAATTACTGCCAGCTTGTTCATTTCTATTGGGTCTAATTCTTAAATTCATATAACCTTCATCACTGAGATTCTCAGATTAAGGGTATTATAGAAAAGTTTTTTAGTGCATTATTTTGCACTGTAATGTGTGTCTGGGGTTCTTTTCCCACATTTCTTACACTTAATAAGTAAAGCCCCTTATTACAAATCAAAATCACAGAGGCCTACCATAATGGGTTAATTTGGGGGGCTGCCCAGTTATTGGTGGGCACTTGCTCTTAGTTCTTTGGTGCTTTTACACTGCTTTGTTAGTGTCTGAGGCTGATTTTTCCCCTCCTCCCTTATGCCCTAGGCCGTGGAGGATATAGAGGTCGTGGAGGCTTTCAGGGAAGAGGTGGAGACCCCAAAAGTGGGGACTGGGTTTGCCCTAATCCGTAAGTATTCTAGTTACTTTGGTGGGAGTAGGAGTTGGGATTGAAGTTTAAAGGTGCAAGGGAGGTTCTGAATCCATTGGAAACTATTGAGCATTTTCTTTTTCTTTCTTAGGTCATGTGGAAATATGAACTTTGCTCGAAGGAATTCCTGCAATCAGTGCAATGAGCCCAGACCAGAAGACTCTCGTCCCTCAGGAGGAGGTAGGTCAGCCTTTTGGGTCAGCCTTTTAATAGCATCTACATGGTATTTATCTTCTGACTAGCATTAAGGAAGCTTTACATTTTTCTGCTGGCCTCATTGGTTTGCATTTCTATCTTGCAGATTTCCGGGGAAGAGGCTACGGTGGAGAGAGGGGCTACAGAGGTCGTGGGGGCAGAGGTGGAGACCGAGGCGGCTACGGTGGAGACAGAAGCGGGGGCGGCTATGGTGGAGACCGAAGTGGAGGCTACGGAGGAGACAGGAGTGGTGGAGGCTATGGAGGAGACAGGAGCGGAGGTGGCTATGGAGGAGACCGAGGTGGCTATGGAGGCAAAATGGGAGGAAGGTGAGTATTAAAATGTAGTTTTTACCTCACTGCTCCTAGATTTTAGGGTCTGAGCCCTTTATGTCACATTTTATTATTGTCTAGTTTTTTGGAACTTGAATTTCCCATTGGCAATTCTGTCATTTAGAACGGAGAAGATCCAGTTGGTTCCCTGCTTAGCAATTTCTAAAATTTTGTTTTGGATTATTCATAAATTTTTATATTTGTATGAGTGTGTATGTTTCTGTTCTTCCTCATAGCTAAAGATAATTGAGACTAAGAGGTAACTTGAAACTGTAAATCAAGGGTTCTCAATCACTAAGTGATGGGGGAGAATATACCTTTCATAGGGGTATGCTTTTTCACATCACCTGGTGCTCCTCTGCAGTTTTTCTGGAGATTTTGATAATACTTTTTCCAGATGAAAATCACTGATGATACTAATGGGAGTGTGTTGTGCACATGGATGTAGAGGTAGAAAAATAACTGAATAACCAGTGATATTAAATAAATTCAATTATTATACTAAGCATTCGTGTGCCAGAGGTAGTACAGAATAGTGAGAATTAGTATAGCATGTGGTTAAAAGCACAGAATTTGGAGACGGACTGTCTTGAGTTCAAATTTCGGCCCCACAGCTTGCTAGTTGTGTGACCTTAGGCAAGTTACTTAACCCTTTGGAGCATCAGTACTCTCATCTGTACAATGGGGCTAATAACACTGCCTTCGTGGAATTTTATTGAGATTATTACAGTTGCTGGCCCATAGTAAGCACTGTGTAATTGCTAGCTGTTAGTAATTTATCATCTATTGACACTTCTTGTCATGTGGCAAATCCTGTGAAAGTGTCTTTTATATTTTTTAGTTCTAGTCCTTTTGTCAACCCCATGAAGTAAATGTACCTTACTATTTTCTAACTACAGAGTTAGAAACATTGAGTAACTTTCCAAGGTCACACAGTAAGTGGCAGATCAGAATTCTTAACAAAACTGTTTGTTTGCTTATTCCATTATGCTACTCTTCTGTTCAGAGTGCTGGAATTAGCACATTCTCTGACCCCCTGAAATGCCACAGTGGTTTGGAGTTCTTATGCTAGGTGGAAAATTTTTGACAGAGTGATAGCAAAGCTTCTAGGAACTTCATGGGTCCCAGAGCTGATAAATTAGACATTCATTAAGCACCTTCTAGGAGAGAAATCAGGCATGGTGTGTCATCCTTACAGAAATTGAACTGATACCAGTCACTAGTATCCTGAAGTGTTTAATGCTCCTCTTTGGTACAAAATTAGAATTTAGTCTGGCTCTTTATTTTTCATTCCTAGAAACGACTACAGAAATGATCAGCGCAACCGACCGTACTGATGACTGTTTTGAATGTTCCTTTGTCTCTGACATGATCCATAGTGAAATTGCCAGAGTTTTGCCTGCTGCTTTCCTCGTGGCCTCTTCTTGGGTAGTGAAATTAAGTGACATTTGGAATTTTATTTGGGTGGGAGGGTTGGTACATTTTTTTCTTTTAGAAATGTCCGTTGAAATTTCCTCCTTTAGTTTCCAAATCTCTCCTTCCCAATCCTTGAAGCTAAGTGCGTTGTAAAATATTGCCAAAATGGAAAGTGTTTTGTAATACTGCAATAAAGGCTGCTTGTTTTGTGGACTTTTGTACATTAGTGCATTGTTCCATCACACTTAGGATTCAGTTACAGCAGATTCTAACCCTAAAGAATTAGGAAAGAATTTTATGTCATTAAATTAAAATGTTACTTTCAACAATATTTATTGAGTTTCTACTCTGTTTAGAATAGTAGTGTTTAAGAATAACTGCACGTCAGAATCACCTGAGAAAGTTGTCAGTTAAAGGTTCCTGGGCCTCATCTCAGATTTGTTGGATCAGGACTTACTGGAGGTGTGTGGGGGTAGGACTGGAATCCTTATTTCCGTCAAGCTTACCGGGCGATTTTGATACAGTTTAATTTCAGTTTATAAATGAGAACCATTTATTTAGGGCAGTGTTCTAGATATTGGAAATTTGGAGGTCTAAGGGCTAGTTAGGATGAATAAGGATTTAAATAAGCTAGGGTTTAGATAACAGTTTACATGATGTGTTATTTGGTATTCATTAAAGAACTATTTCTCCTACCCTTACCAAGAGCCTAGGATAGGCATTGCACCAGATGTTGAATATGTTGCCCATCAAGCACACGCAACATGTATAGTCTGATAAGTGCTTCGATAAGAGTAAACATGCTTTTGAGGGCTGATTTGAAGGACACAATTCAGTCACGGGATTTTGGGAAGGCTTGGCGAGTCTTAAGGAAGGAAGAGTAGGAATTGGCCAAGAGGCTGGGGTAAGGAAATGGTGTTTTCAGCAGAAAACTAATGCCATGAACAAATAAATTGGGAGGGAGGAGAGGAATAGGTTCTGTGGTTGAGAAGTGTACGTAGTGTATTGCGATTGGAGGGAGGAGTTGAAGGATGGGCATGCAGAATTTAAGACTAGAGAGGTAAATAAGTTCTACGATAAGGTCCTTGCATTTCATTTTCCCCCTGCCTCCAAATAGGAAATAATTAAAAGATTTTAAGCAGGAGAGTGGGCTGATCTGAGTGGCATCAACTGAAAGACAGTTATGGCCGCCTTGTGGAGAGGCTGGACAGGAAACTGAATGGTAAGCCTGCGAGAAATGATATTGGTCTGAGCTCAGATAGAGACTGGGTAGATGAGGAGGAGGTAACTAAATAGATTTGAGAAATAATGAGGGGAATTTGACAATTTGGCTAGATGTTAGAAATAGTGGGGAGGGAAGAGTCAGTTTTCTGGCCGGGGCAAGGGAGTGGATGTGCTGCTCTTCATTGAAATATGAAACACTGGGAAAGGAACAGCTTTGGGAGCAAGATGAGGGGAATGAATTATTTTGGGTATGCTGAAATACAGAGACATCCAATAGGCAGCTGGATGTGTAAATCTGTTGGATGTGTAAATCTTTTCCCAGAAAAGAGTGACATTCAACATTATGCTTCCCTGATTTTCTTCCTTATTGACTTCTTTCTGTCTTTACTAACTTCTCTTCTTGACCTTTATGTGTTGTAAGTTTCTTGGGGTTCCAATCCCTGTTTTTATTTATACTCACTTTTATCCTGGGCAAACTCATTCAGGTTATTGCGTTAGATACCATCTAAACAGTGATGACTCCCAAATTTATGTCTCCAGTCCTGACCTCTCCCCTTAACTCTGGATTATACCCAGCTGCCTACTTGACCTTTCCACTAGGATGCACTGTACAGAACTTAGGTTGGCTTTTTTTTTTTTTTTTTTTGTCAACTGCATCTGGACTGAACAGAACTTCTGACCTTCTCTCCCCCACCAGTTTCTCTCTTCCTTGTCTTTCTCATTTCAGTAAATGTCTTCACTGTCCTCTCAGATCAGATCAGATCAAAAACTTAATACTTTATTTCTCTTTTATTCATCCCGTACCTGCAGGTCCTTTTGTCTCCAATATATATTCTGAAACCATCTTTATATTCTTGGTTACAATCATGGTACAAATCAGCAGTCATCTCTGTCTTGGATAATTGCAACAGCCCATTAATAGATGTTCCTACACAATCTTGCCCCTCTAAAATCTATTTTTCATACAGCAGTCAAATGATATCGTAAAGATGTTAATCAGACGATATGTCATCCCTCTTTAAAACTCAGTGACATACAACTTGACTTCTCTTGTATGTAGGCTTTAAATTCCTGACCCTGACTTACAAAGCCCTATAGCAGGGCTCCCCAACCCCTGGGCTGCAGATCGGCACTGGTCCATGGTCTGTTAGGAACCAGGCTGCACTGCAAGAGGTGAATGATGGGCTAGCAAGCGAAGCTACATCTGTGTTTGTAGCTGCTCTCCAGCACTAGTATCACTGCCTCAGCTCTACCTCAGATCATTAGGCATTAGATTCTCATAGGAGCACCAGTCTCTGGTGCCAAAAGGGTTAGGGACTGATGCTCCATAGGATCTGGCCTGTCTACCTCTCCAACTTCATTATATAACATTCATACTTACCTTGCTTTAACCACATTGGACATCATTTTTGAGGGTACCAAATATGGTTCTGCTTCAGTATTTCTGTATATGCTTTGTCTAGGGATTCCTCAGTCACATGGCTGACTCCTTTTTACTACAATGGAGGATCATAGTCTTCCTTCCCACCCTTTCTCCCAGGTCTTTCTTGGCTTTTATATCTAAAATACTGCCTCTTCTCAGTCACTCTCACATAACCTCTTTTAATGTCTTCAAAGTATTTATCACTGAAGTGATCTTTTTATGGTGGTTAATTTCTCTCTCCATTAGAGTATGAGCTGCAGAAGAGTAGGGAACCTTATCTGTTCACTGTTCTACCCCAGTGGCTAGAACAGTAACAGGCACAGAGTAAGTAATCAATGAATATTGACTGAATGAATTTATTACAGATACAGATTCGAGAGTCATTAATATATAAATAGTAAAGTGATGAGAGTATCCTAGCTAAATACTAGAATTAAGTTTTTTAAAATATAAAGATGACTGGGCTCCAAAACAATGAACTGAGTGAGACCTGGGAATTCTAAAAAGGGCCCCAGTTCATTCTAATGGTTTGGGAGACAGTATGTAGAGAGAGAAGAGCCTAGGACAGAATCTTGAGAAATACTGATATTTAAAAGATAACAGAAGAAGATCCTGAAACAGACTGGGAATGACCAGTAAGGTGGTGGTGGAACCCAAGGGAAGAGTGGATTTCAAGAAGGAGAAGCTAATAACGTCAAATGCTCCAGCCAGGCCAAGTCATAGGATAGCAATTATATTTAGCAATATGGAGTTTGTACATTATCTCAGCACAGGATTTCTCAATCCTGGTACTACTATTTTGGTTTGGATAATTCTTTGTTGTGGGTGGCTGCTCTGTGCTCTGTAGGATGTTTAGCAGCATCCCTAGCCTCTACCATGAGACACCACCAGTAGCAGCCCCAAGTTGTGACAATCAAAAATGTTTCTTGATGTTGTCAAATGCCCTCTGGGGGGCAAAATCGCCCCTGTTGAGAACTACTGCCTTGGCAAAAACAGTTTTGGTAGAGAATTGAATTCTGAACCCAAACTGAAGTAGGATAATAATAGAAATTGGAGAAGTGGAGACAGGTAATATGGACAATTATTTAAGAATCTTGATTATGAAGGGTTGTTAGAGGTGGAGTGAGGTAAGTAGAGGGGCATGTAGACAGGGATATGGGTTTGTGGGAGGTTATTTTTTAAGATGGGTGAGAATTAAGCATGTTTCTGTACTATTTGTAATGGGGATAATTGATACTCAAATTCCATGAAGGAATGGCATCCAAAACACTCTTGGAGGATTTGCCTTAGAAGAGGAGAATGCTTCTTGCATTGTAATTGGAGGGTAAGGATAGGTGCAGACGTTAACAGTAACAAATGACTATCATTTATTCGAAGCTTAGTGTGTGCCAGGCACTGTTATAGCAATTTATGTCTATATGTGTTAACTCTTAATTCTCACAACCATACCATCAGGCAAGGTGGTACAGAGAATGTTTCACGGAAGAGGTGAATGGTATAAATGATTCTGATTGCCACCAGGAAGGGACTTTCCAGAGGCTACAGTGAGGAACAGAGGCACTGAGGAGTTGGACAACTTGCTCAAGATCTTATCTCTTACATCACATAGCAGAGGGGGTAGGAAGTTGAGGGAATTCCCTGATGCCTTTTTTTCCCTTAGGAGGAAGTATAATGGTCTATTGAGAGTTGGGGAAGTAGTATGATAGAAAGTTTGAAGATACTTTAGGAAATTCGAGGATAACAGAGAAGGCTTGAAATAACCATTGTAGGAAGTGGGAAAGTATTGTGGCTAGGAATCCATAAAATTGCCAGACAATAAGGGCTCAGTTAAGGGAGGAGGTAAGTAATTTGGGGTGCCAGTCTGTGGATGTGTGCTTTTTCTCCAGCTTTAATCAGCAGCCTGGTTATAGGGACAGGCAGTTTGATTCAGGATTAGGTATGAGACTAGTGAGGATGGTGGTTGATGGATGGAGTCCAGGCTGAGTAGGAGGAAAAAAAATAAGAGGCAGCTAACAGGAAGAATATAGGGAAGTCAAGAACTTAATGTTATTGATGAGATTAAAAAAAACTGGTAGCAGGGATAAAAAAGGATAGATAGATGATTTGGGTCAGAAAGTATATGTTCAAGATTTTGGAAATGAAGCAATTCCTAGGGGTGACAAGGGCTAGATGTGGCTAGGGAATTGGGTAGCTGAAGAGAATGGAAGGGAAAAGTCTTTTAGTTGAGATCAAGGTCTGAGGAGTTGGGTGTTGGATAGTTGTCCAAAGGGATACCATCAGGGTGATAAGACTAAAGTTTAGGCAATGAATGAGAGAAAATAGGGAAGTGAACCAGAAGGATGATGTAGCTGGTTGGAGAGCCAAGACCCTCAGAGAAACAATGTTTTGTTAATGAAGGTGCATGACAGTGGTGACGTTGGAAAGGAATGTAAGTGGAAGAGCACACCTGAGATTTCAGGAAGAGGCCTGTTCAAGAGAGCCAGATTTCAGTTACAGCATAGATGGAGGAGAATGTTTGAGAAGAGGTCGAGGGTGTAGAGGTTTCTTTTTCTTTTTCCCCATCAGAGGGGAAAAGACTCCATTAGAAAGGAGAGAGAAGCGGGGAATTTATATTTTAGATAGTGTCCAAAGATCATTCCCAGCAGATCCTGGTGGCTGAGAGGAGTGGGCGTTTCAGGCCTTTAAGAGAAACTAGCCACAGCTTGGATTAAGCATGTTTCTAAGAGCATTGGATCTAGGTAGCCTTAGTACTGGGAAGGCTCCAGTAGTATACCCGTGGTGTACTAGATGGTGAGTGTTCTGTGAAGACATTTATGCTCAGTGATGTCTTAAATCTTCAGGTGAGGATTGGTGAAATTAGGATTGAGGTGCTTCTGAGCAGAGACTGGTATCCAGCCAAGTAATAAGACATCCTCTGGGAGGGACCCAGAGGTATGGAGGAAGATGGGTTGGAGATCTGTGGGCAGGATTTTACAGGAGTTGAGAGTCAGAATTAAGTAGTTAATAAGGCCTGCTTTGTATTCATGGGCTGTTAAGGCTCGGGGAAATTTGGGTTGTATCGCTTATTGGCCCTAAGGTGCAGAGTGGGCAAGAGAGGAAGATCATTTTTCCTGTCTTTGCTCTTTGTGCCATGCTGTTACAGGCAGTGTTGCTTATGCTCCAGAATAGAGAAACTACTTGTTTTGTTTTTCTTACAAGTCTGTGAGGCAAAACATGAATCTGGAAGTGGTGGGGCGAGTGGGGAGATAAATCTGAGTGACACACCATGCTGGATTCAGAATAACTGTTCGGACTACTATAGAACCTGGAGTGCGAGGAAGTGGAAGGGAGCATCTACTTTACTTTGATCTGTCTTTTGCTTGGGAAGAACCTGACCTCTCATTAGGTCACTCCAATAAGACTTGGGACATAGATAGGGGTAGCAGGATTATTTTAACCTCTGGTTGTCACAGGCTCACATGACAACAACAAAAAGAGGAAGAAAAGAGAAAAGTTCACATTTGAGTGTTCACTGTTATGCCAGGCACTGTTAGGCTTTATATTATTGTTTAATCCTCATAAGACTTTTCTGAAATAGTATGTTATTCTCTTTATTTTGTAGGTGAGTAACTGTCAGAAAGATTAAGTAACTTGTCCAAAGTCAAAGATCAAGTAAGTGATCGATCTTAGGATTAGATTTCAGATTGTCTGACTCCAAAGTCTGGGCTTTTTTTTTTCCCTTGATGGAGGACATAGCTTGTTGGGATTGGTGTGGCAGGTCTTACTGGCAAAGGGAAACTGTAACCTTTAGTAAACAGCAGGGAGAAACTAAGGCTGTTGAAGAGAATAAATAGGGTCTGTCAAAGGGAATGGCCCCACGCTAGGTAGAAAGCAGGTGTAGGAGAAGAGACAGCAGAGAGGGTGGTTGGTCTTGACTATAGCCTAGTTATTTACTGACTACCGGTTGGAGCTAGTGGGGGCTGGGAGGGGGGGCAGTTGGGCCAGTAGGAGGAAATGG
Organism: Pteropus medius; assembly: GCF_902729225.1. Taxonomy (NCBI): domain Eukaryota; kingdom Metazoa; phylum Chordata; class Mammalia; order Chiroptera; family Pteropodidae; genus Pteropus; species Pteropus medius. The sequence continues at coordinate 8,411,513 of NW_024349799.1, read as the reverse complement.
CCTGAGTCAAGCTTTTCAGTTTTTCTCCTATTTTCCCTTCAGCACCCCACCCCTTCCCCGGCAGAGGCTCAACTCTAGCTTTGTTGTTAAATTCTGGGCATAGACAAGGGCTTGATTTAGGGAGGCACGTTGACTCTTCAGAGCAGATTTGGTTCTGTCCTTCTCTCTCTCCCCTCATGAAAAGGACATGTGGCTGTGTGGAAGGAACACTCAACAAAGGCTGTGTTTCAGTGCAGCCTCTGATGAAAGGAACTGCAGTGGTTGGTAGAGTGATATTTATTAATGGAAAATAAGCAGAGATTGTTCTCTCAGAGGAGCCTGAGAAGCATCCTAAGGGACTGAGTGGGGCTAGGCCCAAAGAACACCTATTTGGAGGTTTTGGCAAGGATCTGTAGCTGTTTCCTGATCTCTGGCACCCAGGGCCCTGTGGCCTGTGAATTGTGTTTTTGTGGTTTAGAGAAACAGGGTGGGAAGGCAGAGTTGAGGTAGTAGGCAAACCCTTTCTGGTCACTCAACTTTTTCTCTTGGTTTGATGCGGCAATTGACTTTGCAATAAACAAAGGGTTCAGCTGTGCAAGTCGAAAGTCTTGGATATTTAACTCTTCTGGGTTCTCAGGCTTTTTCCGGAACCTTGTAGGCTCTGCCTTCTCGTTGGTCTTAGGTGCCTCATATATTAAGAGAACCTTGTTTTTCAGCTTGTTTTGGATCCAGGGATCAATTGAGGCCAAAAGAATGAGTGTTTCTTGTAGCTGCATTGAAATAAAGGCCTTTTGGCGGCGCACTTCAGGCTAAGGCTTAAAGTAGAGGGGGCACCCAAGGGAAGAGGATCTCTGGCCACAGGCCACAGTGGCCTCAAGGAATGAGGTTAAGGGACAGTGTCTGAGGGCTCATTCTCTCCCTCCTGACAAAGAGTAAGTAAGGTTGGGTGGAAAAGGTCTGGAGGAGGGTTTGAGAAGAGGAAGAGGAGGGCAGGAATGCCTTACACTTTTCTTCACAGACTGGTTCTTTTCCTCATCTAGCATGTCCAGGAGCAAGTGGAACACTTGTGGGCTGCGGATCCCCAGGACACCCTGGCAGAAGCAGAAGGAGAGGGCCTAAGTAGCCAGCCCTAGGAAGATGCCCCATCTATACTCTTTTCCATTCTAGTCCCCTTGTGATGACCCTCTGGCCTGGAGAGAGAGGGACATGTGGCTTCCCAGCTGAGGGATCTCTTTACTTGCTTTTTGGTGCCACTGCATTGGGTTCCAGTGCACATTATTCACCCAGTATAGTCAAGACAGTTTCTGTAATATCAAAGTAACACCCCTCACACCCATCTCCTGTCCCTTATCCCACCTACCTCTAATCTTGAAGAAAAGGTTACTCTGAACTCCTGGTGGGACTGGAATTGTAATATAAACAAGCAAGCAAACAACCTCCCCAAATATTACAGCCATTTCTTCCCCTCAGGAACTCTGCTCAATTGCCTCTTGCCCCTGCCATCAACACATCTGGTCAGAGAAGCAGAGCTGGCCTTACCAGGGAGACGATGGCTTCCTGACGTGCAGTGGCATCTGAGTTCATCAGTTGCCTGTGTAGAAGGAGTGTGTTTTGATCCAATTAATGGGTAGGGAGAAGAAGGCTGGTTATTTCTTATTACAGCCCAGAGCAAGATGGGCATAAGACTGATGAGTGATGCTAATTTCATTAATTTTTCCCTCGTTTCTTAGGTCAGGAGAGGAGCTGGGAGAGGAAAGGCTGGTACTATAATTTGCGAGGGGCGCTAAATGGCAATCGGGACTCACATCTGTCTAGAACTTTCCCTTTTACAAGTCTCTTTCATGTCCTCCTCTTAATTGGAGCTTGATAGCAACCCTGAGTGGTAGGTGTTATCAGCCCCTTTTTACAGGTGAAGAGAAGCCCAGGGGTCAAAGAATGACTAGGCCAGGGCCACAGGCGAGAGCTGAGACCTGGTATCAGGTTCTTAGCTCTCTGATCCTCTGACCCATAGTTTAGGATTTGGTCCTGGCAGCTCCCATTCCAAGCCACTCACGCCTCCACCAAGTTCATCATCATAGGCTTCATCTTGAGCTCTTCCATAGTTTCAGCCACAGCTTGCCTCATGGCCTAAAGAAGGATTAAGAATGGACAACAAAGAGAAGGAAAGCAGGGGTATATCCTTAACTGCTTCACAAATGAAGCATTGAATGTTTACTTTGTGCTACATACAGTCTTTGCCTGGAGGAGCTCATGGTCTGGTGGGGGAAGCAGACAAGTGAATAGGCAATTACACTACTGTGATAAATGTTACAACTGAACTAAGTGCAGGGTGCACATAGAAGGTTTCCCTAACTCAGTCTGGGTACCAAGATTTCCTGGAGGAGGTGATTGATGCCTCCTTCTGAAATCTGAAGGGTGAGTGGGAGTTAACCAGGGAGAGGACTGGGGGCAAGTGATTTTCCGGACAGAGGGGAGAACATATATAATAGAAACCTGGAGGGAAGAGGGAGTGCATAGCTTAGGGAACATAAAATAGTTCAGTTTAGCTGGGTGAACAAACTGGGACTCTTCAAAGTGGGGAACTTGAGTAATTACGCTGAGACAGCAGGTATAAATCAGGACAGGGTCATCCTAAACATAGCTGGTGTGTAGCTCTGAGTGAGAGAGTGATGAGAGATGAAGCTAGAGAGGTAAGCAGACCTTGAGTGGTGAGGGCAATATAAGACATCCTGAAGGCATTAGGGAATTACTGAAAATTTTATGCAGAGGTGAGACACAACTGGATTTACATTTTAGAAAAATACCTTTAGAAATCCTGTGGCTGGTTTTGTAGTGAGTTATTACAAAGATAAAAGCAAGGGAATACAGAGGAAGGCAGCGATGATTTTGTTTATGGTGATTTGGGAAAGCTTCCCATAGAATTTGTTGTTGGGACTTGTCTTGAAGCAATCATATTTTAATAGGCCAAAGGAGAAAGGAGTTACTTATCAGTGGTGGTAAATAGCATGAGGCAGTTTTTCACCTGAATAGCATGAGGAGGGAGGGATGAGAGAGAACTGCCTCAGTTTAAAATGCCCTGAGTTATCCCTCCCTCCTCATGTTAAAGGGAAGGTGGTTGAGAACATGGGCTGTATTAGGGAAACGGAGAGTGAGTTGGGATGAATGTGATACTTCGTGGGGCAGTGTGGTAGGAGTCAAGCCAGGGGAGGTCCTCAGAGAAGGGAGATGAGACAGCTTTGGGCTGCCTGGGCTTAGGGACTTTGGTCTTACTTACGAAAAAGGGTTCATTATATATCTTCTTGCTGAGCAGGTCAAATACAAGTGCCTCCAGACCCTGTGTTTGGATCTGTTCCAGCCCAATGGTCTTGAGCATCTGGGTGGCTTCTAAGCGGTGCTGGGGGGAAGGGGAGGGGGAGGCATGAAAGATAGACTTCTTTCTCGTCCTCTAACCCTGTCTTAGTGCTAGAGTAGGAAAGGGGTAGTAGGTGGCCTTAGGGCTTACCTCAAGGACACTGGAATGGCACAATTGGTGTAGGATGGCTCTGATGACTGTGGCTGAGTGTACACGCATCATCTTGACCAGCATCCTAAGTGCCTATGGGGGTTGGCAGGGTGGGTGGGGTGTACAAGGCCAAGATGCATCTGGATGGTCAGGCAGACTTGAGGGCTGAGCCTAGAACTTGTGGGTAACAGGTGGGGCCCTTTTTCCTGCCTCTTGGCCTCTTGAGTAAGCATAAATTCATATATGCACATACATAAATGAATACTCATACAAACCAAATATACATAGACACATGTACACTTATGTCCACATGACCCCATACTCATGCACACACATATTGACAGACACAGAAGACCTGCATTGTTCTCTGCTGAAGCTTCTTTGCTATGGGATAAGGAAGACAGGGTCTAGACCTTATGGAAATCAGTACTGGCCTCTGTATCCCCAGTGCTCCGCAGGGAGTCCAGCCTCCTGCCCTTCGCACCTTTATCCTCAGGGTCATGGGCCCTTGACACAGGCACTGCAGCAAGAATTCTTGGGCTGTGTTGTTGCAGGGTCTCAGGAAACCCAAGCACAGGGCTGCCTCCACTGCTGCTTCATTTGATGATTTTTGTATCAGCATCTGCAGCACAGGCACCAACTTCCCTTCATCCCCGACTTGAGTCCTCTGAGGGGAAGACAGGAGGCAAAATGGGCAGGGGTGCATCTTCAGCCAGGCTTTGTTAAGAGGGCAATTTACTGCTGCTTCCAGACCATTCTCCCTCCTCCCTAAAATGAATCTCATGTCAAATCAGATTATTTTACCTACTTCCCCTTATTTTTGCTCTCATCTATTTGCTCCTAGGTCATATCATCTCATTTCTCTATGACTTTATCTTGTGGATGGATCAATGTCACTCTAACACTTCTGCTGTCTTAATTCCTGGCGTTAAAAATATATATACATGTCATTGATCCAGGTCCTTTCCTCCAATAACCTTGTCCTCCACTCTATGTCAGCCACTAATTCCCCCAGAGAGACTATCATTACCCATTACATCTCCATGATCTCCATTTCATGGATCGCATTCTCTGATCATCGCCTCCTATTTTTCCAGCTCACTTCCCAATGCCATCAATTGTTGGACTCCACAAGGACTAACAGTCATTGAGCACTGTTTCACGGTTCCTCCCTTTCTTCCCTCTTTACCCAGTTTAAATTCCATGGTCCTGTTATAATCACTTCCCTGCCTCACTCAGCAACTTTACCCACTCTCTTCATTTTATTCAACTCTTCATTTGGTGCCTGTACTTCCTGGAGAAAAACACATTTAAGATGACTGATCTTGTTTTAAATGTATAAACACAAACCTCATGTAGACCCTTCATGCCGCCTACTAATCATACTGTTTTTCTCTGGGCAACTCTTCCACCTTCTCAATTCATACCCTTTCTTCTGGTGCCTCTAATACTTCTTCCTCCATTCTTACTCTCAGCTGATGACCTTGCTTCCTACTTTACCGAACAAATAAAACAACTAGAAAAGAAGTACCATAGACACCTACCACCACTTCTATCCAACTTTCAATGCCTGCACCCATATGTTCTTCCTTTCCACTTGTTACTATGGCCTGTGACCATCTATCTAAAGTCAATCTCTCCATTCGTGTGTTAAATCTCATTTCTCCTCACCTACTAAAGAACATTATTGCACAACTCTTTCCACTGCCTTCAAAATTATTATTTTTCTAATTACTGGATCATTACCCCATAGCAAGAAACATGCTGTTATTTTTCTTTTTTCTAGAATCTATCCTTGGTGCTAACTACAACTCTTTCCAGCAAAAGTTGGAAAGTTGTGTCTTCTTGATGTGTATCTAATTTCTTCTCTCCCATTCTCTCTTAAACTCATTCCAGTCAGGCCTTCACCCCCACCACTGCACCAAGATAATTCTTAAGATACTATTAATGAGTCCCACATTGTTAAAATTCGTGTATCGATTCTCCATTCTTATTTTATTTTATTTATTTATTTATTTATTTTAGGTGAGGCAACCTTTGGTTGACCTCACAGATTGCAATGACCTTGTCAGTTTACAATCTCTTATTTTTTATTTTTTATGCTGACAGCACCTGATCTTCCTAGGTGGTTTCCTATTCGAGTACTAACCAGGCCCGATCCTGCTTAGCTTCCAAGATCAGACGAGACTGGGCTTGTTCAGGGTGGCATGGCCATAGTCAGTTCTTATTTTATAGGGTTGATTTGTCTCCTTTCCTTGATAGATATTCTTCACTTGATTTTCAGAATACCACACTCTTGGTTGCCTTCCTACTTATTGGCCACTTCTCAGTATTTACTGGTTCTTCATCTTCTCTCTGATCTCTTAACATCGAGGTACCCCAAGGCTTGATTCTTGTTTTTTTTCTTAGTGATCTCATCTAGTCGAATGATATTGAATACTATCTATATGCTGACAACTCATAATTTTTTTCCCTCTAGTTCAGATTTCTTTTCTAAACTCCAAATTGTTTATCTAACTTTTTACTTGCTGTCTCCCTTGGTCCAATAGACATCTCAAACATAATTTGTCCAAACCTATTCCACCTGCAGCTTTCTCCATCTTAGTTGGTGACTCTATCCTTTAGTTGCTAGGCCAAAAACCTGGCTTCATCCTTGTTTCCACACTGTCTTTTATAGCTCACATTCAACTTGTCAATTTTACTTTTATATATCCAGAATTTAATAACTTCTTACCCACTTCACTGCAATCACCATGGTCCAAGCCACCACTATATCTCACCAGGATTGCTTCAGTAGCCCCTAATTTGGTCTCTGCTTCTACTCTTGCCTCCCTACCCCATCTTTTCTCAACATAGCTGTCAGAGTGAACCTTTTGAAATGTAAGTTAGATCGTGTCACCGTCTTGCTCGGAAACCTCTAATGGCTCCCTATTTCACTCAGAATAAAAGCCCAAGTACTTAAAGCAGTCCAGAAAGCCACATATGATCTAGTCTCCTGTTAACTTTTTTGACCTAACTTCATTCCCTACTGCTTTCTCTGTTTCCACTCCGCTTCAGCTACACTGGCCTCCTCGCCGTTCCTTGACAATGCCAAGCATACTCTTGCATTAGGTATTTGCATTGATTGGTCCTTCTGCAGGGAATGCCTTCTCTCAGGTGTCTGCAAGGCACACATCATCAAATGACACCTAAATGAGGTCTTCCCTCTCATCCATGTTTAAAGTTGCATCCCACCTCCATCCCTTCTTGGCATTCCTGATCTTCCTCACCCATCCACATAATTTTCCTATTATACTTGTTACCTTTAACATACTATATAATTAAGTTAATCAGTTTTTATGTCTCTTCCCCCACTAGAATATAAGCTCCACAAAAGCAGAGTTTGGTTCACTGATGTATCCCAAGGGCCTAGGATAGTGCCTTGCATCTGATAGCTGTTTAATATATACATGTTGAGTAAATGGATGAATGATGAATTCTATTTCATTTGGAGTGACGGGGTCAAATTAGGAGGACCCTAAAAGGCAAAAATCTCAAGTAGTGACAGCAGACTCTCTTGGTCCCTGGCCCTTCTTAAAATAGAGGTTTTCCTTTAGTAAATTATTTTAGGGATGATAATAATGATGGGTATCATTTAAAGAGCACAGGCGTTGAACTAGGCACTTTATATACATTATTTTGTTTAATCTTAACAGTGCTATAGGTAATTATCATCTCCATTTTAGAGATGGACAAACCGTGTGGCTCTGAACATTGGCTTTTCAGAGTTGCATGATTGGTAAGTGGCTATACCAATGCTTCTATTCAGAGAACTCCCCAGGACAATGTCTTCCCCATCGAAGCTAGGAGCTAGGTTACCTTCTTCCTGACCTAACTCCCAGCCAACACCATCAATTACCTTGTCCTACCTTGCCCCAGTTATTGATCTCCCAATCACCTTATCTTTTGGAATAGCAGCCCAGGAGTTCAGAGCCACTCGTAGCCCCGTCAGAGTTTCCATCCTTTGCCCCTCATTTTGCCCCTTCAACTGCTTGATGAGAGCCTGGATCACGTGCTTATTCAGGCAACCTGGACAGGGAAGGTCCTCAGATCAGGGGCTGCTCCTTTCTGCCAGGATCCATTTGACTTCACTGTGCCCTCAAGAAAGAAGTTCCAAGTACTAGGTCCTAAGGTGTTGCACATCCTCCCAGGCCACCAGAGCAGCTGGCTGAGCTTGACTGCAATTCCAGGAGTCCCCTCTCTTCCTCCCTCCCTTCAATCTCCTTTTTCACTTCACTTTCCTCTCTCTGCCACACAGTGTCTAGCATAGTTCCCGGACCCTGCAAAATGCTGAAATGCCACACTCCACTCCCCTCTGTCCTTAACCAAAGGGGAAAGTGACTGCTCTGGCCCCTGTCTTACCTCTCCAGTACCCCACCCAGGGAGAAGATATACTCACCCAGGATGGCCAGGGTTCGACAGGCCTCATACTTCACTTTCTTTGGACTAGTTTGGGCCTGATTTAAGAGGCAGGTGGTGGAAATATGCCATAAGATGATGGAAGTCAGAGCTTTAAGAGTCTCAGTTTAACTTTTCATTTTACAAATGAGGATACTGAGTCCTAAAGAGTGACCTATCTGTGCTCAAACACAATACAGCCAGAACGGTACAATGGAAGGAACACAACTTGGGAGTAAGACTTTTGTTCTGATACCTATCTGGTGTCTAGTAGCCACGTGGCCTCAGGCAAGTCGCCCTCTCAGAGCATCCATTTTCTCATTAGAAAAATGCAGATACTACTACCTATTCCTAGTATTGTAAAGTTTAAATGTGATTATGGAGAAGGATGCATGCGCTCCCCTATAAATTGGCATATAAACATGGGGCATTGGTTCAATTAAGGTAGAGAATGAACTCAGTCCCAGTTCTCTCCTGGCTTTTCAGTTGAGTGTCTTTTCTGTTAGACAAAGGGGATCTTCAGATTTCCCCTGTCCCATCCTTTTAGATTAAGCTGCCCTTTAAAGAAGCCAAGAACATGAGATGGCAACATGCTGCACACTGGCAGCTCTCTCCTCATTGGATCTGACCCACCATCCTTGTACCCTGGTAAGCCTTATCTATCCCCATGTGCCCATGCTGTACACACCTCAGACTCTATTCCCTCCTCTCCTGAACTCGATGTAGCCCCAGACTCACCACCTTCAATAGTGCCTCCATGACAAACTTGTCACTGATGCCCAGGCACCCGAGAGCCTGCAAGATCAGGGTAGAGGAAAAGGAAGAGAACTTGGACACCACCCCAGGAGTTATCATCCTCTGTACACATCTGGAGTTTATTTTTGGAACTACACTCCACCCCCACCCTCCACCTCAAGCATCTCTTCTACTCTCCAGCTTAACTAACGCCTACCTGCAATCATGTTCCTTGACCCTTGCCACTTCTCACCTGTGCTGCATAGAACTGTTCATCCTCTTTGGGAGATTTTAGGCTTTTTGTGAGTTCCTGCCCATCCAAGGAAGCCAGTGGAAAAGAAGAAAGGGATAAATATAGTTGTAGAACTTCACACTGAAAGGAGCTCATCCAGTTCAATCCCTTTCCCTCCCCTTCCTTCATTTTGCAGGCAGGGATTGAGGGCTGAAGGATGATGTGAGCCCAAGGTAAGGGTACCCACAGGAAGGGAGTCTCCCCATCCTCCCACCATGGTCCCTGACCTTTAATCTTTGCCACTTCAGGGGGTCCCCAGTAGGATGTAAAGTCTTGTATCTTGTCTGAGATTTTGTAGTCAACTTGATCATTGGAAGATGAAATTTTTGGATGGGGGTTCCCACTTTGTGGTACCTGTATGAGAAATTGCACAGGCAGCCTTGGTTCCCTTACTTCACAAATTCTCCTCTGCCCCTGGTCCTCAGCCCAGATCAGAGGCGGAACCAGAAGACAGATGAGTCTCCTTCTACCTCAGGGTCCTCTGGCATCTGTAGGCTGACTTTGTCTCTGCCCTCACCACACCCCTTCTTTTTCTTTCCTCTTTTTCCTAGAAGGTGTGGAGGGTTGTGGAGAATAGGGAGGGGCAAAGCATACCTAGGGTGATCTCTCATTTTCTGCAACATCTTCTGGGTCTCTCGTTCCTGTTGCTGATTGTACACAGGGGTGTGCCAGTGTGTGTAGATCTCGGCTTTTTGAAGCAGCAGGCACCGATTTGGCTTGCTTGGGTGTTGCCTCCAGCACTCCGGACTTGGGGGAAACTCTTCCTTTGGCATCTGGAGTGGGGTAGGGATGTGAGTGGCAGAGCAGTCACAGGGGATAGTCCTCAGTCAGGAAAAGAGCAAGGGTAAGAAGAGACTAGGTGAGAGAGATGCCCATCATTCAGTCTCTCATCTGAACTGGAGTCACAGCTACCTCCTATCCCACCGTGTGACCTGGGCAAGTTTTCTCACTGCATTCTGGCATTCAAGAGATATTTATTGAGTATCTGTTATGTGCCAGGCACTGTGCTAAGTGTCAGGGAAGCAGTTATCATTCTCCACCCTATTGAACTTAATAGTTTCATTGGAAAAAAAGGCTTCAAGTAATCTCTCTTTTAAACAATTGTGAACCCACAGCTCTGATTATAGTGGAGAAGTTTTGAGTGGGTCAGGGGCTTTCTCTGAAGATTTGCTTAGAATTCATTCCCATCTCTTCTCAAGCCTTCCTTCCTGTCTTTATAACAGATCTCTGAGCAACAAAGCAAGAGGGGCTTCAGGCAATGGTTCCCAATTTGGTAATTGAGAAGATCATAATAAGTTCTCAAGTGATTGTCATGATTTCAGAAGATGGGTCTTCAACTCACAATGAGTAGAGATGTCAGATTTAGTTAACACGAAGCAAGTAGAAAACAGGATGTTCAGTTAAATTTGGATTTTAGGTAACGAATGCAACATTTGGGACATATTTATACTAAAAACCATTTATTGTTTATCTGAAATTCAAATTTAATTGGGCACCCTGTATTTTTATTTGACAACTAACTATGAGGATCCCTGTGTTAATTAATAAAATGACTCATTATTAAGCACTGCCTGCGTAGTCCAGGCCTTACAGGTATTACCTCATAGCAACTCTACAAAGGGAGCGGGGCAAAGATTGGCCTGTGACAGAGAAAGCTCCTGAGGCTGAAGGAGGGAAAGTGACTTGTTCAAGGTCATACAGAGTTGGTAGTAGCCCTGAGGGTGGCTGTTACAGTTCTGTGAAGTGGCCATAATGTGAAGGGACAGTCTGCTGATGCTCCTACTTCAATAAAGCTCCCAGAGTGGCAAAAGTTAGGGGTCTTACCTGGTGGCAGGACAAGGGCAGGTAAACGGGAGCTGTGGCTTTTCTGAGTTCTGTGGTTCAAATGAGACAGCAGTTACAAAGATGGCTTAAAGAATCATCCATCCAGGCATTTATTTATTCAGCATTTAGTGAACACTAGTAGCAAGCACTAGGGAGGTACAAAAAGCGTAATTCTTGTCCTTAAGGGGCTTATGACCTTCCGGTACCTTGCTGCTCAAAACGTGGTCTGCAGAACAGCAGGATTGCCAAAGCCTGGGAGCTTCTTAGAAATGTAGAATCGTAGGCTCCACCCCAGGCCTACTGAATCAGAATCTTCATTTTAACAAGATTTCTATGTACTCTTGAGTTTGAGAAACACTGGTCTAGCAGGGTGGTTCTCAACCTTGGCTGCATATTCAAATTTTGGACGGGAGAGACTTTTAATAGGCCTTGGCCCTACATAAGACTAATTGAATCAGATTCTCTGAAGAAATGGCCTAGATACTGTATTATATTTTTTTATTAAGTTTATTGGGGTAACATTGGTTAATACAATTATATAATTTTCATGTGTGCATTATAATTTGACATCTGTATATTCTATTGTGTGTTTACCACCCAAAGTCCAGTTTCCTTCAGCTACCATATATTTGATCCCCTTTACCCACTTCATCTCCCCACCCTCATATATTTGACCCCCTTTAACCATCTACCTACCCTCTCCTCCCCCACCCCTTACCCTCTGGTAACCACTAGTCTATTGTCCATGTCCATGAGTCTCTGTTTCTCCTGTTCATTTGTTGCTTTTAGGTTTATATCCCACGTATAAGTGATATCATGTGATTTTCAACTTTTTCTATCTGGCTTATTTCGCTTAGCATGATTATCTTGAGTCCATCCATGTTGTCACAAATGGTAGTATTTCATCTCTTCTTATGGCTGAGTAATATTCCATTGTATATATGTACCACAGCTTCTTTAGCCAATCATTTATCGTAGGACACTTCAGTTGCTTCCATGTCCTGGCCACTGTGAATAATGCTGCTATGAACATCGGTGTGCAAATATCTTTTCAGATATGGGTTTTCAAGTCTTTGGGGTAAATACCCAGTAGAGGGATTGCTGGATCATATGGTAGATCAATTCTTAGTTTTTTGAGAAACCTCCTTACTGTTTTCTGTAGTGGCTGTACCAGTTTGCAGTCCCACCAGCAGTGTATGAGGGTTCCTTTTTCTCTGCATCCTCTTCAATGTTTGTTATTACTTGTCCTGTTGGTTATAGCTATTCTAACAGGTGTGAGATGGTATCTCATATGCATTTGCATTTCCCTAATAGCTAGTGATGTTGAGCATCTTTCCAAATATTTGTTGGCCATTTGTATGTCCTCTAGGGAGAAGTGTCTGTTCTCTGCCCATTTTTTGATTGGATCATATGTTTTTTGTTGTTGTTATTGAGTCGTATGAGTTCTTTGTATATTTTGGATATTAAGCCCTTATCGGAGGTGTTGCTTGCAAATATATTTTCCCATTCGGATGGTTGTCTCTTTACCTTGTTGATGATTTCTTTTGCTGAGCAGAAGCTTTTTAGTTTGATGTAGTCCCATTCATTTATTTTAGCTTTCACTTCCCTTGCTTTTGAGGTCAAATTCATAAAATCTTCTTTAAGTCCAAGGTCCTTGAGTTTCGTTCCTGTGTTTTTTTCTATACATTTTATTATTTCAAGTCTTATATTCAGGTCCTTAATCCATTTTGAGTTAACTTTGGTGTGTGGTGATAGGCAACAGTCTAGTTTCATTCCTTTGCAGGTGGCTTTTCAGTTTTCTCAGCACCATTTATTGAAGAGGCTTTCCTTTCTCCATTGTATGTTTTTGGCTTTTTTGTCGAAAATTATTTGCCCGTATAAATATGGGTTTACTTCTGAACTCTCAATTCTGTCCCACTGGTCCGTGTGTCAGTTTTGCTGCCAAAACCATGCTGTTTTGATTACTGTCACTTTGTAGTATAATCTGAAGTTGGGCAGAATAATGCCTTTAGCCTCGTTCTTTTTTCTCAGGATGCCTTTGGCAATTCAGGGTCTTTTGTGCTTCCATACAAATCTGATGATTTTTTGTTCTATTTTTTAAAAAAACACCGATGGGATTTTGATGGGGATTGCATTAAATCTGTATTAGGTAATATGGTCATTTTAACTACGTTGATTCTTCCAATCCAAGAAGCTGAAATATCTTTCTATTTCTTTGTATCTTCTTCAATTTCTTTTAATAGGGTCTTGTAGTTTTCATTATATAGGTCCTTCACATGTTTTGTTAAATTTATTCCTAAGTATTTTATTTTTTTTGTTGCAATTGCAAAAGGAATTACTTTTTCCACTTCTTTTTCTGACACTTCATTATTAGAGTATAGGAACGCTATGGATTTTTGAATGTTGATTTTGTATCCAGAGACTTTACTGTATTTGCTTATTGTTTCTAGTAGTGTTCTTATGGAGTCTTTAGGGTTTTCTATATAGAGAATCATGTCATCCACAAATAGTGACTGTATGACTTATTCGGTTCCTATTTGGATGCCTTTTATATCTTTCTCTTGTCTGATTGCACTCACTAGGACCTCCAATGTTATTGAATAACAGTGGCAAAAGTGGACAGCCTCGCCTTGTTCCTGATCTTAGAGGGAAGGTTTTTAGTTTTTCACCATTAAGTATATGGCCTTTATCATGTTAAGATACTTTCCTTCAATACTGATTTTGTGAAGTGTTTTAATCATAAACAGATGCTGTATCTTGTCGAAGGCTTTTTCTGCATCTATTGATATGATCATATGATTCTTACTTTTTAATTTGTTTATGTGGTATTTCACATTAATTGATTTGCATATGTTGAACCATCCCTGTGCCCCTGGGATGAAGCCCACTTGATTGTGGTATATGATCTTTTTAATATGTTGCTGTATTCAGTTCGCCAGTGTCTTATTTAGGATTTTTGCATCTGTCTTCATGAGAGATATTGGTCTGTACTTTTCTTTTTTTTATGTTGTCTTTACCAGGTTTTAGTATCAGAGTAATATTGGCCTCATAAAATGAGTTGCGAAGTATTGCCTCCTCTTTGATTTTTTGGAAGAGTTTGAGGAGAATAGGTATTAAATCTTCTTTGAATGTTTGGTAGAATTCACTGGTAAAGCCATCTGGTCCTGGACTTTTAATTTTTTGGTAAGTGTTTGATGATTGTTTCAATTTCCATACTGCTAATTAATCTATTTAGATTTTCCAGTTCTTCTTGATTCAGTCTAGGAAGGTTGTATTTTTCTAAGTACTGGTCCTTTTCTTCTAGGTTATTAAATTTGGTGTTATATACTTTTTCATAGTTTTCTTGTATGATCCTTTGTATTTCTGCGATGTGAGTCATAATTTTCCCTCTTTCGTCCCTGATTTTGTTTATTTGTGTTTTCTCTTTTTTCTTCAGTGAGTCGAGCCAGGGGTTTCTCAATTTTATTAACCTTCTCAAAGAACCAGCTCTTTGTTGCATTTATTTTTTCTATTTTTTTTTGTTTGTTTTCAACTTCATTTATTTCTGCTCTAATTTTGATGATTTCTTTCCTTCTGCTAATTTTAGGCCTCATTTATTCTTCCTTTTCTAGTTTTTTAAGATGAAGTGTTAGGTTGTTTATTTGGGTTCATTCTTATTTTTAGAGATAGACCTATAATGATATGAACTTTCCTTTAATGACCACTTTTGCTGTGTCCCAAAAGTTTTGATTTGTTATGCTATCATTATCATTCGTTTCTATGTATCTCTTGATCTCCCTTTTTACTTCTTCTCTGACCCAGTTATTCTTCAGTAGCATGTTGTTTAATTTCCATGTATTTGTGGTTCTTCCTGATTTCTTTTTGCAGCTGATCTCTAGTTTCAAAGCATTATGATCAGAGAATATGGTTGGTACGATTTCAACTCTCTTATATTTGTCGAGGCTATCTCTGTGTCCCAGTATGTGGTCGATTCTTGACAACGTTCCATGTGGACTAGAGAAGAATTTATAAACAGCTGTTTTGGGATGGAAGGCTCTGTAAATGTCAATTATGTCCAGTTGGTCTAATGTGTCGTTTAGGGATGTTATTTCCTTATTGATTTTCTGTTTGGATGATCCGTCCATATCCGGGCATTTAGGTCCCCTACTATGATGGTGTTTTGGTCTGTTTCTCCCTTTAGTTCTGTTAGTAATTGCTTTTCATATTTCGGGGCTTTCTGATTGGGAGCATAGATATTAATAAGTGTTATTTCTTCTTGGCGCATGATTCCCTTTATCATTATGAAGTGTCCCTCAGTATCTTTCTTTACCTTTTTTAGTTTGAAGTCTATTTCATCTGATATTAGTACTACTACTCTCACTTTTCTCTGAATGGCATTTGCTTGAAATGTCATTTTCCACCCTTTCACTTTGAGTCTATTTTTGTCTTTGGAGCTGAGATGTGTCTCCTGGAGGCAGCATATGGTTGAGTTTTGTTTTTTGATTCATTCTGCAACTCTGTGCCTTTTTATTGGTGAGTTCAGTCCATTTACATTTAGGGTGATTATTGAAATATGAGGTCTTCTTATAGCCATTTTATCTTTTGTTTTCTGGTTGCTCAGTGTTTCCATTGCTTTTTGTCTTTGTGTTTCGGTTTTCTTTATTTTGGTTGGCTTTTGTGGGTTTTGCCTCTGGTTCTTCTTTTATGTTATATACTTCAGTGCTAAATCTTTGGTGTGTGGTTACCATTATGAATATGTAAAGAATAGTTATATAGATACAGTCGTCCATTGTCTTCTGCATGTGCCTTATCTCCATCGCCCTTTGAGAATTTGGATCTTTGAATCCTCCCCTTTTCAGTCAGTGTTGTCTCAGTTTGTCCCTATGTATGCTGAATATTCATTACTATCTTGTTATAACAATGCTCTTCTTATTATTTAAACTTATAATGCCCTGTTCTTAGTAAGGGTTGCACTCCTCTGCTTCTATTTGCTTGATAGTCTCTTTACTCCTAATTATGTATTTATTTTTTTTTTTTTGACTCCTTTTAGTGTTTCCTGTAGTGCAGGCCTCGTAGTGGATAATTCCTCAATTTTTGTATGTCTGGAAAGGTCTTAATTTTTCCTTCATTTCTAAAGGAGAGCTTAGCTGGATACATTATTCTAGGCTGATAGTTCTTTTCACTTAATAGTTTAAATATTTGATTCCATTCTTTTCTGGCTTGTAAAGTTTGTACTGAGAAATCTGTTGATAATCTAATGGGTTTTCCTTTATAAATTACCATTTTCTTTTCCTTGGCTGCCCTAAGAATTCTGTCTTTTTCATTGATTTTGATAATTTTAATACGATGTGTCTTGGTGAAGGCCTTTTTGGGTTGAGATAATTGGGTGTTTTGTTGAATTCTTGAATTCCAAGCTCCAGCTCATTTCTTAGATTTGGGAAATTCTCATCCACTATTTGTCTGAAAATGCTTTCTAGTCCTTGCTCCTTTCACTCACCTTTGACGGTGCCCATTATTCTTATGTTTCTTCTCATGGTATCAACTAGTTCTTGAATTTCTCTTTTATTATTTTTCATTATTTGGTGTTTCTCTTCTTCCTTTTGATTTATTTCTAGATTTCTGTCTTCGATATCACTGATCCTTTCCTCCATTTGGTCCACTCTATTTCCTAAGCTTGCTATTTCATTTTTCAACTCTTGCAGTGTGTTCTTCATCTCCAGAAGTTCTATTTGGTTTTTTTTTGAGAGTTTCAATCTCTGCTCTGCTCATCTCGGTGTTTTTTTAATTCCTGAAATTGTTGATATAACTCATTTCAGAATTCACTGAGTTTTTTCAGAAGTATCACCCTGAATTCTCTGTCATTTAAATTGCATATTTCTATGTCTGTAAGCTTATTTTCTGGAGATTTTTTTTTTCTTCATCTTGGTTGTTCATGGTGTTTAATGGACTATTTCTCTGCCTGGGCTTTAATGGAAATGTATTCTGCTTTTTTTCCAAAAAGAATATTTATTATATAAAGGTCTCTTTTAGCCTGTTGCAAAGAAGGCGCTTTTCTTTTGGTTTCCAGTAGGTGGTATCTAAGCCTCTTGGATCCCTGCTTTATATAAAGCTTTTAAAATGCCTTTTTATTTTCTAATATTTAATCACACTCACTACCCTTAGTTTCAGTGGTTGTCAATGTTAGCAACAGTTTTGGTAGCGTTTGCTCAGATTCCCCTGGGGCTCTGTGGTGATTGGTCTTGGAGGGTTTGGGGGGAGGGGCCCTCTGGTTCGGGGGTAGGGGGTTATGGCTCAGCCTCGGTTTTGCAACTGCAGCAGGTAAAAATCAACTGTAGTTTTTCTGCTTTCCCGCTTCTCTGCCTTCTGCCCTGATGACTGGGCCCTGCTGCTAGCTGCGGGGAGCTCACGGCACTCCCAGGCAGGGCTGTTCAGGGAACTTGCTGCTCCTTCTCCCCTCCCCCTCCCTCTACAGGTAGCTCCAGATACTGGGAGAGACAGTTTCTTTATCTCTTCCAGTCCACCGCCTGACACCTAGGGCTCTAACCTGTTGTATCTCTTATGCACACATCCCATGCTCAGATATGCTGGTGTGCAGTTTGGGTGTTTTTAGTTGAGTTTTAGATGTTCAGCTTATTGTTGTTTCAAGGGGAGAGATCTGTGGACGTCTCTCCACCATGTTTCCGAAGATCCTTGTATTGTGTTTTTGTATTTATTTTTATTTTATCAGTTTTATTGAGGTATAATTGACAAAATAAGTTGTAATATATTTAAATTGTACAATGTAGATTTGATGTGTGTGTACATTGTGAAAAGATTCCCACCATCAATCTATCATTCACATAGTTACCTTTTTTGTGAGAACTTTATTTTTAAAAAGATTTTTATTAAGGTATAGCTAGCATACAATATTATATTAGTTTCACTGTATACCAAAGTTATTCAACATTTATATACCTAAAGAAAATGATCATCATAATTCCAGTAACCATCTGACACTGTTAAACGCTATCAAAATATTATTGACTATATTTCTTATGCTGTACTTACATCCCCATGATTTATTTGTTTTAACCTGGAAATTCAAACTTCTTATTTCCCTTCACTTTCCTCCCTTTAAAAAATTTTTAATTACAGTTGATATTCAGTATTATTTTATATTAGTTTCAGGTGTATAGTATAGTGGTTAGACATTTATATAATTTACAAAGTGATCTCCCTGACTAGTCTAGTACCCACCTATCATTATACATAGCTATTACTATCTTATTGGCTATATTGTCTATGCTTTACTTTACATCCTCTTGACTATTTTGTAACTAACATTTTGTACTTAATAATCTCTTTACCTTTTTCACCCCACTCCACAACTCTCCTCCCATCTGGCAACCATCATCTTGTTCCCTGAATCTATGAGTCTGTTTGTTTTGTTTGCTTATTTTGTTCTTAGATTCCACATATAAGTGAGATCATATGGTATTTGATCTTCTCTGTCTGACTTATTTCACTTAGCATAATACCTTCCAGGTCCATCCATGTCATTGCAAATAGTAAGATTTCATTCTTTTTTTACTGCCAAGTAATATTCCATTATATGTATGTACTACCTCTTCTTTATCCAATAGTCTATTGAGGGGTACTTCGGTTGCTTCCATATCGTGGCTATTGTAAATAATGATGCAGTGAACATAGGGGTACATATATATTTTAGAATCAGTGTTTTGGATTTCTTTGGATAAATACCCAAAAGTGAAATTGCTGGTTCATAAGGTAGTTCTATTTTTAATTTTGTGAGAACCCTTCATACTGTTTTTCATAGTGGCTGTACTAATTGCAGTCCTACCAACAGCACATGGGGGCACCCTTTTCTCCATATCCTCATCAACACTTGTTTGTCGATTTAATGATGATGGCCATTCTGACAGGTGCTAGGTGATACTTCATTGTGGTTTTAATTTGCATTTCTCTGATGATTAGCGATGTTGAGTATCTTTTTATGTGTCTGTTGAAGGCCTATTTTAGAAATTTTAGATATTTTAGATATTTTAGAAAGGCCTATTTTAGATATTTTAGAAAGTTCCCCTGAGGCTTCTAATGTGCAGCTAACTGTGAAAACCACTGGTCTCGTTTTGTGGTTCTCAAACTTGAGTGTGCATTAAAATCACTTGGAGAGCTTGTTAAACTTCATGGTGACAGATGATTACTAGACTTAGTGTGGTGATCACATTGTAAGGTATATAAATGTTGAATCACTATATTGTACACCTGAAACTAATATAAAATTGTATACCAACTTAAATTTAAAAAACAAAATAAAAAACCCGTAGATTTCTGGGACTCACCTGCAAAGTATTGATTCACTAGATCTGGGGTGGAGTCTGAAAATTTGCATTTCTAACAAGATACTGCCTGAGAACCACTGGATTAGCTGAGACAGAACTGTTTATTAATGATTAACAAAGGGAAAGATGTGAAGACAGATAAAGGCACAGGTGGGAGGATCAGGGAAGGTTTCCCAGGGATTGTACACAAGCTGAGTCTTCATTCCAAGTAAGGGTTAGATAATGGAGGAAAGAGTAGTAGGCACAGGGAATTATTTATGCGAAGAGTTGGTGGTATGAGAGTCGAGTAGAGATCAGGGAGCAGAAGCTAAGGAAACACACAGCTATCTCACCTTAAAGGGCCCTGAGACTTACCCTGAGGGCCATCAAAGTGTCCAAGGCCCTGCCCTGAGCCCTCCCATGGATTTGCTGAATTCACCTAGACCCCTGCCTGGGACCAGGAGCCAGGGAGCTTTCCTTTTTAGGACCCTGACCCTGATTCTGTTCCTGTCCATTCCAGGCTCACCTTTGGTCCTTCCTGGATATTCCAGCCATGGATACTTGAACATTGACCTGGCGATGTCAAAGAGATCTGCTGATTTTTCATAGGCCATCCTCTTCTGGTGGGGCAAGAAGGAACTTGGGCAGGGTTGTGGTAGTGGTGGTGGAATACAGGACCTTTGGGAGAGTGGGGGATGAGCTCAGGGAGACTTGTCTTCTATGGCACAAGGAGTGCTGATTAAGTGTCTGGGCTTTTGGAGATAGAAAATTCCAAGTGCTGAGCAACCAGATTGCCTAGGTAAATAGAACACTCTAGTTCCATCCTTGAGCCCCAGCCCTAACATCTACTGGCCTGTAGATTGAGCTAGTCATTTTAACTCTGGGAGCTTTAGTTTCCTGATCTGAAAAGTGGGAAAGTTGTGCCTGTGTGGCTAACTAGAGGGACTGTGGTGAGGCATAAATTCAAAAGGAAAGTCAAAGCATTTGTGAATCTCAAGCTCATGTAAGCCTATGTTAGGAGCAGGAGATGTTCTTAGGATTAGTCATCAGGAAAATGGCAGGGATGAGAAAGCCCCTCTTATACATACACCCCTCTTCTTGGCAGCAAGAGACTGAACTCTTAACTGTGGTAAGGAGCTGCCATTCATACCTCCTACTTTTACATATGCTGATCTCTCTACCTGTCAGGACTTTCATTTTCTTTTCCACCTGTTAAATGGTTTCTCAAATCTTTCAAACTCTACTTACATGTTACCTCATTTTTTAAATCTCTTTTCTCCCCCAGGCACCTTGCCTCATTCCATTCAGGTGCAGTCTCCCTACCCACGATGTGACTACAGCCTTTTGTATAGTTGCTTCCTTTTAAGTGTTTATCTGTTTATATGTTTAATCTGGTCCATCCTTCTTTCTCACTGGACTGTGAACTGCCTAAAAGTTAAGATTGTGGCTCATAGCCCATTCATCTCTGTATTCCACTCTCACCCCTACTCCCCAGTGCCTAGCATAGTGCGTGGCACACAGCAGACAGCTCACTGTAGCAAGAAAACATGGGCCACCAACTCATCAGACTTAACATTACCACCAGTAACCTGACATCATGTGCCCTGGTATGTTGCATTGGGAAAGATGGCATCGCTCATGTGATATTCCTGCCAAAATTATTTAACCTGAATTTAATTATGAGGAAATAATCAGGCAAATTCAAATGAGAAAATATTTTACAAAAATCTGATTTGAACTGCTAAAAATATCAACATACTTAAAGACAAAAAAAGCCTGTTAAAGGACACTAAAAAGACATGACAGCTGAATTCAATTTGTGTACTTAGTTGTATCCTGGGCAAAAAAAAAATAGCTATAAAGAACATTGGGATAATTATAGGGAATAGATCATGGACTGCAGTTGGAAAATATTGTGTTCATGTTAAGTTTCCTGAGTGTGCGATGTGTACTGAAATTCTTAGGGATGAAGTGTTACCACATCTACAACTTACTCTCAAATTCAGGAAAAAAATGTATACACCAACCATGTGTATATAGAGATATATACACACACGCATGCACATAAATAAAGCAAATATGGTAAAATATTACTATTTGAATCAGATAAAGGGTATTTAGGTGTATTCTTATAAATTTCTGTAGGTTTGAAATTTTGCAAATTAAAGATGGAAAAAAAAAGAAGCATGAGCTTTCATATTAGACCTGGTGGGTTTAATGTTAATTGTAACCTGCCTACCCGCCACCTTCTTTTTTTTTTTCACTTTGAGGCTTTGGGCAAGTTATTTTCTTTCCTTGCCAAGGGTTTTCCCAACTGTAAACAGGGTTAATAATACTACCTACCCCAAAGGGTTGTGAGGATAAAAGATGATGAATATAAGAGGCTGATAATGCCTGATACATAATGAGTGCTCAGTTATGCTAGCTATAATTATGACAATATATATTGTCATATATATAGTCACATGAAGGGACACATAGATGGGAGTACTCCCACCTCTTTATTTATTCTCTTTATTTTAAAGAACGGGGAGGTGTTTTGAGATTGACCTGAAATCCCATTGCAGGAGCAGAGTGTAGGGTATCCCCCACTGGGGATAAGGTATAGGGTAGACTAGGGTGGAAGGGGAACAGAGTGGGTGGCAGGGCCACCATGGTCTGAGGAAACAGGGAGGTGCTGTGGTGGGGAGCGAGATAAATTCTTGGGGACTTGGGGGTGGCGATGTAGTGGCTGTTTCCCCTCAGAGTGGATAAGCCACTAGTTACTTTACCTGTTCTGTCCTGCCCATGCCCCTTCTCAGAAAGCTTGTACTCCCAGCCTTGCTCACCGTTTAGGACCATGACCCCCATGGCCCTCAAACACCAGATGTGTACAAGCCCCGGACGCCTGCATGCTTAGTGCTCAAGGAGGGTTCCTGAGGATTAAATCAAACCAGAAGCCAACTTTGTAATTGCTTTGAGAATTTTAATAGAAAGCTGATTTTTCACTTTTGCTAGTCAGCCTATCCCAGTGAGGGGCTAAGATGGGATGTTACCATAGAAACCCAGTTTTTCTCCCTTCTTTGCCTCTGGAGGTATGCTGACTTCCTTCTTGTTTGCAAAGCCATGCCGAGCTGAAGAGCCTGAAGCTCAGAGCTTAGAGACTTCTGTGCTCAACACAGAGCCTCAGGAGCTCTTGGAAGCTTCCATTGGGGGATGCTTTTATCTGCGCCCTCCAATGAGTGGATGGGAGTAGGAGAAGCCCCCTAAGCTGGTTAGGACAAGAGGAATAAGCAATAGGAAAGTTTGCACAAATTCAAGGTGCCGTCCATCCTAGCTCATCTCGAAAGAGTTGATGTACTCCCGTACCCATCTCTTCTCTGGGTCGGCACACACCTGGCGTTTTTTTCGGGTAACGAAGCTGTGGGAGAGGAGAAGAGAGTGAGACTTGGTGAGTGCTGGGACAGCCAATTTTGGAAATGAAACTGATTGAGTCGTAAAGAGAAATGATGATAGTATTGGGTAGGTCATTTTTGGAGCTTCGTAAGATCGTATCTGTGGCTTTTAAGGGAAAGGTATTTCCTCTTCTATTGGTTCAAAGGGCTCTAAGCCAAAAGCAGATTTGTATGCATTTTAACCCACACACAAACACATGCAGCCTGGAGAGCTAAGGGAATGCGGGGCCTGAGACGCCTAAGGTCGAGCAGGTCAACCACTGTCCTCTTCTTAGCACTTCCTCTGTTTCAGACCCTGTGCTGGGTGCTCAAGATGCAGAGAAAAAAAGATGTCCACTAGGAGCCAAGTCATGGCTGAATAAGTGGGAGACAAAGAATATGTGACTTTGGATAACATAGTGCTTGGCACAGGGTAGACAGTCAACAAATGAATCCACCTTTGCATGCATGGGTGAATGAAAGAAGGACATGAACTTGAGTCTTAATTTCACTTCTAAAATGTGGATAGAAATAATTCCTATTTTGTACAATTATTGTGAAGGTCAAATGAGACAGTATGTGTGCAGTAGTTTTTAAAAGTATCATACATGTGTTGTTATTGGAATACTGTGGGACCTCTGCTTTAGAGTGGATCAGAGCAACATGATACATAAGATCCTGGTACAGGACATCATGGCTCAAAGGGTCCTGAGATACTGGCAATGTCAAAGCACCTCTAGCAATTAACTGGCCAGAATGCGTAGGCCCATGAGAGCCAGAGGCCTTATCTCCACAGGTATTGATAGTATAAGTTGGAAGTATAAAAGGCCGGGAATCATAGGCTCAGTTTGGCTGCCTGCCTCATCTGTTACTGGGAGACTGGTTTTATTTAGGGGAGATCTTGGGCCTGGATAGCACTGCTTCCACTTAACATGTTACTTTGGGACTAGCTCTGCCTATTTGGACCTTTCTCATTTTGGCTTCTTCTTTAGGATGTTTTCAGACAAAGTGAAGGCTTATGTTGTCTGGGGAGAATGAGGATTTCTTGATCCCTCTCCCTTTTTGTGCTCTATCGTGCATATTGTTTGCTCTCAGGGAAGCTGCTTCCCCTTTCTGAGTATCACTCAGAACCATGTGATGTCTCTCTCCCACCCTGACTTGCAAAGAAGAGAAAGGGAACATAAGAGGTATTCTGGGCTCTTGTGCCTCCTACTGTTTGTTTTCTTATTTGGGGTGGTGAGAGAGCTTTAGACCCAGTCTACCCTTGTTAAACCAAGTGTCATACAGGAAGTCCTGAAGACTCACTATCTTCTCTTTTCATCCCCCCTGGCCTGTGGCCAGGAAGTCAAAAGGCTGGGGAACCAACTTCTGGGGTTAGAGTTGCTCAGGCTTCCATTTCCTCCTCCTTCCTGTAGAATGCGATACTGGAGAACAGTCCCTCCCTGCCAAGGCTTCTCTCCTTGCCCCCGTTTTGGGGACCTTCTACTTGCCTGACTTCTCTCCTGCCCCTCTTCCCTCTTGGTCTCTTTAGGAGCCTCTACCTTCACCTTCCCCCTGAGAATTGCTCAGAGTTGCTGCCCCTTTCTCTTCCGTGTGCTTTCCCAAGTCTCTGACCCTGGGTCTGGCACACAGTGGGTATAATGGATGTTTATTGAATGAGTTAGTGAATGAATTGCATTTACTCATCAAGTTTCATTTGTCACCTATGTATATAATAATACATTTAGAAGAGGAGAAAAACAATGATGATAAGTTAATACTCACCAGGCACCTACTGTGTACCGGGAAATATTCTAATTTTATCTTTCATTTTATTATTCTCACTTCGACCTAGTGGGGGAAATAATCCTATTTTACTCCACTTTACAAGTGAAGAAATTGAGGCTCAAAGAGGTTAAGTGATGGGCCCAAGTTCATGCAGCTACCAATTGACAGACCTGGGATTCTAACGAAGGGAGATTAGCTCTGGAGCCAGCCAAGACTATGCTCGATTGCCACTCATATTGGGACACCCCTTCCTCCTATAAAAGAATGTCATATCTTTAGCCCAACACCCTTTCCTCAGCTACCAACCCTTTGTTTCTCATTCCGTGTTGGACAGTTCCACAGGGTTGTCTTGCTGGCACCTTGGCTCTTTCCTCTTTAAACAGCTATTCCTCAAGACTTCAGGAAGCTCCACACTTCTCCAGTCAACTAGGTTGAAACCTCAGTGGCACCCTCAACCCCTCTCTCATTCTTGCTCCTGATTTCACATCATCTGCCAGGACTTGCTAATTCCAACTCTGCAGTTTTCTCACCCTGTCTTTCCTTTTCCCTTCAGGTACTGTTCAGCCTTCAGTGCCATCACATGGATAACAAAAACAGCCTCATAACTCGACCCCTTTTTTTCTAGGCTTTCCCTGTTCCAACTCATTCCACCTTTGATAGCACAAACGCTTTGGCTTCATTGTGCAGACACTCTAAGCTCTAAGTGCTTTACTACATGGAGACTCTACATAAACCAAAGGAGATCCCTGGTGACATCCCCTCTGTCTGGTATACCCAAGTCCCTCAACCTGATAATTAGGAGAAGAGAACACACTCTTGAAGCTGGGTGTGTTCTCTCCCTCCTTTTGTAATGTTCTTATGCAGGATGCCCTTATTATTGCTATGTCTGTCTTATCCTTTTATTAGATTATGAGACACTTAAGGGCAAGGATGATAGTTTACTAATCTCTGCCTGCCCATAAGTGTTCAAAGAAGGACTTTTTTCTTTTGAAAAATATTTGTTTTCAGAAATAAAATTAGTAATATTAAAATTACCACCATACTTTGAAGGATTTGTCAGAACCAAAGGCCAACTCTGAATACCTATAACTTTGCCAGTGTCACGGGAATTTTTGGATTAAAACACTTTACCATTATATAGGAAACTTCATGATTGCCCTATTTTAATTCTTTAAGTCTCTATTGTCTTAAATTTCTTAAGCAACTATCACTAATGATGGGTTGTGCATATGGGGGACTGTGGAGTTCTTAACTGGAAAGGAATGACTGAGTTGAATTTTTTCATGTAGGGGCATTGCAGACGATGTTGAAGTAAAAATCACACCCGTAAAGATTAGAGACCTAACCTAGTCCATCAGAGTGGGGAGTATCCTCCAAGAACACCTTGTCTAATCCTTTCATGTGTTAGCTGGGGAATCCGAAGCTAGAGAAGGAAGAGCCATGTCTATTTATGCAGCTGGAGAATGGGTGAGAGTGGATAGGGCATCCTCTCAGAGGGCTCCTGGGGGGACTGGCTCTGCAACAAAATGTGCACCTTCCTCACCCCCCTAGAGGGTTCTGCAGGACTGAGACTCACACGACTGCTGGCATGGAGCACTTGCTGCTGGTGTAGAAATACTCCTGGAGGTGGGCACGGGGCAGTGGGCGAGAGATGTAGGCAAAGCAGCAAGGTGTGGTGTCCGAGGCATCTGGGAGAGGGAAGGAAGGAGACCCCTGTATTCATTGCCAGTACACACTGGCTATCGTGCTGCGTACTTTATATTATTTGTCTTCCAGCGACAGAGTGGGGATTCCAACAGAGGACAGAGAGGATCCCCCCGATCTCTCACCTAATCCTTGAGCCTAGCTTGTATCCTTCCCTCTATATCATAACCCCATGCCTTTGACTCTCAGGACATGCTGGGCCTCCTCCTGACTTTTCTCGGGCCCTCTGCCTTTATCTTTGCCCTCCTAGGATCTTCAGTGGACTCAGAATTTAGTTTCTTTGAGACCTAGGGCGGGTTGGGGGAGGTTTCCAAAACTCAGACTTCATGGCTCAGCCAGGACCCCTAAGAGGGGCCCGAAGATATGTATGGGATTCTGGGAGCCTCTAGCTGATGCATAGCAAGAAGGACTCCTGTAACAGAGAAGGAGAACTTTTTTTTGGTCAATTAATTCAGGGTGACCCTGGGAAATGACAGTTGCTAGAGTAGGAGAGTTTAAGAGCCAGATAGAACTGGATTTGAACACTAATTTCCCCACTTCCTAGCAGTGTGAGTTCGGTAAATTATTTAACCTCTCTTAGCCTGTTTCCCCATCTACAAGTCAAGGACAGCCACTCAAAAGTAGTTGTATTAAATAAGATGATACATGTAAAACAATCAGCATAATATTTGACACATAGTAGGTATTTAATTAGCTTTCATTATCCTTTCCCAAATCCTATTTTTTTCCATCTATGAAATGGCGGAAAATATGACTAACCCAAGAGGGTTTTATTTAGGTGCTTATAAGTTTCTTAGAAACCTTGCTAGTGTTAGGTATGAGTCAGTCATGTTTTGAGGTCAGCTTGAGCTGCCCCTGCCTACCAATATCCCCAGTATCAGTCCACACTCAGTGAGCACATGCAGGCTTGGGGTGTAGACCCTGAAGATACAGAAAATTAATCAGAGGGTCCCTGCCATGAAGTGGCTTAAGGATCTATCAGGGACAACTGGACATCTGGGAAAAGCAATAAGTAAGAATTTAAATCATAGGGTTCAGACAGTATAAATGCTATAGCTGTAAAGGGAGCAAGGTCTGGGCTAGTCTGAGGATCTGACTCTGGGAGTTGTGGTGGTCAGGACCTGGACTTACATGGGGAGGCAGATGAAGGAGCGCAGAAGGCGGCAGTGGCAAGAAGGACAGCGAGGGCAGCTGCAGAGATCTTCATGGTACCCGTGGGCAGAGGCTGTGGGAGATCCTGTGCTGTCTCAGGATTCTCTGCAGGGGTTCTCTGCAGCTCATGTTGGCCCTTTATAGGGAGTCAGGCCAGTAGAGGGAGCGCCCCCAAGGGGAGTTTCCAAATTGGCAACCAGGTATTGGCTGATATCATAAGTGAAATTGCATTAAATGGAAAAGAAAACTGAAATAGCCTCTGGAAATTTGAGTCTGTCTATCTCTTTCTTTCTTTCTCACCACCCTTTGATCCAGAATGAGCTCATCGATTTCCCCTCTGCCCTTAGGAAGTTCTAGTACAAGTGCCGGGGGTGGAACATCTCTTCCTCTGCTAGCATCCCCAGTTTCATTTTCCAGGGCAGGGATTTTCCTCAGAGGTCAGGAAGCTGTTTCCTTGGGGGCAGAAGAAAGCACAGTTAGGACAGGATTAGAAAAAACTGGATGTTTATTTGGTTGCTTTCAAAGTTACTTCTAATGCATCTTCTCTCATCCATCATGGAAGGATGTTATTTATGCTGTGTTTTGAGGAAGGAAGGGCCCTATGACATATAGTCCCCAAAGGAGGTGAGAGCACCACCCTATGATTGAGGCAGTGGATCTGAACGGGGCATTGGCGACCTTTTCACCAGGTATGAGTCGGAGTGGGCCTTCCTCTCATAATAGCCGCAGGGTCGCCCCCATTTACTTGTTGAGTGGTCCTTGGGAAAATTTCTTAATGTCTTTCAGCTTCTGTTTCCTTGATTATAAAGTGAAATAATTATAAAGTGAGGTAATTAGGCTTGTTGGGAGGAGGAGCAACAAAGGGGGAGGGGAGATATCTTATGCCACACACAGTTATTAGTCATTTACTGAAGGCTTACTCTGTGCCAGCCACTATTCTAAGGGCTTTAGGGCTTTGCATGTGTCAACTATTATTATTATTCCAATTTTCCCATTTTATAGCACAGGATCAGTAAATGCTGGGATCTCATTTTTAATGTCTTCTTGGACATAAAAGCTACAGACTACCAAAGCTTCAAAGGAATTTAGGGATCATTTTTTTCCATGTTCTTCAGTTGAAGAAGAGGAACCTGAGGCCTAGAGAGTGGAAGTGACTTGCTAAGAACATACAGCAATGAATGACAGGATCAGAACCTGGGGGCCCTGGCTCCCGCTTCGGTGCTCTGGCCACTAAGACTGCTTGCTCACCATTAAAAGATTCATGGCTGGGGACATCTGAATTCAGTTCATCTTGAACTGAACCCATGTGGTGGTCTTGATTAGAGCCAGGGTTTTTACTCCATTCCAAAGAATTAGATACAATAAATCTTTATCAATTCCTATTTGGGTACTTTAGAATTAGTGACAGCTTGGCCTGGGCTGCGCTAAAATTGACTTCTGAATTATCTAAGAGAAAAGTATCTATTGACAGCGACAAAAGCAAACAAAAAATTTTTTAAAATGGAACTTAAAAAATATAATCTTATACCAAGAATATTTTCTTGCTAGCTACTGTTACATATGTAGTGGTGGCCAAAGGTGACTGAATCACCCAGAGTGGGAAGACCTTGTTTCTTTTATTCCTCACAATGACTTTGAGGCAGGATGGTTATTAATCTCATTTTGCAGAAGTGGAAACTGAGTCTCGGAAGTGGAAACTAGGCCTCAGAGTGGTCATTAAGGTCCTCAAGGTCACACAGCTGATGTTTCTGATGACTAGGCTCAAGCTTGTTCCATTAACTCACATCAGTCAGGCAGTTAACAGTTGTTATGTCCCTTTTGGGTGCCAGGTTTTGTTCTAAGCTTGTCATAAAAATCCTCTCATTCCTTCCTCAAAACTCATTAACCAATTAACAACAGAAACACAATTTTGGAAGGCGTGGCCATCTCATTTAAAGAAAGAAGTTGCAAATATATCAGAAACTCTCATCCATCCACAAAACAATGTTCTGCCTGTTTTAATTGTTTCCTTCACATAGCCACCTTAGTTACCAAACATGTGCAAGGCTTTCTGGCTCAGTGGTTATGAGCAAGGGCTTTGGTGTTTCTCGCATTTACTAGCTAGGTGGCCTTGGGCAAGTTACTTAATCTCTCTGGCTTCAGTTTCCTTATGTATAAATCAAGGATAATCATAATGGTCCTTCCACAGCTGTCGAGAGACTTAAGTTCCCACAAATGTGCTTATGCTTATAAGCTTTTAGAACAATGTCTGATGCATGTTAAATATTTTAATAACATTAGCTAATATTACATGTTATTATTAAGAGTAAGAAAATGGCAGTCCCCTATAGATATTCTACACTTTAGGCTTTTCAGCAATCTAGACCAGACCCCAATTAATAGGGATTAGTGAACTCTATTACAAAAAGTCTTTATGTTTAAGCAAATGAGTAAGTTGAGGCTTAGAGAAGTTAAGTGACTTGCTTAAAGACCTATAGCCTAAAGTGGTGGAACTCAACATCGAATGCAATAATGGGTTCATGGACTTTCTACCACACTGCATTGTTTTTAGAGAAATCCTGAAACTTTTGCTAAGGTTCAGTTTTCCCATGTGAGCTCTGTTTTTGTTTCCTTTCCTTGATCTCAGTTTCCCAATTTGAGAAAGAAAGGAAAATATTTTCCTGGATACCAAATGTGCTGAGTTGGGATACCAGCTGAGGAGAGAGGTGAGGGAACCAACCCACAGATGGACCCACATGATCCTCATTTTTAAATCCCAGTGAACCTTTCTGCTGTGCGTAAGTGTGTGTGTGTGTGTGTGTGTGTTTGTGTATAAGTGGTAGTGGGAGGGGCGGGTTAGGGTGATGGTGTTACTAAGCAGGAATAGGCAGTGGGTACGTCAAGAATATTTTTCTTCCTTTCTGGTGTTTCTGCTGGATTGTGGTGGGGGTGGGGCAGAGGAGGGAGAAGGACTTAATTGTAGTTCCATTCTGCTATTCACTTTCTCCTGTGCAAAATTCTCTGGCTCTAATGTACTGATTCCATGAAGAAATCAAAGAGCCTATGCAAATTAAACAGATGGTACATGGTACAATACAGGGTGGGTGTTCAATGAATGGCACCTATTGTTATGATTTACCCAGCATTTTATGTTCCTGAAAACTAGGGACACCTGCCTTTCTGACCCACCACACTTGTGGTTGAGGGGATCAAGGGAAATAATGACTATGGACATATTAGGAGACTGTAAGATGAGGTATAAATGTCATGAAGCTGTCTCTGCCCTCCCTGTCCAGCCAGTATGCTTGGTCTACATTGCTCATTCATTTCCTGTTTGTTCTACAAATTATTACTGAGAATAGCTGTTAGCCAAGTACTAAGTTTCTTCATCTGTAAAATGAGAGATTGCTTCCAACCTGTATTGGTAACGGAGCCCTTTAAGGATCTGTTGAAAGCTGTGAATACTTTCCACAAACATGTGGAGACCTACACAGAAACACACATAATTTTGCATATAAGAGGTTCGTAGACCCTGTGAGCTTATTGATGGGACTCTTGAGTTCAGAGGGCTGATTCTCATCTCAGCCATCTTCATACCTCCTGCACCCCTTTTCCTAGCGTATTCCTTGCTAAAGCCAGACACACGTTCCCTCCAGCCTAGTGCAGCCTTCCCCTACCCCCATGTCCTACCCCTGCCTTCCTGGCCCCGTCTTCCTTTTTTCCTCTTTCATTTACTTTTCTAAGCTAAGCTGGCTGCCTGCCCAGCCTCACACCTTGACATTAGGAAACCAGAGGCAGACAAAATGAAACCACATCCCAGCTGAATTCCAAAGTTTTTCCTACACCTGGAGTTCCCCTAAGACTGTGTGGGGAGCAGCTCTGGCTTTCCTGGCTGTTTAAAAAGGATGTCCAGAGCAAAGAAAGTCCCTCCATCCTCTAGGAAACCCAGTACGGGCCCCAGGAGAAAAGCCTGGAGCAAAGTCATTTCCTCCTGATGAACCTTAATTTTCCCAATCTGCGAATTAGAGAGTTGCTCCCTGGTTGTGTCCTTTCTTCTCCACCTTTGTTTACAAGTGTATTTCCCACTTGAACCAGTGATCTGTTTTCTCATCTGTCTTTGTTTCTATGGGGCCCTGCTTGGGGTGCTATTAGAGGATCTGTAGGAAGCAAACAGTGCTGAGGTACAAGCTGAGGCCTTGCAGCAGGCTCTGGGGACTTGCCCATGTTGGGGCAGGATTTGAACTTCTATCCAGGACTCTCTCTGCCACACCCTGTCCTTGCTTTTTGGTCCAGCTCTGGATGGTTCTTTCCATGTCATTCTATCTTGCACCTC
The DNA here is from genome assembly GCF_902729225.1 of Pteropus medius. Taxonomy (NCBI): domain Eukaryota; kingdom Metazoa; phylum Chordata; class Mammalia; order Chiroptera; family Pteropodidae; genus Pteropus; species Pteropus medius. The sequence goes on along the minus strand of NW_024349799.1, from coordinate 8,380,099 downwards.
CCCTCCCCACCCATTACCTTGTACATTTCACTAAGTCAGGGGTATTAACTATGACAACTGTTCTCATTGTTCCAACCACATTCAGGCTGGAGGTTTGCAGCCTAGCCTCCCCCAACCTTCTCACCTTCACCACATGGGACAGTGGCTGTATATATCTGCTTGTTTTCTGCAGCTGGAGACCACTTGTGGCATATTTGTTGATGTGCTGATTCACCTTGCTTTACTGGAGGAGCCCACCACAAAGTGCCTTGGAGGGTGGGGCAGCTCTGAGAGCAAGGCCCAGGGGCAAGCATCAGTTCTTTCAAAATCACTGGGTGATAGATAATTTCAGTTCCTGTTCCTTCCTCCTGACACTTTGGAGTCTGTTTTTTGTTTTCGCTTTCCTCTGCATGCTTGTCAGAAGTTTCCCCTTTCTTTGTGCATATTCTCAGAGCCCAACAACCCACCTCCCTTCTGCTGTCCCCTGCCCCCAGGAGAAAGCCTGGTGAAGAGGGAAAAACTTAGACTTGAAATCAGACAGACCGCTAAATCTTTGTATGTCTTTGGACAAGTTATTAAATATTTTATACCTTGGTTTCCTTACTGGAAATGGGGCAAAGGACACCTAGCTCTTAGGATACCTCAGAGAACTAATCAAGGCAGTCAGTAAACTGCCCAGCACCATTCCTGCATAAAAGAGATGCTGGGAAAACAATTCCTTCCCTTCTTTTCCCCAAATGTCTAGGCTCTAGCATTTTTTCCAGGTTTTTTTTTTTTTTAATTAAATTTTTTGGGGGTGACATTGGCTAATAACATTATATAAATTTGAAGTGTACAATTCTATAATACATCATCTCAGCATTTCTTCCCTTTATGTCTTTGCCCTCCCAGTAGAGGTGTTCATCTCAGCTCCGTGTTAGGAGACATGAGGGGAGGTGGGGGGAGCTGACAATGATTTTCCATTAGCTGTTAGGCACTGTGCTAGACACTCTAGGCATTATTTCTTGTTAGGAAGAAAATACACAGGAAACAGTGATGACTCAGGCCTGTCCTGAGCCTTCCTGCCTTCTGTGCAGCACTCGGACTTCGGATACTCAGCCCCCATGCTCTGTCCTTCACTGGATTTCTCTTTCTCTAAACTTGGCCATGGAGTGAGACAAGGTCCCTCCTTCTCCCCTCTGGCTGTCCCTGCAGGCCAGCGCATAGACCCTTTTCAGAGTTTCACAGACAGGCTTATGAAGGAAGTGACACAAGTTTTAGAATCTTAAAGGATTCTTGTGGTTGTGGTCTGGATTCTGTCCCTTTGTTGAGCTAGTCCTGGGAAGCCCCTTGGCTTCTTGCCCATTGTATCCATTCTCTGAGATAGGGTCTCCAGTTTCTTACTTCTCTATGCTGCCTCTCCTACCTCTTCCACTTGCCTCCCTCAGCGCTTCGGCCTGCAGAACATTCAGGCTACTACAATAGGGACCTTAGAACCTCCTGAGGCATTTGCATTTTTGAGGGCCTTCACGCTAGGTGAAGAAGTCCCCTTAGGGAATTTCCTCAAAATGGGATTTGGAAAATCTGTAATTTCATCATTCCTTACAGAAGCAGCACTGGGCAGTGAAAAGAACAAGGGACTGGGAATTAGGAGACCTGAATTCTAGTCCCAGTTCAGCTCCAAACCTAGTTGTCCGATTTTGGCAAACCTCTTGCCCATGGTGAACCTCAGTTTCCTCATCTAGGAATGAAATTTTGACAGTATTATTTCCAAGGCCTTTCTCTGTTAAGAGATACAAAACTAAAGGATTTCTAGTGTATTGAAAGAGATTTTGGGCATAGGTGTCCCGTTGCCGCCCAAATCGATTCACATCACCCCTCCTACAGATAAGGCTGAGGGGTTATCATTATCATTCCTTCTTTCCTTCCCATCTTTCCAAGGCCTGGGATTCACCTGACCACTTAGCTCATGAAGTCCATGCATTTGCCACCCCAAACCCCGCCGCTCTACCCTTTTACTCCTCCACTCCTTCCATTCCTCTGCTCATCTATTCATTGATCTACTCATTCATCTTTACATTTGTGTCATTTAAAATTCTTTTTCTATAAGTACAGAAAACAACTGTGGCTAACTTAAGCAGGAAGGTAGTGTACTGGGGGGTAATGTCGAGTAGCTCATAGAATAGATGGAGTACTGGAGAATCTGACTTGGAAAAAGGGCTGGTGAGAAACCAGGGAAGCAGGTACTACTTAATTATATACCCTGGGGGAGAAACGATTCCACAAAAGGTTATCAGAGTGATATTTGAAGGGGGAATAGATGCTGCGTAGAAAAATATAAAAACAAACAAGCAAAAAAATAAATTAAACCAGTATTCCACCTATCCATCCATCCATCCATCCATCCATCCATCCATCCATCCACCCACCCACCCATTTATCCATCTATCCATCCTCTCAGCCAGCTAGGCAACATGCCTTTATTAAGAACCTGTTATGTTCCATAGGCCATGCCAGCCATCCATCAGAAACATCCCAAGAATCTCCTCACAAAGGACATATCCTATGGAGCTGAAGCAAAGATGAGGACCCAGGGAAAGGAATTCATGTATATTCATGTATCAGAGGGTCCCAAACAACATTGCTAGGGACATGGTGACTCATTCTAGATGTGGGCAGATAGGGGATGTTTTTTGTGGACATCTCACATTGCCAGGAGATTGCTAATCATGGGTACAGAACAGAATATGGCCAGCATTAGGCACCAGAAACCTTGGGTTGCCTATAGTCTCTGTTCTTCTCTAGAAGTGGGCAAGTCATATCTCCTTCTTCTTATCCGTAAAATGAGAAGAATGAATATGAGAATCCCTGCCTTACTTAAGTCAGAGAACTGCTGTGGAGGAGGTAAAATGAGTTAGTGGATGTGACGGCACTTTCCAAGTACAAAGAAAGAGAACTGTTTAAGCCATGTTTGCTTCTATTTCCAGAGCAGTTGATGATAAGACTAGTGGTCTTACTTCTTTCACACCCTCACTACTCACCACCCAGTGGTAACCATGGAGAGGATCTGTTGAGCTTTTCATTTCCTTAGGCTGGGGGATGAATGTCCAGGATAATCACTGCTACCCACCTCCAGGAAGTGGGTGGTCAAGGCTCTGTGGGCCCCAAATAGCCTAGAAATAGTAGCTGGGTGGGCATGTATGTGTGGGAGCAGGTCCTGGTTTCCTGTGGGTGAGAATGAAATGATGAGGGGAAGCCCTAAACCACGTGGGTAGCCCAGCTATTTTCAGTTCACAGTAGGAAAGAGCTGGGTTTCCCAAGTTGTGTCCAGGTCAGCACAAGAGACCACAGCTGAGATCAGAGGGTGAAACATATTTTGTCCAGAGGAATTTGCCTTGGACTTACAGGGTTCCAGGAGATAACCCTGGGTGAGGCCTGTCAATTCTCTGAGCCTGTTTTCTCATCTGTGAAGTGGGTTTGTGCATGCAGGATGTCGCCTGTTGGTGGTGCTGGCTCATCTTTGTCACTTGTCCTAGGATTGAATGTCTGATCCAGGCATAGGCTTGCCTGTTTGCCCCTTAGCTGGTCTTTTTCAGCTAACGGTCTTTTCTTCATATGAGAAGTACTCCATTACTACTTTTCATTGTTCGTGGGCTACGCATTGCTGCAACCTCTATGGCGGGCAGTTTGGCAAAATGTTAAAAATTTTAAAAGCACATATTGTATTTAATAAGCATTAGAAATCTTTCTAGGGACTTATACATGCTACTCATGCATGAACATGACATATACAAGATATTCACAATTTGTAATAATGAAGATTGGAGACAGCTTAATTGTCCATCAGTAAAGGATTGATTAAAGAATTCCAGCAATTCCATGTAATGGAATATCAGGTAGTTGCTGGTAAGACTGAGGCAGCTCCCTACCTGCAGATATGGAATGATCTCTAAGATAAAGGAAATGAGGGGCAAGGGACAGAATGGCTTATGTAGTATGCTACATGTGTGTGAAAAAAAAAAAATTGGCTTATCTATGCTTGGAAGGGGCCTGAGCAAGAGAAACGTGGCTCAAAAGACCTGGTAACAAATCCTTTGGGGTTTTTATCCCTATTTGCTATGGGCAGTTACTTTTCTTAGAGGGGTGGGATTCCTTGATTGACACTAAGATTGACAGGACTCAGTGATTCATCATTTGCTTTCTGCACATGTTCGTTCCCAGAATTCAGTCAGTTATAATGATATTAATAAACTTCTGGGCATATGCATCATATTATAATGATGGTATAATGAGGCTCAGGTGAGTTGAAGGTCATTGGGGTCTTCATTGCGGGCAGGTGTGAGTGACTGGTTTAAACTGTTACCTAATTCTCTGCCTCCTGGTTTCTTTGTGGAAGTTACTTTTAGCCTAAATATGCCTTCTGGCTTGCTCAGTTGTAGGTGGATTAGGGTGGACCCCTTCTAGGATAGGATAACCTTAGTGTCTTTGCAGGCAGACCCTAAACCCCTTAACTTTCCTGCCTAACTCTTTTCTAAGAGCGATGAACCCCCTTATTATTAATATGGGTGGTGAGGGACGGGAGGTCTCTTCTTCTGTATCTGCTTCCTGCTGAGAATGGCCGTAGTCCCTGCCTACAGGGGTTTCATGGAGCTCTTTCCCTTTCTGCCTCAGTCAGGGCGGGTTCTTGGGTTTCCTGCTGAACAAGGAAAAGAAGATATAAACTTGTTATTTAACTCATATATCAATTAATTTTTATTATTGATTTGCCTATTAAGCAAGTAAAGGAAAACGGGCTTGGTTAATATATTTCTTAAAGAGAAAAAAAACTTTGGGCTAATGGTCCCCACCCTTCTTGGACTCTAAGGGCCTTGCCTGGCCTAAAGCCGTTTCTGCATATGATGGACCAATGATCCTTATCAAAAGCCAGAAGACCTGAGTCACCAGTTTCAGAATAATTATCTGAATTTGAAGGAGAGGGCCTTTTTCCCAAAGAAAGGAGGGAAGAAAACTTAACTAGGTTTACTAAAAAGATTAAGAACTCTGCAAGAGATGTCCCATATCATTTTCTGCTAAAAGATTAAGAATTTTACAAGTGATGTCCCCTATCACCATCAGGGAAGTAGGCTTTTAACCACACTTTGACAGCAAACACATGGCTTTACATGTTTTTCTCCCAAAGAAGAATAACATTTATCCCTTAGGAAGGAGGAGTAGATCATTATCTCCTCTGACAGAGGATGTTGCATAGTGGAATCAGCACAGACTTTGGAGTTGTACAAGCTTTGGTTTAAATTCCTGCTTCTGTTGCTTAAGCTGTGAAAGTTCAAGAAACTGCCATGATCTTGCTAGACAGTTTCCTAATCTCTAAAATGGACTGACTACTACTGAACTCAAGTGACTGAGAAAGTGAGATGAGGTCTGTATACAATGCCTGGCACATAGTAGGTGCTCAGGAAATGGTTTCAGTTGTGCACAGTGTCACTGAAGTCAGTTCAGCTTGCTGGGGCCTTTTATCATGAAGGAGGGAAGAAACAGTAGTGGCTGGAACTGGATCCAGTTCAGTAAACACTGATGATCTCTCCGTATCCCCCAGCATGGCTTGGACCCTTGCCCAGCAGAGGTGAAAAAGGCACAGTGTCTGCCCTCTAGGGGTACATGTTGATTAGATGGTCAGAGAGAGCTTCAAGATTGCACTTGCTTCTCTGTAGCTGTGAGATCTGAAGATAGTGTGGTCTACCCCAAAGTGACTTTTTGCAGAACAGGACTTGGCTCTGGTGTTTGTGGGGCCCTCGGGGGAGAGGCTGACTTGGGAAGGAGCAGGAGTTCTGAAGGCTGCTCTGTGAGATTGGGATGTTGGACCAGTAGGGATGTTGGCAGCAGCCTCCCGCATCTTCAGGGGTTATTACATCCTGGCTCCACAGATGACCCTGTTGCACACTGGCCTTTTCTACCACACGGGAATTGTTCTAAAAACAAGGGCACCTCCCAGCTGCAGAAACAAAGCTCCTTCTCCCAGGATGGGCAGTGGTGGAAAGCGCTGGTGTTTAGAGTAAGGCAGACCCGGGTTTGAGTTTTTGCCTGGCTGTTGATTTGCTCATTTGCTACATTATTTAATTTTGCTGAGCCCTGGTTTCCTTGTTTGTCATACGGCGATACTACTACTACCTACTGTTCACTGTGAGGATTCAAAGAAATGTATGAGGCATTTTGTCTCAGTAGAGCTGGCTAAAGTTGAGCTGGTTGCTCTAAAACAGGGCAAAAATCTTAGGGAAGGAATTATTCCAGGGATTATGGAAAAAATGCCTAATGGGCATGTTTGATTATAAAAGGGAGACCCCCTACCTCATCCCACCCTATAGTGCCTAGAGAGGGCTAAATTGTTCTGTGTAAGAAATAGGATTGGGAGTTGTTCCTGGTCAGTGTGAGAGTTGGTATGAGGTTGTGAGGGAGATGAAGAGAGATGTGTAGGGGTACTTGGGAAGAAAATCAGGCTATGGAGAGATTAATTTCTTCTAGCAGGAAATAGTCAGTGGGCTTTTAAGATAGGGATTTTTATGGCTAATATCCATTTTCAAGCTCTTGCCTGAATTATTCTGCACTACATTCAGAACCTATCTTACGCCCAAATTTTCAGTAAACATTTATTGACGTCCCATAGCTTATATCAGTGTTTTTTGGGGAGAATGAAGGAATGAGGGCCTTGATCCATGTGGGGTGAAACAGCATGTGAGAAGATAGAGAATTCCATGGAAGCTGGGAGTTGGATGAAGAGGTGCCGGGATAATATGAGCCTTCATTTCTCCTTGGGGATGCGAATGGGGTGAAACTCTTGACTGCTTGCAGTACCTGAGATAGGGGATAGAAAGAGTTTTTGGATATTCTGGTGAGACTCCGGATGACCCCATCGCAGAGGCTGCCAAGTGGGTTGCTTAAAAAGGATGCAGGGCATGCTGAGACTCAGGTCCGTGAGAACTGGGTGGGGTGGAGGCAGCGAGTAAGCGACCATGGTCCCTGACCCCACCCAGAGAGCACACCATGAATTCTCCCAGCTGTGGCACTGTGGCAGTCAGGAGGGTTCAGGAGCAAGGTGAGGTGAGCCACACCTCAACACGATATCAGTCGGAGCCAGTGGGATGAGAAACATGTCCCTCATCCCCAACCAGGACCGCAAGGCTGCTTAAGTGCCCCCTCCATCCTGAAGCCATCTTGGGAGGTAAGAAACAGCCCTGACAGGGAATCTAAACTTCACACTGGCTGTGAATATTTACCTGAAGTGCTACTGCTTTATTCCAGAGGAGATGGTTTCCCAGTGTTTCTAATGGCAGAATGAATATTCCAGTGTGAGACCAGTTACTGAAAATAAAGAGAACAACCTTTTTTTTTTTTTGGTATATCTAAGTTGTAACATGTACATTTTTGACAATGCCACATGATTAGTGCTGAAGCACCAACCCCACCGTTACATCTACACACAATTCTCCAGCCACAAAACCACCCTCTTACATTGCAGACACAAAGGCTGCTTTCTAGCCTCAGCACTGCAGACACTCAGACCACCAGCTTCCTTCAAAGCTTTGTTAGTGCTTCTGAAAACAAGAGGGAATCCTGACAGCTGGGGACCCTCCCATTATGTCATGCAGCTGTCCTTTGATTGCTTCGACTCTCTTAATGAGGCTTAATCCCTGCCTTCCCCATCCCCCGCCCACCCAGGGACCAGGCTGGAGATGCTCAGAAAGTAGGACAGTGGAACTGTTTGTTAAAAAATAAAAAAAGAAAAGAAAAGGAAAGGAAAAAAGGCTGAGGCTGATATACAGTGAGGTGGGGCTGGACCCAGGCTGACAGGGTATCAGGTTGGCTGGATTTTCTCTTCATCGTTCTGTTGAATATGTCCTTTCCCCCCAACTTCTGTTAAATGGAGGATAATGTTAGACAATACTTCCCTCAAGGTTTGTTGGGAATATTAAGTGAGATAATATAGAATTTAACAGTGCCTGGAGCACTGTAAACACGTAGCACAAAATAGCTGTTATTATTTTGATTATTCTTTCCCACCCTCTTTACTTTTGGTTTCCCTCTCTCCCCCTTCCTCCCTCCCTCCCTCCCTCTCTCCTCCTCCTCCTTCCTGCTCTCATTCTCTCACTCCATCGCTTCCGCCTGCATCCCTCTTTGAAAAATCTCTCTCTTATCTTCACTTTCCCATCAGTGAAAAGGTGAAGGGTAGTACTATTAAGAATCTCTTTTGGGAGGAAATGGGAACTTTCCAGTTGAGAGTGAGGGGCTGGTCATAGGAATTGAGTAGCCAAGCCAAAGCAATGTGGACTTTATACCTCCCTCACCTCCTGCTCCTTGAAAACCAGCTCCACCACTTACTAGCTGTCTGAACCTGTGCAAATAAAGGGCTTGACTTTTTTGAGCCTGTTTCCTATGGGTTATATGAGGATGATATTACATACTACATACTGTGGCTGGAATAATTAAGTGGCATACTCTGTCACAGGCCCAGCAGAATGCTTGGCATGTGGCAAAGACTCAGTACATGTAGCTGCTTAAGCTAGAATGATGAAGCTCAGCTGGTCGGGCCAACAGCCTAGGAGTCATTTTTGACTTTTCTTTCTCTCATACCTGTCTTAGATTAGGATCCCCAAGGAGCAGACCATGAGATAAAGGTGTGAGTGCAAGGAGTTGATTGGGAGATGATCCCTAGATGTTCCAGTAGGGGGAAAGAGAAATGAAACATAAAAGGGAAGGAAGCCGCTGCAGGGTTCTTCAGCGAGTAGATTACTGTTGTAATGGGGCAGCCCTGCTGGGGACCTCTGGAAAACTGTATAGAGCCGTCTCAGGGTAGTGTCCTCCCACCCCCGATCCCCATGTGAGAAGCTGAGTGATTTGCCCACCAATGCTTGCAGGATTCTGGAATTTAGCAAGAGAGGAAAATTCCCCACCCCACCCACCTTCACTGGCAGGGACTCTGTCTTGCAGTAAGGCAAGAAAGAAAGCGGGTGGGCACCCCGCCAGCCCTGCAGCCAGCAGCCGCAGGCTGCTCTCCAAGCCCAGGAGGGAGGCAGCTGAGGTCCAACTGTTATTCAGTTTCAGGATTGGGTTAAGGGAGTCTGTGGTTAGATCAGAGCCACATAGAAGCCACAGTGGAAAAAGTGGTTTGTTCCATATTTGCTCTTGTGTCAGCTCCAAGTGCCTCTGCATCTCTGTCCCTTTGGCAATGCAAAGGGCCACCATTCACTTTGCTGCGGGTCAGGCCTGTGATTTTTGGCCTCCTTGTCTTTCATGAGGATCCTGCTACCTCCACCTAGGCCTCAGTAGATGGCCTTATTAATTTTTGGATGGAAGTGGCAGAAATTTAATTTAATTTAAATGAGCTTAAAGACTCATGTAACTGAAAAGTGTAAGAAGTTCCAGGCTTCAGGTCTGGTTTGACCTAGAAGTTCAAACAATGTCATCAGGGGTTTCTTGTATTCCACTTTTCATTTCTGCTCCTTGTGTATGTTGCCCAATTTTCTCCTCCTAAAAATGGGTTTCTTTTTTTTGGAGGTGGGAGAAAGGGACAAAGCTATCGGTTGTTTGCATCTTTCATCGTCTATCTCAGCCAACCCCAGACCCCAGCAAGCTTCTTTAAGTGTTCATTACCAATCTTAGGGAGGTACTTGGTCTGGCCCTTGGTGGTGACTTGTTGGGTTGTGTATCTACTTCTTGGACCAATCTCTATAGTTAGGTGTGGGAGGAGCCCTGGAGACAGACAATGCCATCAGGACCACGTTATGGTCAGACACAGAACTGTCCACGTACACTGTGAGGGGCGAGTGTGGGGTAGGCCACACTTCCCTCTACTACCCTGACTCTCTATTTCTCATTACACCACCAGTAAAGGTGTAGGGACATATCAGTCTTCCCTGAAAAATTTGAGGAGATGTTGGGTGGTTTATACAGCAGCAATGCAAACAACTTGGAATAAAATATTAGACATTCCTAGTCTTAGACATCCTCTGGCCTCCCTGTCACTTGGAATTTTTTTCTGCTGATCAGTCTCTTTCCATGTTGCTTGACCTATTCATTTGTTCGCCAGCCATCTCTCTTTTCTCTGCTTTCTTTGCTCTCAACTTCCTGTCCGCTTTGTATGCAGAATAGATTAGCCTTTGCTTTTCTTTCTTTTCTCTTTTCCAACCTATATCCTAAAATTCTCATTTTCCACTTACTCTTTAATTGACTTTTCAAAGTATTTTCCTAAATAAAAGCAATTTCTTTTTAAGAACAATGCTAGTGCCAGCTGCTAGGATAGTTGGTGTTTTCATCTTACTATATCACCTTCAGATGAGGTCTGCCCTAGCCCAGAAACCGGATCAATGGGAATTCTGTGGGCAGACTTACTGTAATTTAATGAAATTCACTGGGAAGCAGGAGCTGGTTGCATTTTAATTTATTATTATGTGTTAAAACTGCAGCAGCTTCAGATAGGGGAAATGGCAGAGTTTCAGCACTTGTATCCAAATCGAAGATCTATTTGTCAGATAACAGACAATGTGCTATTGATTCAACTGGAGTTTAAATTATACTCATCTTGATGCTGAAGGTTATTACATTCCTCAACACCCGAATGATCTGCAAATGTAATTTGGAGATGACACCATGAAAGATTTTGTTGTATGTTTTTATTATAGACATAGCCCATGTGGAGATTCAAAGTTATAGCCAAGTAGGAGGTATGGTATGAGAGACAATGAGAGTCACCGTACCCTGCCCCTGCTCAGCTAGACTTGCTGATTTCCACCTGCAGGCTCAGTTGCTCCATAGTGAGCAAATCAAGACTGACTTTAGTATACCTAGGGGCTGAGAGGCCTTTTTAAAGTTGGACCTGGATGCAATGCCCTATCGCTGGTCCCTGGGCCCCAAGTCACGCAACTCACTCTCAGGTACCTGGTATCACACTTGTCACATAAAAGATGCTCAGTAAATAGCAATGATTACTATTCCCCATATTCTCCTGTTTCTTGTCATGGGTTCTAGTTAAAAGGACATGGCTCCTACTTTGACCTTGGTTTTGAGTTCCTGTTACTCATTCTCTAGTGTTCTGGGAGGACTGAGTCCCAGGACTGTTTCCCCATCCATCCACCAAGGGTATATACCATTTTGCAGGATTGAGCTTCTTGTCTCATTTCAGTTATAAAATCCTTGTTTCTGAGTAGTTCCCAATATTTCCTTAAAGACCAAGAACTGGCCTTGTTCTTGACACTGCTTTCCAGGAACTTGGACCACAGACTTTGAGTGTTTCTCAGGAATATGTGCCTGGTATTGCTGGCCTGTCTGGCCTTGGGTATCTCCTGCCCAGAAATTCTGTGGAGTTGTGCTCAGCTTGACCCTGGGGCTCAATATTTGCCTGAGTAAAGACTCAACCTTGTTAATCTTTGGATAGTATCCTTTGGCGGCCCAACAGCACTCTACCTTTGGCCCCTGAGGCAAGGCCTGGTTCCAGTGCCTGTCTCACCTTGAAGGGCAGGGGAAAGGTAGGATACGGTGGGGTGTGACCTTTCTCATACCTACCTGGCTGAGAATTGACTGAGAACCATTAGCTCTCTACTTGTCTATAATTCTCATCATTTCCCCACTCTTCCTTCTTTTTGGTGAAGTCATTTAATGTTCTTGATGATAATAATAACATTAACTCAGATAATGGTTAGTAAGAACAATAATCAAAATTTATCGAGTTTTAATTTACTATGTGGTAGGCAGTATGCTAAATGCTTTAACTGAATCGTCTCATTTAATTCCCACAACAGCTGTATGGTAGGGGTACAATTATTAGTTCCATTTTGTAGGCGAGGACATTGGGGCAAGTGAGGTTAATTAAATTGCCTGAGGTCACATAGAGCTGGAGTTATGATAATATGCTATGTGCCAGGGATACTTTATCTTATTTAAGCCTCACACCAACTCTCCTGAGAAAGATATTATTATTATTCCTATTCTACAGATGTGGTAGCTTAAAAACATGTCTCAAGTTCTTCGTTGTTTCTCCCATTAAGAGGTGGAGAGTATATCCTCTGTCCTTGGACCTGACAGATAGATGCGGAGTGAATAGAGGCTAGATTAGAAAAGGTTATGCAGCTTCTTGCTATTCTTTTTTTTAGATACTTTCTCTGGGAGCCTTCGAAGTATAGCTACTTTGAGGCTGCCATGTGGAGAGAGAGAGAGAGAGAGAGAGAGAGAGAGAGAGAGAGAGAGAGAGAGAGAATGAATGAATGGATTTGATTGGAACCACATAAGAGACCCCAAATCAGAACCTTCCTACCAAGCCTTTCCTGATTTCCAGTGTTTCTCTGATTCAAATTTCATCTCTCTGAGAGCAAGTCCCATTCCTATACCTCTAATTCCAGCATAGAAGACTCTGATTGATCAGGCATATCTATTTCACTTGTGGTGACAAGTTTTCTTTCAGCACTTTAAAAAAAAATTATTTATTTAAATTTGTTTCAAGTATACAGCACATTGGTTAGACATCTATATAGTTCCTAAAACAATCCCCCTATTTGCTCCCTCCCTCCTCTGACCCATCACCTAGCCATCATATTAATGCTAACTGCATTCCCTATGCTGTGCTCCCCCATCCCCGTGACCAACTATCAACTACTAATTTGTACTTCTTTAATCCTTCACCCCATTCTTCCAGCCCCCCAACCACCCTCCCCTCTGTCTGTCACCAAATTGTCCACTATATTTGTGAGTCTGTTTTTGATTAGTTTGTTCTTTTTGTTCTTTAGATTCTGCATATAAGTGAAATCATATGGTATTTATCTTTCTCTATCTGACTTATTTTACTCAGCGTAAGAAACTTTAGGTCTATCCATGTCATTTTTTTTCCATGGCTGAGTAATATTCCATTGTATATATGAACCATAATTTCTTTATCTAATTGTCTGTTGATGAGCATTTAGGTTGCTTCCATATCTTGGCTATTATAAATTCTGCTGCCATGAATATTGGGGTGCATAGATCTCTACGAATTATTATTTTGATTTTCTTTGGATAAATACCCAGAAGTGAAATTCCTGGGTCAAAAGGTATATCCATTTTTAATTTTTGAGAAACCTCCATACTGTTTTCCATAGCAGCTATACCAATTTGCAATCCCACCAACAATGTACAAGGGTTCCCTTTTCTCCGCATCCTCGCCAACACTTGTTTTTTTGATTTCTTGATGATAGCCGTTCTGACAGGTGTGAGGTGATATCTCATTGTGGTTTTAATTTGCATTTCTCTGATGGTTAGAGACCTTGAGCATCTTTTCATACGACTGTTAGCCATCCGTATTTCCTCTTTGGAGAAGTATCTGTTCAGGTCTTCTGCTCATTTAATTGGATTGTTTGTTTGTTTTCGTTGTTGAGTTGTATAAGTTCTTTATATATTTTGGGTATTAATCCCTTATCAGATGTATCGTTAGTGAATAGCTTCTCCCAAACAGTCGGTTGTCTTTTTGTTTTGTTGATGGTTTCCTTTGCTGTACAAAAACATTTTAGTTTGATGTAATCTCATTTGTTTATTTTTTCTTTTGTTTCTCTTTCCTGAGGAGATATATCTGAAAAGAAATTTCTGTTAGTAATATCAGAGAGTTTACTGCCTATGTTTTCTTCTAGTTTTATGGTTTTGGGTCTTACATTTAAGTCTTTAATCCATTTTTCTGTATCTATTGATATGATCATATGGTTTTTATCTTTCAATTTGTTAATGTGGTGTATCATATTAATTGATTTGCAGATATTGTACCAAACTTGCATCCCAGGAATAAATCCAACTTGATCATGGTGTATGATATTTTTAATGTATTGCTGAATTTGGTTTGCTAATATTTTGTTGAGGATTTTTGCATCAATTCATAAGAGATTTTGGTCTATAGTTTTCTTTTTTTGTAATGTCTTTGTCTGGTTTTGTAATCAAGGTAATGGTGGCCTCATAAAAGGACTTAAGAAGCCTTTCCTCTTCTTGAATTTTTTTGAATAGTTTGAGAAGAATAGGTGATAATTCTTCTTTGAATGTTTGGTAAAGTTTGCCTATGAAGCCATCTGGTCCAGGACTTTTGTTTTTTGGGAGGTTTTTGATTACTGATTCTATTTCATTGATGTTAATAGGTTGGTTCAGATTTTCTATTTCTTCTTTATTCAGTTTTGGGAGATTGTATGTTTCTAGGTATGTGTCCATTTCTTCCAGACTGTCCAATATGTTGGCATATAATTGCTTGTAGTATTTTCTTATAATTCATTGTATTTCTGTGGAGTCTGTGGTTATTTCTCCTCTTTCATTTCTGATTTTATTTATTTGAGTCCTCCCTCTTTTTTCTTTGATAAGTCTGGCTAAGCGTCTGTCAATTTTGTTTATCCTTTTAAAGAACCAGCTCTTGGTTTCATTAATCTTTTGTATTGTTTTTCTTGACTCTATTTCATTTATTTCCGCTCTGATCTTTGTTATTTCCTTCCTTCTACTCACTTTGGGCTTTGTTTGCTGTTCTTTTTCTAGTTCTTTTAATTGTAACGTTAGAGTGTTTATTTGAACTTTTCTTGTTTCTTGAGGTAGACCTGTATTGCTATGAATTTCCCTCTTAGGACTGCTTTCGCTGTGTCCCATAAATTTTGAATCATTGTATTTTCATTTTCATTTGCCTCTAGGTATCTTTGATTTCTTCCTTGATTTCATTAATAATCCATTTGTTGTTTAGTAGCATATTATTTAGCCTCCATGTATTTGTGTATTTTCCAGTTTTTTTCTTATAGTTGATATCTAGTTTTATACCATCGTGATCAGAGAATACCGTTGATATGATTTCAATCTTCTTAAATTTACTGAGACTTGATTTGTGTCCTAACATGTGGTCTACCCTGGAAAATGTTCCATGTGCACTTGAGAAGAATGTATATTTTGCTGCTTTGGGGTAAAATGCTCTGAAAATATCTATTAAATCCATCTGTTCTAGTGTGTCTTTTAGGCTCATTGTTTCCTTGTTGATTCTTTGCCTGGAAAATCTGTCCATTGGTGTCAATGGGGTGTTAAAGTCTCCTACTATGAGTGTATTACTATTGATCTCTCCTTTTATGTCAGTTGATAATTGCTTTATTTATGTAGGTGCTCCTATGTTGGGTGTGTATATGTTTAGTAGGATTATGTCCTCTTGTTTTATTGATCCCTTTATCATTATGTAATGCCCTTTTTTGTTTCTAATTATAGCTTTTGTTTTAAAGTCTATTTTATCTGCTTTAAATATTGCTACCCTGGCTTTTTTTTCATTTCCATTTGCGTGAAATATTTTTTTCCATTCCGTTACTCTCAGTCTGTGAGTGTCATTTGATCTGAAGTGGGTCTCTTGTAGACAGCATGTTCATGGGTCTTGTTTTCTTATCCATTCAGTAACCCTATGTCTTTTGATTGGAGCATTTAATCCATTTACATTTAAAGTGATTACTGATAGGTACATTGTTATTGCTATTTTATTATTCATATATGTTATTTCTATTTTCTTTTTTACTCTTCTCTTTTTACAGAAAACCCTTTAACATTTCTTGTAATGCTGGCTCGTTGGTGATGAATTCCTTAAGCTTTTTCCTGTCTGGGAAACTCTTTATCTCACCTTCCATTTTAATTGAAAGTCTTGCTAGGTAGAGTATCCGTGATTGTAGATTCTTGTTTTTCATAACTTTGAATATTTCTTGCCATTCCCTTCTGGCCTGCAAAGTTTTCATTAAAAAGTCAGTGGACATTCTTATGGGGATATCCTTGTAAGTAACTAGTTTCCTTTCTCTTGCTGCTTTTAAGAGTCTCTCTTTGTCTTTGACCTTTGGCATTTTAATTATGATGTGTCTTGGTGCAGGTCTTTTGAATTCCTCTTGTTTGGTACTCTGTGCTTCTTGAACTTGTATGTCTAATTCCTTCACCAGGTTAGGGGAGTTTTTGTCATTATTCCTTCAAACAGATTCTCAATCCCTTGCTCTCTCTCTTCCTCTTCAGGAACTCCTATGAACCGCATATTTTTATACTTCATGTTGTCCCAGAGGTCTCTTATACTATCCTCATTTTTTAAAATTCTTTTTTCTTTTTGTTGTTCTGATTGGGTGTATTCTGCTACCTTGTTTTCCGATTCGCTGATTTGATCTTCTGCTTCGTCCAGTCTACTGTTGAATCCTTCTAGTGTCTTCTTCATTTTAATTATTGTATTCTTCATTTCTGTCTGGTTCTTTTTTATGGTTTCGATGTCCTTTTTTATGCTGTTGAGGTTCTCACTGTGCTCATCCATTTTCCCCATAAGTTCATTGAGCATCGTTATAGCCATTATAACTCTGTCATTGGTAGGTTGCTTGCCTCCATTTCATTTAGCTTATTTTCTGGAGTTTTCTCCTGTTGTTTCATTCGTGGAATGTTTCTTTGTTTTCTCATTTTATTAGCCTCTCTGTTTTCGTGTCTAAGTGTCAGGAATATTTGTTTTATCTCTCAGCCTTGGCCAGATGGCCTAATGTGGAAGGTGTCCTGTGTGGCCCAGTGGCACACTCTCCTTGATCCCTTATGCCGGGGGCTCTGGACGTGATTTTTGTGTGGGTTGTGTGTGATCTTCTGTTGTCACCAAGTCTTTATTGTTGTTATAGATCAGTGGATGGGATTAACGCTCAGGCTGACTAATTGTGGGAATTGGCTGCATCCACAGGGTAAGAGTTGCTGTGTGAGGGCTGACCCCTAGCAGGCTTGTGTACTTGTTGCAACCACCTTTTGTGTGTATCACTAATGGGATTAGTCAGGAGTTGCTCTGTTGTGGTCTGGTGCCAGCCTCCAGATGCATTGGTTTTGGGGCCCCTTGGGCAGGGCTCCCCTGTAGGCCAAGGTCATCCATTGCTTTAGATTGCTCAGAGCTACCAGGTGAGAACTACAAAGCAATCCGCAGATGGTTGTTGCTTATGCTGGGTCGTCTTCGATGTGGCTTCTTTATATTATCAGACATAGATGTTATGATCAGTTGGACTTCAGGTGATTCTTCACATTGATTATTTTATAATTTGGTTGTAATTTCAATGTGAACCTGGGAGAAGACGAACGCTGCTTTTACCTAGTCCACCATCTTCCCCGGTCACTGTCTCTTTCAGCACTTTAATCATTTTATTTTACTGTGATCTCCACAGTTTCTGATAAAAAAAAATTGTCAGTCATTCAAAATTTTTTTCCAGTTTCTCTTCTGCTTTCAAGATTTTATCTGTTGTTTTCAGAAGTTTGACTTTGATATGTCTAAGCGTGGATTTCTTTGAATCTATTTTATATGGGGTTTGGTGACCTTGAATCTGTAAATGTATGCCTTTTACCAAATTTGGAAAGTTTTATGTCATTATTTCTTTAAAAAGTTTCCCACCCCATTCTCTATTTCTTCTGGATTCCAAGTATCTATATGTTAGGGCTTTTGAAATTGTCCCTGGGTGTCTGTTCATTCTTTTCTAATCTTTTTTCTTTTTCTCATTCAGATTGTATAATTTCTATCAACATATATCTTCGATTTCACTCCTCTTTCCTCTGTCATCTCCATTCTGATATTAAATTCATCCAATGAATTTTTACTTTTTATATATATTTTAATGCTATTTTTAAAGAGCAGTTTTGCCTCTAAACTTTTCATTTGTTTTAAAAAATATTTTCTATTTCTCTGCCGAGATTTCCTAGCTTTATAGTCTTTATGAACATATTTTCCATTACCTCACTAAATAAATATAGAAGCTGCTTTAAAATCTTTGTCTTTGATAATTCCATTATGTGGTTCGTCTTAGAGCTGGCATCTACTGTTTCTTTTCTTGAGACTGGGTCACACTTCCCTGACTTTTCATATGTTGAATGGTTTTGGATTGTATCTTAGACGTTGTAAACATTATGTTGTGGAGACCCCGGATTCAATTATGCTGCTCTGAAGAGTGTTGTTTTTGTTTTAGCAGGCAAGTAACTTCGTTAGATTCAAACTGCAAACTTTCATACCTGCAGTAGATGGCGATCTCAGTTTAAGCTGCTTTCAATTTTCCCCAAGTATGTATGGTTCGTGAGTCAGGACTAGAAAATTGGACTAAGTTTATGTAAAGAATTTGGTCATTTCTCTAGTATTCCTTTGGGAAACGAAAAAGTTCATGTGACTCATTTTATTGTGATATTCACTTTATAGCTGTGGTCTGGAACCAAACCTGCAATATCTCTGAGGTATGCCTGTATGTCTTCTCAGTTTTCTCCCCCAAACAGTTCCCTAATCTGCTCACTCTCCTCTACCCCCACCTCTTCCTCCCTGGTCCAAGCCACCATCATGTGTAGCCTGGACCGCTGCAGGGGTCTCCCTTGCCCCCCCGTAATCCATGTCTGTGCAGTAACCAGTGTTTATTTTTTATATTTCTTTATATTATATATTTTTTAAATTTTAAAATTATAAAATTTAAAATTACAGTTGACAATATTATTTTATATTAGTTTCAGGTATACAGCATAGTGGTTAGACATTTATATAGTTTACGAAGTGATCCCCCCACCTGGCAGCATACATAGTTTTTATAGTATTATTAATTATATTCCCTATGCTGTAAAACCAGTGTTTCTTTAAATATGTAAATCAGATGCTTTCACTTGGCTGCTTAAAAAAGTTCACAATGACTTTCTACTTCTCTTGAAATAAATTGAACATTTCTTATTCTGGCTTACAAAATATTTACTCCTGATCTGTTTTTGCTTTTCTCATGCTGCTCTCCTTCTCACCTTCCATGCTCCAGCTATACTGCTCCCATATACTAAGCTAGTTCCTGTTAGGGCTTTTGCACTGATTGAGCCTGGAAAGTTTTCTTCCCTGTGTCCTCACGTGATTGATTTGCTCTAGTCATTAGCTCTCAGGTTACATGTTACCTCCTCAGTAAGGCCTTTCCTCACCATTCTATCTAAAGTAGCCATCCAGTCATTTCCCTGGATCTTGAGAGCTGCTTGGGAGTCTTTTCCCTTCCCTAGTCAACAGTCTAGGGGAATTCAAAACTTCCACCAGACTTCTGTGAATCCCCAAGGACTTAACTTCACATTACTTAATCTTGAATTTCTTGTTCTGGAGGTGCTGGCCCTGTCTCACAGTTGTCTTAACCTTGCTGGGGAGTTATCTCCCTCATCAATTTCCCCCAAACCACTCACATCAAGTATTCCAGGAGCTAAACAATTGATGGAATTTTTGAGGGATCCAGGGAGGAGGGAGGTCCCACTGTTCACTGCATGGACTCCAGCCCCTCCACCAAGTCATCTTTCTACCCTCCTCTGGCTCTCAAAGACAGAATAGTCCCTCCTCTTGGTTCACTCAGAGCAATTTCACCCCTCCTCCTGAAGTCTTGGCCCCAGTCTGTAACCATGTCCTGGGGGAAAGGTTTTCTGTCTTAATTGGGGTTACTGATACATTTTCTTCACAAAAGACGTTTTACTCACAAGAAGAATTCTTGTTCTAGCTGCTAAGAGAATAACGTTTTACTGTCACAGTTAAGAGGCAGAGTTGGGATCTGAACCTAGATTTGTCTGTTTGAGTTTGGAGCCAATGATTTTAAACCATTGCATCAACTGTGTCCCCGAAATACTAGTTCAGGCTGCTGATGACTATCAATGGTTGCTCACACACATGTACATGCACACATGTACTTTTCTGCAGGGGAAATGCATGCTCATCTGGCCTATTTCAGAAGGCCATTCTAAAGGCCAAATAACAATTTTTACAGGCCTTCCAAAGCTAGCCTCAGGACATCTGGTCACCGGGTCCAAATCCTCATGATGTATTAGACAGATGCACAGAGAGGGGACATGTAGCCAGACCCCTCGATGCCAGGTAAAATGCTCTTTATAGTACCCAGAGATGCTTCTTCACTTTCTTCCCTTCCTGTCCCACCCACTGGTTCCTCTGTGTTGCTGTGTGTGCCTTCATCCAGCCCAAGCTATCTCTTTCTCTGACAAAGGAGTAAAAAAGCCCACTACTCTAGGCCTTATTTTCTACCTTTCCCAATTGATCAGCTATGTTCCACAAGGCTGACAGTTATGTAAGCTGTTTGGATGTAGGGTTATGTGGGTGAGGTTTTAGCTTTAGGATGATCAGAGCTGGGAGACCCCTATGTGTCAAAATGAGGAGGTCTCTCTTTCTCTCTCTCTCTGTATGTGTTTAAAGCCAGGCATCTGTCTACCTTCCAAGAACTAGAAATAGTCCTCTTTACAGTTTAATGTACCTGAGGAAAGTACTTTTGGTTCTAAACCATTAGGAATTTCTGGAAAGCTTTATATTAAATGTTGGAATGGGGATTCGACTTTGAATTTAGACTTTTAACCAGTTTTTCAGACTAATGCAGTCTCAACCCTGAACTCTTATGATGGAAAGAAAGAAAGAAAGAGAGAGAGAGAGAGAGAGAGAGAGAGAGAGAGAGAGAGAGAGAGAGAAAGAAAAGAAAGAAAGAAAAAACAAAGAAAAGAAAGAAAAAATAACGATGCTTTGTTCCAGCTTGCCAGAATCCTGACCCTGGCCTATGCTTTGTTTTTAGCCCCATCCTGTCCTTTAGTTCTTTAAACTCTGGTTCCCAGATTTTGACCCTGGTGTTGGCTAAGTACTTTGAAACTTCCTGCTGCCTTGGGTGTCCATGCTAAACTTTTTCTGGCTCCTGTGTCAATCCAAGCCCCGCCACCTTTCCATGTCAACTCTGGCCTCCGCAAGCAAAAGTCTGGGCCCGACTGCATTGTATTTGTTAGTGCTTCTGCCTTCCCTGAGCCGTGAGCTTCTGGAGGGAGATCATATTCAGGTTTGATCATATTCAGGTGTAACCCCTCAACTTTGATAGCAAGGAGGGTGGAGAAAAAATCCTGGATCAAGGAACAGGTACTCAGAGCCCAGAAGGAACTAAAACACATAGCACTCACCCCATGTGGAGGGACAAGGACAGGAGCCCATTGTTCAGAGCCTTGGGGCTTTCCCTGCCTGAGCCTCTGCCTGGGCAACATGGTGTTTGATGAGTCATTGTACAAATTAAAGGGCTTTTGGCACAAGTAACAAACCAAGATCTGCTAACTCTTGCTAATGTAAACAAAAGGGGAAACCCAGACATCCATGGACGGATGAATGAACAAGCAAAATGTGCATAGTGGAATGTTAGTCAGCCTTAAAAAGGAAGGAAATTCTGACTCATGATACAACATGGATGAACCTTAAAGACATTGGGTTAAGTGAAATAAGGCAATCACAAAAGGACAAATACTGTATGATTCCACTTATATTAGGAACGTAGAATAGTCAAGTTCATAGAGACAGAAAGTAG
The DNA here is from genome assembly GCF_902729225.1 of Pteropus medius. Taxonomy (NCBI): domain Eukaryota; kingdom Metazoa; phylum Chordata; class Mammalia; order Chiroptera; family Pteropodidae; genus Pteropus; species Pteropus medius. The sequence continues at coordinate 8,358,827 of NW_024349799.1, read as the reverse complement.
AATAACGGTTATTAAGGGCTGGGGAAGGGAGGAATGGGATGTTATTGTTCAATGGGTATAGTTTCAGTTTTGGATGATGAAAAACTTCTGGAGATGGATAGTGGTGATGGTTGTACAACAATGCGAATGTAGTTAATGCTGCTGAATTGTACACTGAAAAATGGTATATATATTTTATCATACACAAATCAGAACTGACTTAAAAAGTTATTCCAGAGGTGCTAACTGCCACCCATATTCTCTCAAGAATTAAAAAAAAGACTAACGGGAAGAATGCTGGGGCATCTCATAGAACTGAAAGACTAGCTAAATCTCCAAGCCTTGAGTGGGGACAGGAAACAGGACAGCTCCAGGGACTTCAGTGCAAGAGTTCACAGACTTCTTCCCTTTGGGATGATGCTATTACAGCAACCAGTATGTGCTTCTCTGGTCCAGATTTCATCTCTCTGAGAGTCTGATTGGCCAAGTGTGGTCAAGTGGCCATCAGGGTAGATTAGCTTTAGTTGGGGGAGGTGTGGCAGGCTCCTGTATTAGCTACCACTGGAAATCACTGGGGGCAGTAATGGTCCAGTTTACCGGAATCCAAGTCATTGAGTGGCCAGTTTTCAGAAAGATCACTTCTCCAAATTCATTTGTTTCTCTTAATTATATAGCTTTAATTGTCTGACTTTTGTTTTGCCTTCTCAACAGTATTTTGAGACAATGTTGAGTTTCGTTAGTCAGCTTTCTGCTGTTAAGCTGGAGGTAGAGGAGTAGTGGGAAGGGGAGATTGAGTATGTATGTCTGGACTTGGTACCATGTAAACTCTCCAGCCACCAACCTTGACAAAATTCTCAGGTGAATGTTGAGAAGCCTCTGAAAAAACTGAGATTAAGTTTATTCCACCCAAGCAGAAAGGACTCAGGAAGTTAGGAATCAAGTTGGCGATAAAGGAAATTTTCTTTATTGAATGGTTGAGTTTTAGACCAAGATTTTTACCTCCAACCTAGTCTAATGCCCTTTCCTTGCCCTGAAAAGCTTAGTGTAGGAGGTAGATGCTCACCTCTTTTTTTGTTTCGGAATTCTCTGTACCCATGACACCTGTAGGAAAGACCAAATCTCAGGAAGATCTAGCAAAGCCTCTGCAAAAGGAACAAAAATCATGAGCGTATGAATATTCTCACCCTGGTCTCCTAAGAAAAAGTTATGTTTTAAAAGAAAAGAATAATAGAAGGAAAAGATCTAGGAAAAGGATAAGGATAGACAGGAAAAGCCAAGAGTTCTGTGGGGCTCTTAATGAGTGAGAGGCCAGAGATGGTCTGGTTGGTTGGAAGCTAGATATAATTAGTTTAGAATGCCTAGTATCTTGGTGTGAGAGGAGGAATAATTTTTTTCCGAGGCAACCCTTGGTTGACTTCACAGATTGCAAAGACCTTGTCAGTTTACAATCCCTTATTTTAAAATTTTTTATGCCTACAGGGCCTGATCTTTCTAGGTGGTCTCCTATCCAAGTACTAACCAGGCCTGACCCTGCTTAGCTTCCAAGATCAGGGTAGCATGGCCATAGATGAGAGGAGGAATTGAAAGCAGAGCAAGGAGATGGATGTGAAAGATGTTTTTCTATGTATTAAGAATGTCTGTCTGCTTACCTCCTTTAACTTTAGCATTTCCTCCAGAGACTGAAAAATATTCAAAATACTTTTATTGTTTGGATCATTGGCTTGTTTCTCTGAATGTGACTCTGTCATTCAGACCACAAGGCTGTCTGCATTTTCATTGGTTCACACCTTTCTTTCCTGAACCTGACTTTCTGCTGAGGCCTGATTGTCATGAGTAGTTGAGGAGCTGGGCTTGGCCTTTCTATGATCTAATAGATTTAACCCGGACCATGTTCCTGGAGGGTAGCAAAGGCAGATTGGAATCATTGATGTAATCTTGGACCCATTTTTCATTGGGATTGGCGCAGATCTCTCGATTCTTTTTGGTGATGAAGCTGTGGAGGCAGAGTTAGACTGTC